>NC_136523.1:30949400-31329400 GCF_053919585.1 Euprymna scolopes
TTTAATATGTATTTCAATTTTTGCACTAACCAGCAAAATTATAGATAGTCTATAGTTTTTTTTTTTTTTTTGCTGTTTTTCCCTTGAAGAAAAAGCCAATTTTTGAAACTACATGGAATAAGGAAATACAGTGTGACCCGGATATAAGATACTTCTTTTCCAGTCTCTACAGCTCTCTTATAGGCGGGCTACACTTATATCCTTGGTGCTTATATCCAGGTTACATTGTACATTAACACAGGCTCTAATTTGGGACCAGATAAAATATCTTCTATCCGATTCTCTTATATCCGGGTTACGCTGTAATTATCTTTATCTTGTATCACTTGTGTGCAAACTATAAATGTTGTGAGTCATAATTTTCAAATATTTTAACTCCTTACACATACTTATGCTCTATCTCATAACTTCTGTGGACCTAAATAGTATTTAAGCTGACAAATCAAACCGATTCTGAGTAACCAAATTTTCATTTTTTTTTTTTTTTTTACATGGGGGTCACCACTTATCAAGGCCCGAAGGCCACTCAGGGATAAGGGTTATTGCATGTACAGTAATCAATGAGATAGTATTGTAGTAATCATTAGTATTGGGGGTTTTGATAGAGTGTCTTACTTAAGGGAGCGGTTTGTCAGGAGTTTGTTTATGTTGGACTTGAAGACGTCCAAGTTGTAGTCAGATGGGAAACAGGCAAGCGGCAGAGAGTTCCACTGGCGTGCAGTTCTAAGAAAGAAGCTTTACTCATGGAATCTACGTTTGGATTTAGGCACAGATAGAGAGTGGGGAAAATTATTGACAGTAGTTTCAGCCAGACGGGTGTTTCTCGTGAAAGATTGGCGAGGGGGAGGGGGAAGAGGGATTGGAGCTCAGACGAGCACCTGCCATGGAAATAACGATAAAACAAAGACAGGCTCGCAACGTCTCTTCTGTGGGAGAGAGGTTGCAGGGAAGAGAAAAGGGCATCCCCCACTAAACCACAAAGTCTATTTTGTACTCTGTCAAGGCAGGATAGGCTGTTTTTAGCAGCTCCTGCCCAGATGTGGCAGCAGTACTCCATCCTTGTACGTACTTGGCTTTTTTTTGCTATACCATGTTATTTACAATCGACTTGCATACTTTATTACAAATGTATTTTTTAAAACAACTTCATCTGATACGCCAGTTTCCTGATATAAAGAAATTCTTAAGTAGTTACCTTAAAAGCAAAACAGCTAAGAGGAATAACACTTCTTATTGTTTTAATAAGATTATCGCTCCTTATTTTTGTTACATTCTCTCTTTTTTTTTATTTATATCTTCCTTTGTTCTTCTTAAATCAAAGTCAGGTTAACTTAGTTTTACAAAAGAAATTTGAATATAACAGATCCTGAACAATACTGGGTTGGTACATTTAGTCTGTTATTGCTGTAGCATGTTATTTGCAATAAACTAAGATACTTCACTATAATTTATTTAAAAAATGCTTTCTTTAAGAATTGCCAGCAATATCTATTTAGGGAAATATTAGGAGGCAATCACAGTGCAAGAAATGGAAATATGTTGATGTTGAAAAGGAAGATAAAAACTAGTGATTTTCTATTTATATTTAATTTAAATATTGAGGTATATAAAAAGACCACAACAATGCACTGCTATAGCCTTCTTATACATCTCCATATTTATTTAACAACAATGCTTCAAGCAAACTATCTTTCCCTTTTATATTTAACTAGCGAGGGGTACCCGGCGTTGCCCGGGTGTTTGGAAGTGTGTGTGGTTTTGGGCAAATTAAAACTCCCGGGGGGGGGGGGGTTTAAAATAATAAAAAAAAGTTTTGGTAGGTGAGTATGAGGATCAAACCCGAACCCTTGAGGCAAAGTTGGAAATTAAAGTGTGAAAAAAAAAGCGTGCGACGTTAACCATTGGGCCACCAATAGATACTAACGGAAACACGTTTGAATTTATTTAATTACTTAGATTTTGCAGGTGCACGTTTTAATGACTTAATGAGGTCAAGTTTGACTGAGGGATAGTATTTCATTTATTGTGGGAACGCTTTTTTTTATTTTTATTTTCCCAAGATGTTGGGGGGGGGGACCAGCTCCCCTTGTCCAATTTGAATAGAAATTGTTGTCTGATATAAGGAAAATATTTCCACATTGATCAAAGCTGATCGCTTTCAGACATTTCCGGCGATCGCGACCGGAAAAATACCGTCAGAATTAGTGTCGTTTTTATTATAGAAAAAAGCCTAACCCACATGCGGCGAGCAACAAATGTTGAATATTTATCTTTCCGAAGTTGAGCAAATTAAATAGACAGGCGAGCTCCGTTGTTAACTCGGAGATATTATGATTTATATGTGATATAAAAAGTTTTAAGAAGTTGTGAACCGACTGACCGCTTCTCTGAAAAAAACCTTTCTTGGACATACACAAAAAGCGGACACACAAACACACACACATTTTCGCTTTTATATATATAGATAGATTTATTTTTTAATAATTAATCTTACTTGATTACTAAACTTTTACACAGTGATCAAACGTGTGTGACTGATGTTTGGTACATTTTGGTGTTACCGTTTTGGCTTGCCCAATTCGGCATAGCCGATTCAGTGTCAAATTAGTGCTTTGTCGTTATAGTCAAAGTTTATTTTATATTTTAAAAATTAATTCAGTAAATGAAGATATTTTTTTCTTAGAAGAAAATTTAAATAAAATTATTAAAAGAAAAATATTTAATTCGATTAAAAAAAAAAGAATTTCAAAACAACCATGTTTATTTAAAAGACAGTACAAGAACAATAACACTCAGTCATCAATAACGAGATTATATTTTCATAGTGTTTTTCTTAATTAAAAAAAATTAAAAATGACAGTGTTTATTTAAAAGACAACACAAAAACAGACAACACTCAGTCGTCAACAACGAAATTATATTTGCATATTGTTTTTCTTATTTAAAAAAAAAGAACTAAAAATATTTTTAAGTTTTAAATCCTTAAAAAATTAACTAGAAAATAATTAACCAATAAGAGTTTTGAAAAAATGCGATTTTTCTTAAAAAAACTTGAAGTGATATGCAGTAGCGCCCAAAAGTTAAGGAACAACCGATCATTTTATTTTAAATGACTTCTAACTTTATCTATAAAAAAGGGGGAGGGGAAATTTTGGTGAATTTTCCAATGTTTAATAATGGTAGTTAAATAAAAAATAATTTTTTAAATTTTTTATTTTGAATATATATTAGTTCTTTACATATAAATAAATTTAATTAAATTACAGGTGTCCAAAAGTTAAGGAACGAGGGAAAATTATTAATGAAAAAACAAAGAATCCTTTCAGTATTTAGTGAAAATCACCCAGTTTTCAATCACACTATGACATCTTTTGCTGCAAGACAGAACCAATCGTTCACATGTTATTGGTGAGATATTATTCCACGATTTTCTTATACATTCCCATAAATCATCAAGATTTTTGATTTTTTTTTCTGTGATTTTATCACCAATAATTTTCCAAACCTTTTCAATTGGATTAAGGTCGGGTCTCTGAGCTGGCCAATACATAACGCAAATATTGGATCTATTTAGCTCTTCTAAAACTATTTTTGCTTCATAGGACGGTGCGTTGTTGTGCATAAAAATATCAGAATCAGAAAGATTAGGAACCAAATGTTCTCTAATCAATTCTCTGTACATTCGGCCATTAACTTTTCCATGAATCCTCACGAAGGGGCCAGTTCCTTTTGAAGATATCATGCCCCATACCATTATACTGCCCCCTCCGAATTTTACTGTACTTTTAATGCACTTAGGGGACAGTCTTTCTCCATTTTTTCTTCTGACATGTGGTCTTTTGTCTGATCCGAAAAGATTGAATTTAGATTAATCACTAAAATGAACTTTTTCTCATTTTTTTCTCCCCAAAACAAATGTTTTTCAGTGAATAACAATCTGACATTTTTATTTTTAATAGAAATTAAAGGCTTTAAGCATAGACTTCTGGAAAATAATCCAACTTCGTTTAATCTTCGTGAGATCGTTTGTTGGGAAATGTTTTGTCCAGTTTCGGATGTAAATCCCGGGATATCGAAGCTGCAGTTTTAAAGCGATCAGAACGAGATGATCAAGTGATTTTTCTATCCTCCCTCTTAGTTGTTATTTGGGGTCGGCCAGATTTTTTTCTTTTCAGTCAATGGAAAACCTTTTTTTCTATTTTTAATAATCCGAAAAAGAATGCTTTTAGAACTTTTCAATATTTTAACAATCTCCCCTATGGCTTTTTTTTTCATCATAATGGTCATAAATAAGCTGTTTTTCTTGTATAGATAGACTTTTTCGAATATTCGGAGTCAACATTTTGTTAAGTTGTTATTAAAATTGCTAAAGTTTGTATTAATTTTCTCGCTCCTTAACTTTTGGACGCCTGTAATTTAATTAAAACTATTTTTATGTAAAAAACTAATATGTATTCAAAATAAAAAATAAAAAAATTATTTTTTATTTAATACCATTATTAAACATTGGAAAATTCACCAAAACTTTTTTTCTCCTTTTCTTAGATAAAGTTAGAAGCCACTCAATAAAATAATAGACTGTTTCTTAACTTTTGGACGCTACTGTATTTTCATATTGTTTCTTAATTTAAAAAAAAGTTATAAAATCTTCATAAAAATCTGACTGCATGGTCAATACTGAATTGCCCCTCTGTTCAATTGGCCATGCCATCAAATCAACGATGCCAAATCGGCCACACCATTGAATCAGTGATGCCAAATCGGTCATGCTGAAATGTTTCATTTGCGTGTGACTGTGTTCTATATTTCAAGGAAAAACCTCTTTATCAAATCATAGATGCTTCAGATTTCTTGAAATTTGTGTGAAATCTGTAATGTTTTATGGTTATACTTCAGTAAATATAAATGCTGCCTGCAGCAAATGAAACAAAATTCAAATTATGTTAAAAAAATTACTTAATCACATCTGACAACTTTATAGTATCTAGAAATTCTTAACTAGTCACCTTAAAAGAAAAATCAGCTCAGAAGAATAACTTATTCTTTTAATAAAAGTTATCGCTCCTTATGTTTTTCATTCTTTTTTTCGTATTTATACCTTGCATGAAAACCAAATTTAGTTTTAGCTTAGATACTGAATATAGAAATATTTAGAAAAGTAATTTGAACATAACGGATCCTGTGCAATGCACGGATCCATACAACCGATGCATATGGAATGAGAAATGTAAACATAAAAAAAAACAAAAAAAAACATTCAGATGATTGAATCAAAAAAAGAAAAAGCTGCAAAAATCATAAAAAGCGGAAAAAAGAAGAACTAGATGCAGAAGCGTAGAGTCACGGAGAGGAAGGAAGATGTGCTGAGGCCATAGGGCTGAGAAGGAGGAACTATTTACCTGTCTCTGAACCGCTTTTGCAGACGTTATTGGAGGGCAGTTGGTCAGTTGACCATCCTTGGGTAGGGAAGAAGAAGAAAATGTAAACAAACAAATAAAAAAAACAAAAATAAAAAAGACATTTCAATGGGAGAACAAATAGCAGCCATACAGATAAGTTAACGGAGCAGAAATTGAGAGAAAAAAAAAAAAAAAATACAACAAATAACTTACCAAAGGCATTAAATCTTAATTTTCTACCGACCTCAGTGCTCATAAGTTTTACTTTTTCAAAATTTGATTTGTTATTTTCCTGTAGCCAAACATGAGTCAATCAAAAGGTCATTTTTTAGGAAGTAGGTGGTTGCTAATTTCACATTAAAAAAATAGTTTTAAAAAAAGGGGAAGACTTACGGTACCACTGACTTTAAGTCTGGGGGTTATAGCCAGTTGGATTAATGTAAGTCTGAAATTAGCGTCCACCTCCAAATAGAAAATTGACAGCCATTTTTGATTGACTTGTGGTTGGCTAAATGAAAGTAACAAAACCAATTTTGAAATAACAAAATTTACATTTTCATAAATGTAAAACTATACAGGTCGGTAGAAAATGAAATTTCAATGCATTTGGTTAAACTTTTTCGTTGTATATTTTGTTTTCGATTTCTTGGTTGTTAACTATATTGCATAATTGCTAAACAAATGAAAAAAAAAACATGCGGGTATTCACAAAGGAAGGATGAAGGGGCTAATGTGTGTCTTCGAAGAGATGTGAGCTTATGGATATGGGGAAGGAAGGATATGTAATGCTTGTGTATCTACCCGATTTGGAAATCTATATAATAATTAATATACTAAGGCAAATTCAGGTTCATATGTACATTATCACCGTCTAACACTTTAAAAAAAAAAGAAAGAAAGAAAAAAAAGAGATTGCCTAATCACCAAAGATGTATTGCATCTTTGGTGATTGGGCAATCTCTTATTTTTTTTATTTTATATATTTCCACAGAAATATATATACACACATTTTTTTTCTGCATAGGTTTTGGCTTCGGTTCAAGCTGATGCACCCAAGTCATATAGATATATTTTTGAAATCACAACTTTATAATATATAAGAATTGATGGAAAGTTAACTGCATAATAATATATACGAAATCTGCATAAATTAAAATAACATATTTAAGCGTATTTTACGACCAGGCTACGCCGGGCATCCCTGCTAGCTAAGATAAATACTTTTGCAGTTTCAACAAGAGCTACAATAATATTAGAGTGTCTCCATTTACGTTGAACATCCACAGAATGCCAGCATCAATATATTACATATGAAAGGGTCCGCTGTGGAATTTCCACAGATCCTGCTAATATTAAATTATAAAAAAACTCAATTTGGAAATCTTAAGTAGGACAATCCCTGGAGTGAATGTAGTATTATGGTGATTGAAGATTCTCTTACTAGTTAGTAAAATGATAGACAAATATAATGTACAGCAACAAGATGAACTAAAGACTCCCTCCCAACACTTTTGAATGGCCTAGTGCCTAATTTACGTAATCCCATATTTTTGTATTTTTCAGAAATAAATAAAATTTTCAAAGTGTAGTATATGTTCTGTCCAAAAATAGTACAGGGTGGAACAGTAAAATGGTCACACTAGAAAAAAAACGACATGATTCCATTTCCATTTGATGAAAACTGGTTTTCTTTTACTGTTGCAGACCATCTACTAGTTGGCCAGTTGTTTACAAATCCCAAGAGCGATAGGAGCCTTCTATCATGTCTGAAAGTGACACAATGTTCAATGAGCGAGATCAGAGATGCGTCACTGTACAACTCATGCTCTCTACTGATACAAGTTATGACAACAGGACCATTGCCAGCATGTTCAAAATGCAAATCCGAACAGTTCAACACATGAGGTCACAGCTCAACAAAGTTCCCGGCCACAGTTATGGTTTTTGGTGTGGTTTCAAGTGAGGGCCACATTATGCCAGCTCACATTTTCAAAGTCGCCTTGAAAGTCAATGGTCCTGGATATGACCTTAAACTATATCCAGTCGTGAGGCCCCAGCTTGCGGGCTTTGGGGAGTGTGGAGCCACCCTTGAATTGCCATTGCTCCCAGGTCCACTCTGACCCAGAGTGGTACTACCTGTTAGGGTCCCAACTATGGGTTAAATAGAAACCGACTTGAAAACAATAAATATATTCTATTAAAAATTTTTTCTTCAAACTCTTTGGATTTGGCATTAAATAACCTGAAAATGGTTGATATGCCGTAAAACAAAAACAACCAACCAACCAACCTTGAAAGTCAACATCAAAGTATACCTGAATGTGCTGAAGAGTGTGATGATCCCTAATGCAATTAGGTAGCTGCTGGCAGACCCTGGGTGTGGCAGCAAGACTTAGCGCTGGCCCACAAGTCCAAGAAGATTCAGGCTTGGCTTCAAAAGGAGTGCTACAACTTTGTACCCTTCTCTCACTGCCCCCCCCCCCCCACCGACCTGAACTTGCTGGACTATTTTCTTTGGTCATACGTCAAGAACATCACCAACATGACCTCCCGCAACACCAAAGCCAGCCTGATCACCACCATCTATCAAGTATTCACCGAGCTCCTGTCGGCGCGTGTGGAAAAGGTATGTTCCCAGTTTTGGATCCGTATTGAGGTGGTAATCGAGGCTGAAGGCAGTTACATTGAATAGATGTCAGCTCTGCTACATAATCAAGTTATCTGAATTGATTTTTTTCAATAAAAGTTTTAAAATAAAACTGTAATGTTATTTTCTTTAGGGCAACACTTTTATCGTTCTATCCTGTACAGAGATCCACAAATAATAAAATTTGCGATTAGATTTAGGCACAGGTAGAGAGTAGAGGAAATTATTGACAGAAATAATCTTTTTCAAAAAGAAATACAAGTGAGGGTCTGCATTTGTATCAGATGTCCAAACAACGGAAATGGGATCGATTCCTATAACCAGACACATTTTGAAACTACATTAACCAGAATACTTAAATGAGTGTCTTTCAGTTGGAAAAAGATGGAATAATAATATGGTGGGGGTCTGCGTTCACGCTAGACATCCATAGAAGGAAAATATCTCACAAACTTGTACACCATTTTAGAAATAGAACCCCCATAATCAGATATAATATTTTCAAATTACATTAACCAAAGTACTTCAACAAATACGTTTCCATTTGGTGCAATAATTTTTTTAGTTTAACATTCATACTGGATGTCCATGTTGTATTAGTTGACTAATTGCCTGATGTGCCACTGCTGGGGAATGCTGATGGGACTGTTTTGGGGTTTGTAGATACAATAATATTTTGGGATCTCCGTTCAGGCTGGATGTCGAAGTTGTATTAGTTGACTAATTGCCTGAGGTGCCTCTACTGGAGAATGTCGATGGGGCTGCTATGGCATTTTTTGTAGGTGAATATATGTTGTCTTATAGTTGCGATTGATTTATTTTATGACATTGAGCCTTTTGGATTATTTAATGCCGACATCATTTATTTTGGTAAAATGTTTTTGTATTTGAGATTTTAAATATTTCTAGACATTGAATAGATTTTATTTTGTATGCAAATCATTTGTAGATTGACTTCTTTCGCATATTCGTATCTTGTATAAAGCAATCCGCAGTCGACGAAGTAGAGAATTTTGTTTGTTAAATTGAGCTTAAAGATATTTCTTTAGTAGAATCTCACCGTCTCCAAAAGGGAAACTGTAAGTTCCACCCTGACGTCACCAAATGCAATACCACAGTTCAGTCTCATGAGACGATAGATACCCTCTGTAAGGGTAGCTGCATGTGTAATGAGGCAAGGGTTGCGCAATCTCAACCAACCACACCTCTCCTGAATTTGCACTGCTCGAGTCCAGTGGGAAGGAGAGGTCAGAGACAACTGAATGGAGCTGCTCTGGCATTTTTTGGTAGGTAGATATATGTTGTTTTTTTTTGTTTTTTTATTTTTACACGGTGGTCACCACTTATCAAGGCCCGGAAGCCACTCAGGGATAAGGGTTATTGCAAGTACATTACGTTAGTGTGGAGATTTGATGAAGTGTTTACTTAAGGGGGCGGTTTATTAGGAATTTGTTAATGTTGGACTTGAAGACATCCAAGTTGTAGTCAGGTGGGAAGCAGGCATATATGTTCTTATAGTTGCGATGGATTTATTTTCTGACATAAACCAATTTTGGATCATCTAATGCCAACATTTCTTTTCACAAAATTTTTTTGTATTTGAGGTTTCAAATATTTTCAATGGATATCCCTGGTAAGCTATGCATGTAATCATGAGGCAAGGATTGTGTAATCTCCAACCACATTTCTCCTGAATTGGCACTGCTTGAGTCTAGTGGCAAGGAGAGGTCCAGGACGATTGGAAACAACGTCAAGATAATTGGAGAACACATATAGCACCTGGAATTCTCAAATGGTCACCCATTTGGTACTAACCAGGCTCTACGTTGCTTAACTTTGGTGATCTTTTTTAGGGTTATTGCATGTACAGTAATCAATGAGATAGTATTGTAGAAATCATTAGTATTGGGTGTTTAGATAGAGTGTCTTACTTAAGGGGGCGGTTTGTCAGGAGTTTGTTTATGTTGGATTTGAAGACGTCCAAATTGTAGACAGGTGGGAAACAGGCAAGCGGCAGAGAGTGCCACTGGCGTGCAGTTTTAAGAAAGAAGTTTTGCTCATGGAATCTACGTTTGGATTTAGGCACAGATAGAGAGTGGGGAAAATTATTGACAGTAGTTTCAGCCAGACGGGTGTTTCTCGTGAAAGATTGGCGAGGGGGGACGAGGGATTGGAGCTCAGACGAGCACCTGCCATGGAAATAACGATAAAACAAAGACAGGCTCGCAACGTCTCTTCTGTGGGAGAGAGGTTGCAGGGAAAAGGGCATCCCCCACTAAACCACGAAGTCTATTTTGTACTCTGTCAAGGCAGGATAGGCTGTTTTTAGCAGCTCCTGCCCAGATGTGGCAGCAGTACTCCATCCTTGGACGTACTTGGCTTTTATACAGATAGAGAGATCTAATTGGAACCGGTGTGTCAACATGAATTATGTCGTCACCAAATAATTCCTAAGTATTTCTAACGTTGTAGTGTCTTTGTTGCATGGTTATATTTGAACAAATAATCGATTCATAATAAACTAGCAGAACCTATGGAAATTCCACGGTAGTTGAACATTTTTAAAACACATAAATAAAATGAATAAAATATAAAATAAAACAAAAAACAAATTTAAAACAATTTTTTTAGCAAATACTTTTAACCTTTTAAAGCTAAAAAAATTGATTTAAAAAATTTTGACATTTTTTTTCCACGAAAATTCAACACAACGCATTTTTTTTTCTGAATAATTTTTTATCTTAATTATAAAGGAACAGATGTAAATTTACTTGAACATTTGTTTTAATTTTAAAAAGAAACTATAATAAAAAACTTAGTCTCCTTTTAACATGACTTTTTTTTTTTAAATCATAAAATAAAATAACCAATTTGAAATCGTAAATAGACAGCTATGGGTTTTTTTTTTTTTTTTTTAATTTTTGGAGAAGAAATGGTTTTAATGATTTTTAACTGATAAAGAGCGACTATAAAGGGAGATAATTCGTTTCTCATTAACTAATGTTCGCAATGACAACGGTTTTTTGTGACACTAGATGTTCAGACAAGTAAATTAATATTTAGATAATAATGCGCATGTCCCATCAAAGTGAGAAACATGTCTGTATTAATGAAATTATTCACACAGACATTTGAGAGAAAAAAAATTATCGATACTTAAGTTCTTTGTGAAAATGCAGTGACACATGAATTGATAGCAAATATTATTTTGTGGCCAAAGTGTATGTTGGGTCGGGGTGGGTGGGATATAAAACTAAAAGATTTGGAGGGTTATAACAAACCAGTTTGAAATTTTCATTTTGTTTAATTTTTGTAGAGTAAATTTTTTTTTAGTTTTGAAGAAATTAAAATAGAAAATGTAAAAACAAGAAAAGAAAAATAAGTGGGAAAAAGACAAATAGGGGGAAGAAAGGGAAGAAAAAGGAAAGAAACAGAAGAAAAAAACAGAAAACATGGAAAAAAAATCGGGGGGGGGGAAGCAGAAAAAAAGGGAAAAAGAAGAAGAAAAAAGAGAAAACGAAATAAGGAAAAAGAAAAAGGGAAAAGAAAATAGGGAAAAAAGAAAAAAGAGAAAAGATGAAAAAGAAAAAAATGGAAAAAAGACAAAGAAAAATAGAAAAAGAAAAAAGGGGAAAGAGAAAAAGGAAAAAAGAAAAAGGGAGAAAAAAATAAAAAGTGAAGAGAAAAAGGGGAAAAGACCAAAATAAAAATAAGAAAAATGAAAAAAAAAAAGAAAAGAAAAAGAGAAAAAAAAAGACGAAAAAAAAAAGACGAAAAAAAAAAAAAAAAAAGAAGTAAAAAAAAAAAAGACTCCTCATTCTCCTTAGGGGGATCAGGTTAAGGTTTATAAAACTACTTTGATACCAATACGCTCGGGATCAATAAAACACTAAGAGTCAATTTTGAAATTATTAATCATTGCTTTTCTATCTAAACCACTCAACATTGTACCTATTTACTATGCCTCCCCACGGGACAGAGTTAGACACCAGGGTCGTTTTTTAACGTGGAGAAAAGGTACAAAAATAAAAATTGTCTCAGTCGTGAAGGATTTCTCCTCCACCGAAAGAGACCAAGAAATTGAAGTGCAGCATCTGAAGAACAGATGGTATTTATTTGCTCCCCCACCGAGCAAATTAGGCACAAGGCCGATTTTTAATGTGAGGAGTGAAGGGAGGGGGAAGGGAAAAAGGGGACCAGCTCCCGAGAGGTGGGAAATGGGAGCTGGTTAATGGTCAGGCATGTGGGGTTGCCCCCACATCTGGTCTTTGCTAGTCATAGCTAGTCATAGCTTGCAGCATCTGCCGGAACAGATGGTATTTATTTGCTCCCCCACTGAGCAAATTAGGCACAAGGCCGTTTTTAATGTGAGGTAAAAACCAGCTCCCCTAAAAGTAGGCAAAAAGGGGGCACTCTGGTTACCAAAAATAATAATTGTCCCAGTATAGAGGGTTTCCCCTCCATTGACTGGTACAAATTATCTTAAGTGCAACATCTGCCGGAACAGATGGTGTTTATTTGCTCCCCCACTGAGCAAATTAGGCACAAGGCCGTTTTTAATGTGAGGTAAAAACCAGCTCCCCTAAAAGTAGGCAAAAAGGGGGAACTCTGGTTACCAAAAATAATAATTGTCCCAATATAGAGGGTTTCCCCTCCATTGACCGGTACAAATTATCTTAAGTGCAGCATCTGCCGGAACAGATGGTATTTATTTGCTCCCCCACTGAGCAAATTAGGCACAAGGCCGTTTTTAATGTGAGGTAAAAACCAGCTCCCCTAAAAGTAGGCAAAAAGGGGGCACTCTGGTTACCAAAAATAATAATTGTCCCAGTATAGAGGGTTTCCCCTCCATTGACTGGTACAAATTATCTTAAGTGCAGCATCTGCCGGAACAGATGGTATTTATTTGCTCCCCCACCGAGCAAATTAGGCACAAGGCCGATTTTTAATGTGAGGAGTGAAGGGAGGGGGAAGGGGAAAAGGGGGACCAGCTCCCGAGAGGTGGGAAATGGGAGCTGGTTAAAGGTCAGACATGTGGGGTTGCCCCCACATCTGGTCTTTGCCAGTCATAGCTAGTCCTAGCCAGTCATAGCCTGCAGCATCTGCCGGAACAGATGGTATTTATTTGCTCCCCCACTGAGCAAATTAGGCACAAGGCCGTTTTTAATGTGAGGTAAAAACCAGCTCCCCTAAAAGGGGTCACTCTGGTTACCAAAAATAATAATTGTCCCAGTATAGAGGGTTTCCCCTCCATTGACTGGTACAAATTATCTTAAGTGCAGTATCTGCCGGAACAGATACTACACTTTGATCTTGACCAAAAGCTAATGCAAATAATCTTGGTACAATTGTCAGCATCTACTTCAAACGAACATGCCATGGTATTATCAAGATAGCACACAAAGCCATGTGGATTCTATGCTTGATCAGCAAATGCTTTCCAAGTGTAACAGCAGAGACTTTTCTACAACCCAACAAAAAGCTATTGTACGCTTGGAACGTGTTTAACAGTTTGCAAGGGGGATGTGAAACTGCACGTATGCAGGTACCACTGCACACTGCATCACATGCACTTACCAGCCATGATCGGCTCCCACACGTTTCGAGCTAAGAGAGTGTATCGATTCTCCTAATGCAACGACTAATTTTTCATGTAAAACAAAACACAGAAATTAAATCTATAATAGCAATATTTATTGTTATGGATCAGCAGCATTCGTTTCATAGCTTAAGTTCATAAGCGAACACATTATCGATTGGATCATGACGGCACATGTTATGAAATAGCAAATTTAGCTTTGTAAAATGAAAGGACAAATCGACTGTTCACGCATGTGCAATTAACAAACAGCGTCGAAACCAAGGTTTTTACGTGACCTCCGCTTCAAACATAACGACATTCTTACATGAAATAATTGATGTTTTTTTTTCTAATTTTTCAATAATGTGTCCAAGAGATCTCTCTTTCTAACGATATGAGGTTTGTGCCTGTTTGATGCAGATGACTAGTTTTTAGCAGACATACAAACACACTCACACACACACACACACACACACCTGGCAAACAATAACAATGTTTCACTCGTTTCATCAAAGTTCAATGGCAGACTTGCAGAAATTAGATGCCTGCCTTTATTGTGACAAACTAAAAAACACCAGTTCAATTCAACCTAACAGAACCTTTGTTTTCAAGGACCACCAAAAGCAAACTGCTTAGCCGCTCTCCGCAAAATGAAGTGCTAAAATAACCCCCTCCTGAGATAGAAGGTAAAGCCTGGGAGCGTGAACCTCCTATGATTGGACAGATCTATACCTCAGCTCAACAGCAACAAAGGATTTCAGTTTTTAGGTTTCAATTTTATGTAATTTAAAGGCAGTATCTTGGCCATAAACAATAAGGGAAGGGAGAGAGAGGAGGAAAGATTTGAAAATTAAAAATTCATGAAAATTTCAAATTGGTTTTAACAAATTCAAGATAAAAAAAATAGTTTTTACATAAAAAAAAACACACACAAAAACTAAACAAATATGAAAAAAAATAATAAAAACATTTTCTATAAGCAATGAAAAAAATGGTTATGAATTTTTGAGATGAGGATTGATTATTTAGGTTCTTCAGACTACTGTTCTCATTTTAAATGCTATTCTCACATTCCAGCCAGCTACTGTATCCAGAGAGACAACTCCAGTTTTGACTTTATAGACACCGCAGTGCATCAGGCTAGATGAAAAACGGCATTATCTCGTTAGACAGAAGGTTGCCATCATTATATCTTTTTTATTTTTACCATCGCCTTATTTTGTCTGTATTTAACTTATATTCTCATCTTCGTTGATATTCTGACAACATTTTTGTCGGTGCATCTTTTGACTTTTTTCAAGTGAATCTTTTGAGATGAGGATTGATAATTTGTATTGTTAATATCTTTAAGACTACTATTCTCATCTCAGGTGTCATCTGCACAACATTTCAGTTGATGTAACCTCCGACCTTCTCCAGATGTCACACTTCGTACTTGATAAACTGTCCAGTAAAACTCGAGAACCTGTATATAAGTTTAAACTAAACCCTTTATGCAAACCACGGGAGTATATTGTTCTTATTCTATCAGCCATGACTGTACAGAAATGTTAATTATGTCATTTAACACAGAAATTGAAACCAAATTATGATGCAATTTTAAAATTAATAAAATCATTTATTATTATTTTTTAATTTTTTAATATGCTGTAATTTAACCTCCAACCTTATGCAGGAGCATATTTTTGAACTTGGCATAATGGATAAAGGCATTGATTAAAAACCAGTTCTAACAGACAGTCTTCCGGAGGTTGGTTCAATCCTCACGACAAGCAATACTAACTGTTGGGAATCGGTAATGGTTCAGAAGAAAGACACAACTTGATATTTAATGGAGCCGAAATTTATTGTTTAAAAATAAAAAAAGAAAGAAAAGCAAATATAACAAATGAAGCGAGTGGTTATATGTCAGTCTGACTGCTAAGTGTGCATGTTGTGCAGGGCTTTACATTGTGAGTGAAACAGTCGCATTTGTGTGATTTTTCCAAGTGGCAACTAGAAATAATAAAGTGCTTATCTTTTGATGATTGTGTTTTTTTCACCGACAATCTTCCCAAGCTCATTACAGAGTGAAAAATATTTTTCCAACCATTATTTTTTTAAATAAAATGGGTAAAGTGAAATTATTTAAACAATAAAAGGTTTAATAGGACAATATGTTTTTTTTTTTTAATGAAGACTGTTTAAAAAACATTCGAAGAATTTAAAATGTTTATATTTTCAAGTCTCAACATAAAATTTGATGCATTTTTAAAATTACACTTATTTTAAAAATACTGAAAAATCTTTATGATGTACATACTTGTCACGGAACGAAGATGTCATATTCCAAAAATCATGTGGATTTGGCTAGTAACTTTTCTATTTAGCTAGTAAACGAAAATACTTAGTTATCAAAGATCAATTAAAGATAAAGTTGTTCGTAGAGCCTTGCTGTGCATAATGCTAAGAGGTGTAGTATTGTCCTGGTCGTTATAGTAATTGGAAGACTTCATTGTTATCTGTAAGGTGGGCTGCACAATACTAACTAAAAATAAAAGTTACTTAAGACCGATTCAATCATGCTGTGTTCATAAAAGGTTCAGTTCAAAATTCCATACAGATTCCCGAGTTTGATAAGTTTCTCATGGCTGATGGAATGATAACAATTTATAACTTTGGATTAAATAAAAGGTTCATTTCAAAATTCTGTATCGTTTTGTTGTTTTTGTTTTACGGCATATCAACCATTTTGGGTCATTTAATGCAGACTCCAGTAAGTTTGGAAAAAATTTCATGCTTCGAATTCTTTATATCTTCAAATGTTTATTCACAATGTTTGGTTTTGTGGTTTTGTAGAAGAAAACTGTTGTTTTTGTTTTTGACTTTTCAGAACATGATTGAGTTTTGCAAAAGGAAAGGAAAAAACAGAAACAATAACATCAATGGTTGATGCATTTTTAGTCAGAAAGCCAGTATCTTCAGACAGCCTGATCTGGTGGCATCAGATGCTTTAACAGGTAATACCACTCTGGACTAAAATGGATCTGGGAGCAATGATAATTAAGGGACAACTCTGTATCCCCCCCCTCCGCCTGCCCGCCCCCAATGCTCCCAAATGGAGCCTCACCAGTTTATGTCTTAAGCTCATACTCAAGAAAAAATTCTATATTGATCACCGAGTTCGGCAAATATGTTTGTGTCTGATATGTTGACTTTAAAGAAGGTCGAAAGTTACAAATAGTTACATCGACTGAAATATTGTGAGAATAACATCTTTTAAAAGTCAATCATGACTTTTTTTTTTTCTTTACTCTCTCTGCCTTCTCGGAAAATATACACGGTAGAAAACAAAACTAAATACAAATATTTCCCCATCAGTTGTTTGAAGTGGTCCAGAACACAAATCATTTCTTTGTCTTTATATCTCATCACTTGTGGCGGATTCTACTTCATATATGGTGCATTTATGTCATCAAAGCTGAGTTTGTAATCGCAATCAATTTTCATATCAGGATCCAATTTATTATGTTTAACATTTCTTTTGACTAAGACTGACAGATCCACCACAAAAAAATAAAAATAAAATAAAAATAAAAATAAATAATAAAAAAAAAACGAAAACAACAACGAAAAAAAAATGGAAAATACCCTCATATCACATCCTTCCAATAGAAAATACTCCAATATTATTAAATATCCTCGCATCATTACAAAAAGAAAATACCCATTACATTACATCGCTCCAACAGAAAATAACCCAACATCACACAAAAATGCCTCCATATTATCGAGAAATAAAATAGCCCTAATTCCTTCCTGAAAAGAGAATATCTCTTCATTATTTTAAAACATTCTTTGTCTCCCAAATATTGTAAGAAAAGAAAATCCTTCCACATCACATCCATTCAATAGAAAATACTCTGACATTATAAAAATACTTCCCCCTCTACAAAAAATACTTTGCAAAAAGACCTCCCATATTACTACACACAAAAAAGAAAACCACTTCCTATCACACCACTTCAATAGAAAATAACCTAACATTAATAAAATACACCCATGTCACAAAAAAAGTACTGCCTCCACATCGGTACCAAAAAAATGAATCCAATATTATCAAAAATGAAAACATTTCCACATCATCTAGTTCCACATTACAAAAATTACTCTCCACATCATTAAAAGAAAAAGAAAGAAACTATCCCTACATCATATCCAGAAAATATCCCTCCATCACACAAAACATACCCCCATATTACCAAAAAAAAAAAAAAAAAAAAAAAATAGCTCCTATTACTTCTTGAAAAGAGAATACCCTTTGCAATATCTTCAAATATTCTGAATCCCTCAAATAGAAACTAATCTCACATTACTACACAAAAAAAGTCAAGAAAATAACATATCACAAAAAATACCTCCAATATTACCAAAAAAGAAAAATACCCCAGCATCCTTCAAATACTCTGCACTTCCTTAACACCATAAAAAAGAGAAAATACTCCCACATCATTACCCTCCAATTTAAAATACCCCAACATCACAAAAATACTTTCACATCACATAAAGTTGCCCATTACTACAAAAAATACCCGCTTCATATCACTAAAAAAAAAAATAAATAAAACAGAAATATCATGCACAAGCAAAACAAAATACCACCCCCAAATCACTAATCCCATCATTAAAAAAATACTCCCACATCATCACATCACTACAAAGCAAATGTCATGCATACTAGTAAAACAAAACAAAAAAAAATCCCCCCGCATTGCAATTTTTTTTTTCATAAAATTCAAAATCAATCAGAAAATATACTATACTAAAAAAAAAATTGAACTTTTAGTTTTCAAACAGAAGAAACAAAAAATGCACACAAAGTCCAAAAAAGGTTGTTATTAGTTATCTTTTAAGCCATAGAAATGGACACCTTTTTATCCCCCAAAAGCCAAAGAAAAAAAATGAGAGAAAACAAAAACCAAGCCAAGCTTTTAACACACACAAAAAGATAAAATTCAAAAACAGATTTGAAAGCTTTAGCAAAACTAAAACAGAAATAAAAAGAAACTTAAAAATTTATCAAACAAATTCGTAGACATTTTACTTTTTAATTTTTGAGATGAAAATTGATTATATAGATTCTTCGGACAACTATTCTCATTTTGAGTGTTTTTCTTTTGGTTAATGTAACCTCCAACTTTTTCAGGGGTATCTTATCAAATTTAGAAATCTTTCGGTCAAACTCGGAGAATCTGCACAGAATTTTGAAAGGAACCTATATTTAATCCACATGGTGCATGCGGACGTGCGTATACAAACGCATACGAAATGACGTCGCCAGTAACGAAAAAGAATATAACAAGTGAAGCATGCATGGTCCCCCGTGAGTGCACAGTGAACGAGGCATTAAAAAAAAATGACTAAGTTCAGCATTTGCACCCTCCCATTTAGCCCTAAAAGTTCCCAGGGGACATCAAATCTTGGTAAAAATGAACAAACGGTGCAGTTTTAGACCTTAACATATGTACATTTGAGTTCTGCACCATGTAAAAAAAGAAATGACTAAGTCCATCATTTGTGACCCCCCCCACCCCGCATTTAGCCCCAAAAGTCCCCAAGGCCTTAACATATTTAAATTTGAGTTCAGCACCATGCAAAACTGCTAAATAGACATACACAGAAAACTTTGGACAAATATGGTAAAATAGTCCCAAAATAGAGTGTTTTTATTAGCCCTAAAAGAGCCTATACGGCACACCCAAGAGTTATCGCAAAGTATAGACAAACAAAATTATATAGAAATCAGTTAGTTACAACTTTATAGAAAGTTTTATAAAAATCCAAGGCATCAATTTTTTAATAAGTACAAAAGTGTCAATTTTAGCCATTTTAACATGAAAGGCACCCCCAGAGGGCCAACCGAAGTTTTCCCGGAAAATCCGTTCTGTTACATTTTTTTTTTACTCATATCATGTTTAATGTTTGTGCAAAATTTCAAAAACTTCCAAGCTGTAATTATTGAAAAAAGTGCGGACAGACGAACGGACAAGGATGAATTTACAAGTCCACCTTCCTTTTGTCGGGGGACCAAAAAGGAGGAAGAGCACGTTAGAGAAGATGATCATGTTAGAGATGTGGATGACATTTGAGATCACATTAGAGAGGTGGGTCACATCACAGCAGGAAAGGGGAGTTATGCGTGGCGTGAGAATGAAGAAACAAATGTCGCTGTTACAACCAGGAAAAAGCAAGTTAAAGTTCTTTCCTATTTTTTGTCTACTTTGCGATTGAGGCTACAACATGTCTGGTAACGGTCCACTTGTTTTGTCAACCATGACTGGATAGAAGTCCTAAGTAATTCACAATTGTATTTTTGAGCATCACCCACTCTAAGAATTGAACCATCAACTGCCAGAAAAGTAATTTACAAGTGAATTTCACCAAGTGCTTTATCCATTATTAGCCTGGATGCCCGGCGTTGCCTGTGTGTTTGGAGGAGCAAAAAAATAAAGTGGTAGTAGGCAGGCAGGCAGGCTCGAACCCATACCGGGAAGGAGGAAAAGAATGTGACCTCCCACCCCCCCAAAAAAAACGTGATGTCTTTGTCATTGCGTTCATCACCAAACTGGAAGTGGCAACGGTTTAAATTAAGGCTAGTCAATCGAAAAGAGGGGATGACTTTCGAAAATATTGACGAATAATGCGACCCCTCCCTGTAGAAAAAGGCCCAGTTGAGAGTGAAGGAATTAATGTTTTTAGCCAATTTTTCGATATTTGTCATCCGAAAGGTCAAGCTTCAAAACGATATTGATCTCGTGAAAATTCACTGCATGTGTCGAAAGATTTAGCAGACATACAAACATACATATATACATACATATAAACAGACAGGTGAGATGTATATTTTAGATGTCACAGGTCCTTGCCAAGGACTCTTATGGAGGTTGAAGAGTCAATGAAACCTCATTGCAAAATAGAATTATGAATTACTTAGGACTTCTACTCAGTAATGTCTGACGGAATGAGAGCATGTTATCTCCAGGGATTAAATAAAGTATTCCATTTGAAATTCTGTGCAGATTCCAGGGTTTAATAAGATACACCTGAAGAAGTTTGGAAGTTACATTAGCCGAAACATTGTGAAAATAACTCTCAGGATGAGAACAGTAGTCCGAAGAATCCAGATAATACGAATATTCTCGTCTTGGTTGCTATTTTCAAAATTATATATAGTTAAGAATGGTGGCGAGTTTACTTTTCATCTACATATCTTTATTTTTCTTGGTCAAATTAGGATATTATCGAAGTCTCAGCTTTTGATTTCAATATTACTCGTCCCAGAATGGGTAAAATTAATTCCGCATACAAAAACATGGTTGGTTAAACCTAATATGGCATGGGGAACAGTCATTGGCCCCAGTGAGTATAAGGAGATGCACTGACCTGCAATGAGATGAGGATAGGATCGCGGTTTTGGCCGCTGACCCACTCATCTGCCGACAAAGATGGAACACAACTTGCTGTGGCCGGGAAAATGTCAACCTGGAATTGCTCAGACTGCAGAAAAAAAAAAAAAAAAAAAAAAAAAATTGTAATCAAAATTTTATTTACAAAATAATTAATAGCTCTATTGTAATGTTTAAATATTGAGCTTTATCTTTGCTTCAGAATTGATTTCTACTCTAATCAATCTGAACTATAAATATATATATATATATATATATGTGTGTGTATGCATGCATGCATGTATGTATGTATATAAGATTTTCTAATATCAATGCTCTATATCGAATATTAAGCTTTTTCATCTGGATAGTGTTGTCCTATAAATATTAGTATTAATATTTCTACTCACTTTACAGAATTATTCAGTTTGCAAAATTGAATTTTCAGAATATATATATATACAGTGATGATCATATTTATTGGCACGGTAAAATAAAAGTTAAATTTTGTCTAATAAATTCTAAAAAAGGATTAAATTAAAGAAAATAACAAAGTATATTATGTATTTTTAACTGGCCTTTCCGATGCAGCAATCGGATTTTAGAAAAAATAAATAACAAAGGAACAACAAACATAATTGCAAAAAACCCTTGTTCAAAATTATTGGCACGATTTATTTAATAATCAATTGTATAGCCTTTGGCCTTGATTACCTTCCTCAGTCGCTTTTCATAGTTTACAACCAAGTTGTTGCACTCTTCAGTAGTAATTTTAGCCCACTCTTCCTGACAATAATCCTCCAATTGAATAAGATTCTTAGGCTTCCTTTGCATTACCCTCAATTTTAATGTTCTCCATAAATTTTCAATTGGATTAAGGTCTGGGCTTTGTGATGGCCACTCCAAAACATTAATATGATTGTCCTCAAGCCATTTCTTAGTCAGTTTAGCCGAATGCTTTGGGTCATTATCTTGCATGAACCACCAACGACGACCAAGTGAGAGCTCTTTAGCAGAGTCTTTCAGGTTTTCATCCAATATTTTAACATAATCTTCCTTTTTTATGCTACCTGTGACCTTAACAAGTCGCCCCGGTCCAGAGGCAGCAAAGGATCCCCAAAACATCAAACTGCCTCCACCGTGCTTCACTGTGGGTATGGTGTTCTTAGGCAGGAAAGCTTCGCCAGATTTTCTGTAAATATAAGACACTTTATTATGGCCAAATAACTCTATTTTCGTTTCGTCAGTCCATAGAACACGTTTCCAGAATGCAACATCTTTATCAATATGACGTTTTGCAAAGGCTAGCCTTGCTTTCAGGTGCATAGGCTTCAATAAGGGAGTCTTTCTTGGATGACATGCTTTTAAACCAGCTCTCTTCAAAACTCTACCAACTGTATGTCGAGATACATTCACTCCAGAGGTGCTCTGTTCATCAACAATCTCCCCAACAGAGATCCTTGGGTTTTGTTTTACTTGTCGAACAATTTTCCGTTCATCTCTTGGGGAAAGAATCCTTTTTCTCCCTCTACCCTCTAAACTCATAACGTGGCCTTGCGATTTGAACTTGTTTATTATGGCTCTAACAGTGGATTTGGGAAGGTTTAGCTTCTTTGAAATCTTATCATAGCCCTCCCCATTGGTATGGCATGCTACAACAAGCTTCCTGACGTCTTCGCTGTGTTCCTTAGTTTTAACCATGGTGATTGAAAATTATAATTTAGTCACTTATAATAGTTTAAATAAATCGCTATCTAAAAATTATCTGAAAAAAATTATTCACTGAATTAGCGTTAAACAAGCATAATATGGCTATAAAAAAGTTCAGAAAGCACGTAAACCGGAAATTGATTGATATTATACTGATACTAAAAGAAAAACAAAGCCGTGCCAATAATTTTGAACAAGGGTTTTTTGCAATTATGTTTGTTGTTCCTTTGTTATTTATTTTTTCTAAAATCCGATTACTGCATCGGAAAGGCCAGTTAAAAATACATAATATACTTTGTTATTTTCTTTAATTTAATCCCTTTTTTAGAATTTATTAGACAAAATTTAACTTTTATTTTACCGTGCCAATAAATATGATCATCACTGTATATATATATATATATATATATATATATATATATATATATATATATATATATATATTTATTATATATACATATATGAAATATTAGCAGGCCGCATGGCATTGCCAGGTCGTAAGATACGCTTAAATATGATATTTTAATTCATGCAGATTACATATTTATTATTATAAAGACAATTATCTATTGATTATTATATTGAACCTAATATATAGTAGCGAGATCAAAAGTAAATATATATATATATATATGACTTAGGTGCCATCAGCTAGAATTGAAACCAAAACATACAACTCTCCACTCTCATTCTTTAGCCTCTGAGTCACGCTCATACATATATATATATATATATATGATATTTCTCCAAAACCTCTGGTTCTGATGGAGAGGAAACTAAAACTTGCTGCTATGGTATGGTTTCAAATAATCTAAAATAACAGCAACAGGAGACTTGATTCCAAATACCTCTCATATGTTATATCTCCCCCTTTTTTGGAAATAGGGTACGATTATGAATATCTCCAGTATAAAATAATCCTTATACACTGTGAAATTTACTTTATGTATAAAAACCAAAAAGGGGAGATATAACACATGAAATGAAACACATTTAAACACAAATATGAACATCTGCATGGTCTTGAAAATTTGATTCAGAGAATAACAGAAATTGGAAATATATATATATATATATATATATATATATATATTAAATAAAAGATGAGTAATAAACATTAAATATAACTTGATTATGATTACTTTCTTCTATATCTCCCCTATTTTTTCCTTTCTTCTGTTAATATTGGCTCTTCTTTAATGATCCTAATTATTTCATCATGACATATATTTTTTTAAATATTACCAACACATATACTACCCTTCTGATTTACCCTTGTACGTTGTGCCTTTGCTTAATTACTTTTTACCATGTTATCCTATTCCTTCATTCTCATTTCATTTCTAAATGTCATTAAGCCAGTTTTTTTCTACATTTGCATTTTATACAATTCTGGCTCTTATTCTCTTCAGAGAAAAAGAATTTAGCTTCAAAATGCCATGGTCGAACAAGGTTTTTTCTTAAATTTCTCCTTAAGTTTTCTTTATTGTTATATATATAATAAAGTTATATATATAACTTTTATTCCTCATCTTTCATTTAATATTATTATTTGCTCCTCTTAATAGTGTTGAGCTTTTATCTTGATAAGTTTTGCTTTGTTAAAGATTTACTCTTTGATAATATATTTTGTGTGTGTGTGTGCTTTGCAAAGTTGGCTATTTAAATACTTGTGTGTGTGTGTGTGCTTTGCAAAGTTGGCTATTTAAATACTTGAAACTAAAAAGGTGAATAATAAATGACAAAAATTTTTTGCATTTATTCACATTTTGGAAATTTTGATGCAAATTTATCTCTTAAATAAGACTAACAAATTTTTTTTGAATTTATTCACATTTTGGTAATTTTGATGCAAATTTATCTCTTAAATAAGACTAACAAAAATTTTTTGCATTTATTCACATTTTGGTAATTTTGATGCAAATTTATCTCTTAAATAAGACTAACAAAACTTTTTTGAATTTATTCACATTTTGGTAATTTTGATGCAAATTTATCTCTTAAATAAGACTAACAAAAATTTTTTGCATTTATTCACATTTTGGTAATTTTGATGCAAATTTATCTCTTAAATAAAACTAACAAAAATTTTTTGAATTTATTCACATTTTGGAAATTTTGATGCAAATTTATCTCTTAAATAAGACTAACAAAAATTTTTTGAATTTATTCACATTTTGGTAATTTTGATGCAAATTTATCTCTTAAATAAGACTAACAAAATTTTTTTGAATTTATTCACATTTTGGTAATTTTGATGCAAATTTATCTCTTAAATAAGACTAACAAAAATTTTTTGAATTTATTCACATTTTGGTAATTTTGATGCAAATTTATCTCTTAAATAAGACTAACAAAATTTTTTTGAATTTATTCACATTTTGGTAATTTTGATGCAAATTTATCTCTTAAATAAGACTAACAATTTTTTTTTGAATTTATTCACATTTTGGTAATGTTGATGCAAATTTATCTCTTAAATAAGACTAACAAACCTTTTTTGAATTTATTCACATTTTGGAAATTTTGATGCAAATTTATCTCTTAAATAAGACTAACAAAACTTTTTTGAATTTATTCACATTTTGGAAATTTTGATGCAAATTTATCTCTTAAATAAGACTAACAAAAATTTTTTGCATTTATTCACATTTTGGTAATTTTGATGCAAATTTATCTCTTAAATAAGACTAACAAAAATTTTTTGAATTTATTCACATTTTGGAAATTTTGATGCAAATTTATCTCTTAAATAAGACTAACAAAATTTTTTTGAATTTATTCACATTTTGGAAATTTTGATGCAAATTTATCTCTTAAATAAGACTAACAAAATTTTTTTGAATTTATTCACATTTTGGTAATTTTGATGCAAATTTATCTCTTAAATAAGACTAACAAAAATTTTTTGAATTTATTCACATTTTGGTAATTTTGATGCAAATTTATCTCTTAAATAAGACTAACAAAACTTTTTTGAATTTATTCACATTTTGGTAATTTTGATGCAAATTTATCTCTTAAATAAGACTAACAAAACTTTTTTGAATTTATTCACATTTTGGAAATTTTGATGCAAATTTATCTCTTAAATAAGACTAACAAAAATTTTTTGAATTTATTCACATTTTGGTAATTTTGATGCAAATTTATCTCTTAAATAAGACTAACAAAACTTTTTTGAATTTATTCACATTTTGGAAATTTTGATGCAAATTTATCTCTTAAATAAGACTAACAAAACTTTTTTGAATTTATTCACATTTTGGAAATTTTGATGCAAATTTATCTCTTAAATAAGACTAACAAAAATTTTTTGAATTTATTCACATTTTGGAAATTTTGATGCAAATTTATCTCTTAAATAAGACTAACAAAACTTTTTTGAATTTATTCACATTTTGGAAATTTTGATGCAAATTTATCTCTTAAATAAGACTAACAAAACTTTTTTTAATTTATTCACATTTTGGAAATTTTGATGCAAATTTATCTCTTAAATAAGACTAACAAAACTTTTTTGAATTTATTCACATTTTGGAAATTTTGATGCAAATTTATCTCTTAAATAAGACTAACAAAACTTTTTTGAATTTATTCACATTTTGGAAATTTTGATGCAAATTTATCTCTTAAATAAGACTAACAAAACTTTTTTGAATTTATTCACATTTTGGAAATTTTGATGCAAATTTATCTCTTAAATAAGACTAACAAAACTTTTTTTAATTTATTTACATTTTGGAAATTTTGATGCAAATTTATCTCTTAAATAAGACTAACAAAACTTTTTTGAATTTATTCACATTTTGGAAATTTTGATGCAAATTTATCTCTTAAATAAGACTAACAAAACTTTTTTGAATTTATTCACATTTTGGAAATTTTGATGCAAATTTATCTCTTAAATAAGACTAACAAAAATTTTTTGAATTTATTCACATTTTGGAAATTTTGATGCAAATTTATCTCTTAAATAAGACTAACAAAACTTTTTTGAATTTATTCACATTTTGGAAATTTTGATGCAAATTTATCTCTTAAATAAGACTAACAAAACTTTTTTGAATTTATTCACATTTTGGAAATTTTGATGCAAATTTATCTCTTAAATAAGACTAACAAAACTTTTTTGAATTTATTCACATTTTGGAAATTTTGATGCAAATTTATCTCTTAAATAAGACTTACAAAACTTTTTTGAATTTATTCACATTTTGGAAATTTTGATGCAAATTTATCTCTTAAATAAGACTAACAAAACTTTTTTGAATTTATTCACATTTTGGAAATTTTGATGCAAATTTATCTCTTAAATAAGACTAACAAAACTTTTTTGAATTTATTCACATTTTGGAAATTTTGATGCAAATTTATCTCTTAAATAAGACTAACAAAACCTTTTTGAATTTATTCACATTTTGGAAATTTTGATGCAAATTTATCTCTTAAATAAGACTAACAAAACTTTTTTGAATTTATTCACATTTTGGAAATTTTGATGCAAATTTATCTCTTAAATAAGACTAACAAAACTTTTTTGAATTTATTCACATTTTGGTAATTTTGATGCAAATTTATCTCTTAAATAAGACTAACGAAATGAAAAAAAGAAGTCAATTCGCCCGAACAATCATGTTGGAGAGGGGTGCTTTTTTTTTTAACTTATGAACTTTTTAACTTATAAACAGTAACACACATTTAAACACAATGTGTGACCCCCTCTTGCCAAACTTTCACGAAAAACACTCGTCTAGCTAAAACTACTATCAATAATTTCTCCCACTCTTTATCTGTACCTAAACCTAAATTATATGAACGAAGCCTCTTTCTTAGAACTGCATGCATGTAGAACTCTCTACTATTTGCCTGCTTTCTAGCTGACTACAATTTAGTCATCTTCAAGTTTAACCTAAACAAATTCTTGATGAATCGTCCCCTTAAGTAATCCAATTTACCAAATGTCCATTACTAATGATTACTCCGATATTGTCCCATTGACTACTGTACACTCATTAATCCTTATCCTCAAATAGCCTCCTCCTGTGTAAAAAAAAGAACCCCTCCCCATCATTTCGACTGAAGTAGAACAAAGCACAGCGACTACAAATAATTATATAAATACAGTAAACCTTTAACGTCCAAATTATTTTTGAGAAACTTAAAAATAAAAAATTTTTGCAATTTTTTTTGCAATTCAAAAGGTGTAAGAAACAACCTGAACACAATTTTTACTAAAAGTTTTATAAATAACAATAATATGAAACAGAACTGTATGCTCCTACCCATCATATGACACAAAAATATGAAACAGAACCAAATGAGTTAACTGAAAAATACAGGTGTCAGTGCCTTCTGCAAGAACATATCTATCATATGCAATGTATTAAAATAGTTATCTCCCCTTGGTTAGCAATATCATGGTCTAAATGTGTACATTTTTATAGTTAGGTAAGTAACGTACAAACGCACGCACACTCACTGCAGCTGACAGAAGCGTGTGTGACCAGTTGTGTTGTATCAAACGACGCCACAACACATATGAGATGCATTCTAAATAGCATCAACGCCCTCTGCAACGCATTCACTAGTTTTGAAAGAAAACCATACGGTCCTTCTAAGCGTTAAAGGGTTAAATAGTGTAGTCTTACCTTTCGCGGGACGATCATCGAAATGGGTTCTACGATGTCTTTGGCAGTGTGGAGCTTGTAGAAGCGAACAATTTCACAGCGCTTAGCGTCACAGCCTCGTTTTGGCATGAACCCTTGAAAAAAAAAAAAGAGAAAAAGAAAATTAAAAAAAAAAAAAAAAATCCAAGTGTGAACAAATGAACTGACAAATGATTTTGAGGGCAATTTTACCCCTATAGAAAAAAGAAACCAGAGCTATCCCGGAAAATCTGCCTGGGCAAAAATTTACTTTCACCATGACTAATGTTTGTGCAAAATTTCCAAAAAATACTAGGGATAATTATTGAGAAAAGTGCCAACAAACAAACAGACGAATGGGAATGAATTTCTAGGTCCAATTGCTGTTACTTAAATCAATGATACAACCTAGTATTTTGAAAAATGTATATATTGCATGGACAATATATGGCCTAAAGACCGCTTGTTTGTATGCATAATTTGCTTGACATTTTCTTAACAAGTTTATAATAAATTAATGTTATTCATTTGTAATTTTATCGTCTTATTTTTCTCCATATACAAGCAATAGTTTGGCTAATATTAAAAGTAATTAAGTGACATGATTTACTTAAAAATAAAAAAGATAATTATTAAACCTTTCTTAAGATATTTACTGATTAATTTTCAGGGGAGATAAATTTAACTAACTATAAAGAGATACAAAGCAAAAGTAAGAGTTTAGAAAGGAAAAAGGATGACTAACAGATCCCCCCCTCTCTTATATATATATATATATATATATATATATATTAATAAGGATTGAAAAATAAAAAAATGATTTTTTATATATAATTTTAAATTTATAACATATAATTTTTAATTTCAAAGTAAAGACTATTTTTTACGTAAACTTTTAAAATATATTTTTTACTATATTAACCCATTCTAAATATATATATATATATATATATATATATATATATATATATTCAAAGTAAAGACTAAAACAAACATTTTGATTATAACATTTTCTTAAAAGTAAAACCATTCCAAATTAAAAAAAAAAAAAGGAAAAGAAAAAAATGGCACTTCTACACTATTGAGAAAAATTTTGGAAATCGTAATACTGAATTTCATGTGAAAACAACAGTATCTACGTATTCCTCGTATTTTTAAGATGATTATATCCCAAAATTACGAAAATCGATAGGTAGAAAATTATTTATTAAAGAAAATAAAAAATAGAATTTGATGAAAATGATCATAAAACACAGGAGAGTTCAAAAGAGAGGTAATTTTCCATTTAAACAGGATAGCGGAAAATTTTTACCTGCTAAGACGATTCAAGTTGTTTTGTTTAATAATTCAGTAAAATTCAGGTAATTTCGACTGCATAATTTGGAAGCTACCATTGTAATTTATTAGAATTGACCCCCCCCCAAAAAAAACGGTTGAAACCATTGTTTTTTTTTTATCTGAAAACTCCATTTATTGACTACAAAATCTTGTCCCAATTCTGTAGAAGCGCCGTAAAAGCATTTCAAAGTAAAGACTAATATTTTTATGTATAGTTTTAAAATTAAACTAACATTTAAATAAATATTAACCAGAAGGGATTTTTTCTCTGTATACACCAGCAAGACTTCTGCTATACAGAAAGTACAGAAAACAGAAGTTGAAAAGAAACTGTTTTAGTAAAAACTAACCTATATTTTATAAACCAACGATGATGAAGAAACATGAAAGATGGCGATACTCACCGAGGCTTCTTTGAGGTGAAGAGGATTGATATTGGTTGAGATAATGGCAGTAGGGAGCTTCTCCAACCAATTCATAGTACCGAATATTGCCATCTCCCTGGAGATAAAAACAAGGAAACAGAAAGTAACACAAAAAAACCATACTGACACAGAAACAATAAATTGTTAACAGAAAGCATTTAATTCTGACTTAGAAACAACTGCATCTTGCAACGCATGAGGCAGTTCAAGAACACCATTGTTTTTGATCTGAAGTCAGATACACAGTGATCTTCCAGTTTATTTTCGTTGCAATCAAATCTCTCGATCGTTTGCTTTTAGTTTATTTTTGGTCTTCCTCTTTTTTTCCCATCAGGAGTCCATTAGAACACTTAGTTGGCAATTCTCTCTGGGGACAATCTTAGGGTATGTTTGAGCTAACGTAGACGTTGTTTGCAGATTATTGACGATACTACCTGTTGGTTTGTGTGATCTCTGACTTCTTGGTTAGTAATTTGATCATTCCATTTGATCCCTAGAATCTTTCCCTAGTACTTAGAATCAAACGTACCTAATTTCTTCTCTTGGCTGATTTTAAGATGCCAATTTCATATGCATATAGCAGTGTGGACAAAACGTTGCTGTTATAAAATCTTAATTTAGATCTGAGGGTGAACTTTTTGCACTCCAATCTTGCAAAACTGGTTAAATACTGATGAGGATATACCTATCCTGCACTGCATTTCCTTATTCTGTATAGTGTAATTTTGGAATAAAGTCAAATTGAAAAAAAAGCCAAAAACAATGTGATTGTTAACGGTTTGAGTGATGTCAAGAGTAGTGTTATGCTAAACTCATTCTGTTCAGTTGCTAGTATAATTCACTTTGATCAAAATAATTTTTGTTATCAATAAGTTATTTCATAAACTATCAAGGCATTCAAGTATATCAGAGTCAGCAAGGTCGGAGGAAGAGTTGACGGGCTGATAAGGCCAGGAGGAGTATCGGCAGGTTGGGCCGAAAAGGCCAGTAAGACAACCAGTAATCCAAAGGGTTAGTGTTAGAGATCCAGCGGTCCAAAGGGTCAATGGTAGAGATCCAGCAGTTCAAAGGATCAGTGGTAGAGATCCAGCAGTCCAAAGGATCAGTGGTAGAGATCCAGCAGTCCAAAGGATCAGTGTTAGAGATCCAGCAGTCCAAAGGATCAGTGGTAGAGATCCAGCAGTCCAAAGGATCAGTGGTAGAGATCTAGCAGTCCAAAGGGTCAGTGGTAGAGAGCCAGCAGTCCAAAGGATCAGTGGTAGAGATCCAGCAGTCCAAAGGATCAGTGGTAGAGAGCCAGTGGTCCAAAAGGTCAGTGGTAGTCAGTCAGTAGCAAAAGGTCAGTGAGAGAGAGCCAGCGGTCCGAAAGGGTCAGTGAGAGAGTCAACAGATCACAAGACATAATTCTGATCTAAAACAAAATTTAAAAACTCATTTTTGTTTATAAAAGATGGCTAAAAAAAATAAATATGCAAAAAAAAAAAAATTTACGCACCTTGCCAGCAAGAAAGATGACTTTCGTGTCGTGATCATAAAATGGAAACAATATTCCACTGGAAAAATCAACGACTTCCATCCGCATCGATCTAGACATGTTTCGCTAAAAAAATAAAGAAAATACAAATTGAATAGAAAAACAACAATAAAAGACAACCATTTAAACAATGCAAAGACTTTGTGTAAGTTTTTATTCATGAAAAAAATCTAAATTTCTATATATTATAAGCGTGACCTTGTTTGTTTGCAGAATGGTTTCTACCAAACTACTCTGTCAATTTTTGGTCTATAAACTTGAGACTTGATATTTGAGGTACTTGGATCTGTGGAACAAAATCGATTTGGTTTTTAGCCAGAAAATAGCTGCTAAGAGATCAAAATCCTTTCTGCATGCGCAAACATACTTTTATACGTTTAAATATGTTAATTTGCCAAGTTTTGGTATGCAGGTTTCGTTAGCTCAAATGTTGGTGAATACAGCTAGAGCTAATGGTTTCCATTCTAGATGATGTCACCCAAGTCATAATCTTAAAAAAAAAAAAAAAAAAAAATTTGAAATCACTACTATATATTGGGTACAATATAATGATCAACATAGAATTCACTGTAATAATAAATACGAAACATGCATGAATTAAATAATCATATTTAAACATATTTTATAACCAGGCAATGTCGGGTAACCTGCCGGTTTAATTAAAAAGATGATTTATGAAAAATGCGCAAACCAAGAACTGCTTCTCATCCAGAATTTTTCCTATATATTAATAAAAACAAAATAAAAAAAATATGTACAATGTATGCACCTATGACGAAATGGAAATATCATATTCCAAAAATTACGTAAATTTATCAAGTAGATTATTTTTATAAAGAAAAATGGCGCTTCTACACTATTAGGACAAAATTTCGGACATCGTAATGCTGAATTTCACAGGAAAACAATCGTATCTACGTATTCCTCATATTTTTAAGATGATTATATCCCAAAATTACGAAAATCGATAAGGTAGAAAATTATTTATTAAAGCAAAATAAAAAATAGAATTTGATGAAAACGATCGTAAGATACAGGAGAGTTCAAAAGGAAGGTAATTTTCCGTTTTGATTTAAACAAAATGGCCGAAAATTTTCACCTGCTAACATGATTAAAGTTGTTTTCTAATAATTCAGTAATATTCAGGTAATTTCGACTGCATAATTTGGAAGTTACCATTGTAATTTATTAGAATTGACAAAAAAATCAGTTGAAACCATTTTTTTTTCATATGAAAACTGTTTATTGACTACAAAATCTTGTCCCAATTCTGTAGAAGCGCTAGAAAAACATTTGTAAGTGATTAATTGGAATTTGTAGGTATTACAACATAAATCTGGTATGAATTATTGTTGAGCTATCTCCCTTTATTTCTTGAGATTTTTTTTTCAAAATGGCAAGCGAAACAGTAATTCCTCGGATGCTTATAAAATTTGATTTTCTCACTTAAAACTACTTTCCATGATTTTTAGAACATAATATTTTCATTTTATGACGGGTACATACATCATACAAATTTTTCTTTATTTTCGTTTTTGGTGCTTATGCATCTATGTTACCGCGTTATTTTTTTTTAATAATCAATTTTTATGATATTTTTGTTTCTTAAGTTGCTTGGTGAAAGTACAGAATAGTTATACGACACCCTCCCCTCCTCATGTTAAGACTGTCTTTCTAAATAATAACATTATTTTAACGTAGTAACATAAATGCACAAGTACCTTGTTTTCAATATAAGGAGAATTCTAGATAAAAATAAAAAATATTGAATCCTAAAAAGCAAAAAAAAAACAAAAACAAAACAAAAACATTATATTCATTTAACATCCGGTTTAAATGCCGGTATGTGTTTGACAACTTTTAAAAATTGACTTCCAAACAAACCTATCTCTGACCAGGTTTTTATTTATCCCTTTTTTCTATTAACCCAAGAACTCTCATTTGTTCTACCAACATGGTCATACCATTGACATCTTCTGTTCAGCACACATCTAGCTATAAATGTAACATGGCTGTTACACTCGAACCATGTTGTTACATTTCAAACACTCAGACCCACACACTGTCTGGTACTGTTGCAAATGAACAAAAAAAAAAAAAAATAAATAAATAAAAATCCGACTCTGCATTATTTTAAAAGTGCAAATGAAATGCAATTATTTGTGGTTTTTCCAAAATAACACATTTCATTAGCTTTCAAAAGTCTTTTTGCACACACGCATGATTAACAATCCTCTGCCATAGACCATGCGCTTTTTAAAAGTCTCTTTCCCCACCACATTATGATGGCCAAAGCCAGTGCTTTCTTGCCTTCGTTCACACGTCCATCTTTTTCTGCACTCACTTTGCTTCCCTTGCTTGACCACGTGCTGTCCTTTTTTCTGCCTTTCTTTCCTCTTTCCTGTGACATCAACACATCCACACTTTCTTAATTTGTATATATGCTACGACAGCTGCTGCTACTGCTAATATTTTCAATAGTCAATTATACTTCGGCTGCTGATTTTCTCATATGCATTTTGTTATATATACAAATCTAAGCCTCTCTTTAGCACTCACATTAAACATCTATCAGATCATTCTCATAGCGTTTCTTTTCATGCAACACGTCTTCACTAACCAGATTTCACATCTATACATCATCACAGTGTGTACACATTTCTGATAAATTCTTCCTTAGTTGACAATGCTCTGTTGTTGCGTAATCCCTGCACTTAATCGCTTACTAATGATAAAGATTTAAAATAAAATATTAAAAAAACTGTTTTTATCTAAGACACATTCTGGGTTCGTACAGATTTTCAATGTCCGTTTCCAAGAACTTTTCAGTTTTTCAAGGCCTTCTCCAGACAAAATTCCAGTTTTCAAAACAAAATTTGATACATAAACAATGATATAATAAACCAAAAAAACTTAATAATTAACAGCAGGAAAATTCGTTTTCATTTATCTCTTTATTTCATGAAGTAATTTTAAATGTCACAGTTATTAATGTAAAGTTTTTTAATGCACAACAAAACTGGTCAACTATTTAGTTTTCATTCATTTTATGTTTAATGCTAACCATATGCGATTTCAAGGCACTTTCACATATTTTGCTCAAAACAAATGCTTTTTAAGGCACACAACAATATGCCTGTTGACAATCATTCTTTTTTTCTTTTTTTTTACATGGTGGTCACCACTAATCAAAGCCCGGAAGCCACTCAGGGATAAGGGTTATTGCAAGTACAGTACGTTAGTGTGGAAATTTAATGAAATGTTCACTTAAGGGGGCGGTTCATCAGGAATTTGTTTACGTTGGACTTGAAGACATCCAGGTTGTAGTCCGGTGGGAAGCAGGCAGACGGAACAGAGTTTCACAGGCATGCAGTTCTAAGAAAGAAGCTTTGTTCATGGAATCTACGTTTTGATTTAGGCACAGATAAAGAGTGGGGAAAATTTTTGACAGTGGATTCAGCTAGATGGGTGTTTTTCGTGAAAGATTGGCGAGGCGGGACCAGAGATTGGAGTTCAGACGAGCACCTGCCATGGAAACAACGATAAAACAAGGATAGGCTCGTAGCGTCTCTTCTATGGGAGAGAGGTTGCAGGGTAGAGAAAAGGGTATCCCCCACTAAGCCACGAAGTCTATTTTGTACTCTGTCAAGGCAGGATAGGCTGTTTTTAGCAGATCCTGCCCAGATATGGCAGCAGTATTCCATCCTTGGACGTACTTGGCTTTTATATAGATAGAGAATTGCATCAGTAGTGAGATATCTTCTGGAGCGGTAGAAGGCTCCCACCATCATATTTACATTTTCCCACACACTTAAAAATTCAAGCACGAGTAAATGCTATGTTCCCTATTGTTAGTCTATGCTATACTCACTTTAGTTTTAAATTTTGAATTTCCCGTATTGTGGATACAAGGATTAGGTTTCTTTATCACTGATGCTATTATAGAGAAAATATCAGGTAGTTTATGATAAAGGGAGGTAACTCTTGTATCCATAATAATACAATGCAATTTCAGAAAAAAGTATTTCTATTTTTATTTTCAACATTTAAAAATATTTTAATGGTATTTTTTATTAATACGTTAAAAATAATAGTATTTATTTCGATTTTATTTTTTAATATTTTCTACACAAATTTTTACTGGACATAAACGTTGTGACAATAACAACCAAGATGAGGAAGTCAGTCCGACAATCTCAATCAATGAAAACACCTCATCTCAAAAATACAGACAATTACTATGGACATAAAGAGTACGATTTTCAAGACCCTTTAAAGGCATTTTCCATATTTTCAAGGATTTCTTTCAAGGTAATAATAAAAATAAGGATTTTTTAATGCAAAAATAAAAATTCAAGGATTTTTAAAACCTGTGTGAACTCTAATATTTGACTTTTTAAAAACTTTTTCATTTAAATGTGAAATTAAGTGAATTTTTTTTTCAGAGAACTTCATTCCATAACAGATATGTACAATATAACCTTTTTTTAGATAGTTCATTTTTTAATGCCTTGATTAAACTGTACAAGTACCTATATTATTCATAATTAATGATTCTCATATCATGTTAAATTCTATACTAGGTCTACTCAGTCGTGGCTGACAGAAAGAGAACATGCTACCATAATTAGGTTTCTGTTTGAAATTCTGTGCAGATTCCTGAGTTTGACAAGAATACACCTGAAGAAAGTTGGAGGTTACAACGATTGAAACATTGTGAAAATAACAATTACGATGAGAACAGTAGTCCGAATAATCCAAGTAATATGAGCGATCAATCCTCATCTCAAAAATTCAGAAATGCAAAACATAATCACAATGGTTAATGTAGTTTCAGAATATAATATGTTAGGGAAGATTATCTCCCAAACACTTTTTTATGCATGGTATTTAAAAAAAAAAAAAAAAAAGGGATGAAAAATGATAACATACATTCATTATTCTTTACATACCTACGAGGTTCCTTCAATAAGTTTCCAGACTTTTTTTTTTTCATATAGGCACTTTTTTTGATAGCACACATGAAACTATAGATTTTTCGAAGTACTCTCCTCTGGCTGCAACACCTGCAATACACTTGTTGTAGCATTCCAACAAATTCTGGAAAGCCCCATGGAAGTCCTCTTGTGTGAGCGTGTCAATGACCCTCGTCACAACCTCTTTCGTCTCCTCAATTGCCTCATAACAACAACCTCTAAGGTTTTCCTTGAGCTGAGGGAATAAACAAAAGTCACAGGAAGCAAGGTCAGGGCTATAAGGAAAGGTGAGGAAGTCTTGATGCCCATCTTGGTCAAATAGTCTATGACAAGGATGGAGTTGTGGACTGGTGCATTCGCAAAAATCTTCTACATCTTCGGTTCATTGCGAATAATTGTGTATTCAGTTCTCACACTGCCATCAAACTGTACACTTACTGACTCTATAGGCACCTGATGGTTCTTATCCATAAAATCCTTTATTTGGATAATCAAGTCTGTTGTTCTGACTTTCTTACACCTCTCATAATCCCTCACAGATTCCCTACCTTCCTTGAATCTCTTATGCTACTCAAAAACTGATGCTCAACTCATACAAAATAGTCCAAAAGCAGTTTGAAGCATTCTATACGTTTCTGTAACATTTTTCCAAGTTGAAAACAGAATTTCATTGCATATCATTCTTCTAAAGTATCGTCACGTCCAGATTACAGTTTTGAAATTTACAAGCTGTGACAATCAGGCTTTAGCAGGGTGTATTCTAATTCCTGCTATAGCTGTTCATTTGAATCTGAAATCATAAAAATTGGTCAGTCATCTCATAAGATGTATAGCAATAACATGCTGACTTTTCAAGAGTCAACAACAATTTTAAATGCTTGGACAAAAAAAATGTCTGGAAACTTATTGAAGGCACCTTGTAGATATGTATCTAAGAATGCAATCATATTTTTACATACCACATCCCAGATGGCATATTGTCGTTCGCTTAGTTTCGAGAATCCAGTTGTGAAGATGCGATTTGTGTCGGCAAGAAAGACAGACTTGGAAGCTTTTACGCCTTGATGACCGGATCCTTCCTGGAAAAAGATGAAGATGACAGATGCACACATCAATACAAAAACAAAAGGTAAGGAAGAGTTAGGGTTGTTAGGTAAACATCTGGGTCCAAATTAAGAAATAGATGAGGATGTGTGTGTATATATATATATATATATATATATATATATATATATATATATATATATAAGCATGGATACCCAGCGTTGCCAGGGTCGACATAAAGTTCGGTTTGGACACACCTGCTATACTAAGGATATTGAGCAGTTTTTCATTATATGTCAACTCCATTATTACCCCAACGAAAATTTCAAAAATAAAAGAACGGATGAAAACACAAAAATGTAATCCCTCTCCCCCCCAAAAAAGAAGTATGTGATAAACTCTTCACCAAATATTTTGTCGGAAAGTATACAAAGAGAAGCTATTCTCTGGATATTGACCACCTTTTTATGACTATATATTTATATATAGTCATATTTATATATAAATTTCTTTTATGCTACCTCAGTCTAGAAAGAATTGTTTATATATACGGTCTGTTGCAACGAAAACAAACTAAATAATCAGTTTTAAAGTACCAAAGTAGAATTTGCATTAACTGAACTACATGTTTTCATGTCATAAAAATGATGAGTTATGACTTATTGTGTTATTAAAAGAAAAAAATTAGCAGTTACGATGTCAAAAAACATGTGAAGAAAAAAAAAACTGGTAAAAAAATATAAATGAAAGTTTTTTTTTTGTTTTAAATAAAGAATTGTAGTTGAATTGGATTGTTTGTTTATTTTAAAATAAAAATCCACTGGACCACAACGTTAATTGCAAAATCATGTTGGAAATTATTTTATTTAAACTAATTAAAAAAAAATAATGCTTGAAAGTTTGTGTGAATTGTTTTAAGTTTTAATATCTGCCAAAAAAAAAAGAAAAGAAAAACAAAACAAAAAAAAAAAACGAACAAAGTTGGCGCCCAGGTGAAATAATTCAAACCGATTTCTAAAAAAAATAAAAACGATGTCAGTGAAAATAAATGAAATTAAATATCGTATCAATATAAATCTTTTACAAGAAACACTCGTCTAGCTGTAAACACTATCAATAATTCCCCCCACTCTTTATCTGTGCCTAAACCTAAACGTAGATTCCATGAACAAAGCTTCTTTCTTAGAACTGCTCGCCTGTGGAATTGTCTTCCGTTTTCCTGCTTTCCGGCTGACTACAATATGGTTGTCTTCAAGTCTAACGTAAATAAGTTCTTGATGAGCCGTTCCATATAAGTTATCAGATTTACCAAATTTTCATTACTAATGATTACTATATTGTCCAATTTCTACTGTACACTCTTTAACCCTTATCCTTGAGTGGCCTCTTGGCCTTGATAATGTGGTGATGCCTATGTAAAAAAAAAAAAAAAAAAAAAAAAAAAAAAAATCAAATTTAATAAACTTAAATAGAACACGTAAAACAATTCTCACTATAAACAATAACTAACACACCACTATTTAATAAAATCGATTTTCCTTAATGCAAATGAGGTCATCTTTTAATTGTATATTTTGCAAGAATCATACTATAGAAATGAATGAAATAATAAAGTAATGGATCTTTTTGTATATATTAATCAAATTATATATATATATATATATATATATATATATATATATATATATATTATACAATAGAAAAATGAGAGCATGGAGAGTAATATGGTTAAGCTTGAAAATGGAAAAGAAAAGGACAAGATATTCTAGTCAAAAATATAATAAATTTCTAACTTAAAACATTGCTGCATTAAGAATTTTAAAAAAAAATTCAATTTAATATTATATAATCAATTCTTAATGCTGCAATATTTTAAGTTATAAATTTATATTTTTTACTAGAATATCTAGTCCTTTTATTTTTCTTTTCCATGTTTAAGCTTAATCATATTACTTTTCATGTTCACATTTTTCTATTGTAATCCATGATTTTTGCAGGTTTCCTGTAAATTCACTTGTTCTTTGTTTAATTTCAGTCTTATTTTTTGCCCCCCAAAACATAACATACACGTATATAAAACAATGTACGACACCCGTCTGCTTTTATTCTCTGTTTCACTTGTTACTTCTCTTTGCGTGAGAGCGGTGAATTAGTAGCAACACGAGTCGCTGAAGCAATGTGGTTGCTATGGAAACCAACTAGAAAAAAACCTTTTTAGATTTTTTTGATTTTGAACACCAGTTAATTCATCATACCTTTTGTTTTACTGAACAAAAATTGATCTAAAAACTGTAATAATTGTTTGAAATTTGGTTGAAAAATGAGTGAGCGGTGAAGCTTTAAAGTAGTTCTAAATGACTAAAACTGTCACTTAACCATATAATCAAACATTGAATGATATATGACCTTGTCTGTCTATATGAGGAATGGTTTCTTCCAAACTACTCTGTCAATTTTTGGTCTACAGACTTGAACTTGATATATAAGGAATCTGGATCTGTGGAACATATTCGATTTGTTTTTTAGCTGGTAAAAATAACCGTTAAGAGATCAAAATTGAAAAAGAATTGTGAGTAGAGAATCCAAGCCAGTTTTTGTGATGAACTTTAAAGTCACCAAATACATGTACTTGTGCGCTAGTGTCGAGGGAGAGTGCTGTGTCTATACTGTCAGAGACTTTGTTTATTATGGTGCAGTCCTGGGTCGAGGGAGAGCGGTAGAGAAAATAAAAGTAGCTAATGTTATATTGTATGTTTAGTCTAAAGCACATAAAGGCTTGATCGTCCGCTGCGAAGAAGGTAGGCTCTCTCTACCGTGCTAGGAAACTACTGACACCTGAAAGTATCCTGTACCTCTATAAGGCTACCATTTGCCCATGTATGGAGTATTGCTGTCACATTTGGGCTGGTGCATCTGCTGCTAGTCTCTTGCTCCTAGACAAGGTTCAAAAGAGAGTCGCCAATCTGATAGGCCTTGAACTGGCATCTAAGATTCAGCCTCTGTCCCATCGACGAAACGTTGCATCCCTCTGCCTGTTCTACAAGTATTTTAGTGGTGAATGCCCTGACGAACTGCAGACACTTGTGCCCCCAAGACGTAGACACCCTCGACAAACCCGACAGGCAGCTAAATCCCACCCCACACAGTAGAGATTCCTAGATGTAGAAGATCTTTCTACTCCAGTAGTTTCTTCCCCAGAACGGCTAGACTCTGGAATTCCATTCCAGGTCCCTGCTTTCCCAACTGTACTGACATGCAGAAGTTCAAGTGTAACGTGAACCGACATCTTGCTGCCCAAATCTCAACATACTGCCCCAGTAGCTGCTGCCCCTGATAGTAACCCCCTACACCACAGTGGCAATGTGCCTTGTTTGGGGTGAAAATGTAAAAAAAAAATATATATATATATATATATATAAGTTAAGATAAAGCGTAAAGTTACATAGGAATTATATTACTTTATCAAGTCAATAAGGGTTACAGAAAGAAGAATAAGGAATATATATATAGTAGCGGGGCGAAAAAAGTGACCCCCTCCTTGTACAAAACTGCCCAGTTGAGAGTGAAGGAATGAATCCTTTTGGTTAATTTTTCGATATTTGTTGACCGAAGGATCGAGCTTAAAAACGATACCAATCTTGTGAGGATGTGTCGCATGTGTCGAAAATTTTGCAAGATATACAAACACACATACACATTTTGCCCTTTACATATATAAATATAATTCAATCAGATTCATTAGCCAATCAAAAATTCTTAAAACGTGTTACGAAACTAAAGCTAGCTACATTAAACAAATTAATTATATAAGTTATGAACATATATATGGTAATATCTAAAAGCCTTAGAAAAACAAAGGTTAATTAAAAGCTAGCTTCAGTATAATAATAGTCTGAACTGTAATTTCAATAAATTGCAGAAATGCTTGAGTTTCTACCAAATTTGATCGTCGTTGAAATAAGTTGTTTCCACATTTTCCAATGAATGGAAGAAAAACAATTTTTCTTTTAAACTCACCACAGCAATTCTTGCCCCTCTTGGGTCCACCACGCGGATTTTCTTATCTTTACTGGTTGTGACAAAATTACTACCATCTCGGTTCCAACTAATTGAGAACACTGTGTCGGTGTGGCAACTCATCACATTAATCGGCTCAGCACGTTCAATGTTCCACAAAAAACACTGCAAATAGAAAGTTGGATATTATTTACAGGAAAAAAAAAAAATAATAATTAAATAAATGGTGCAACTTTTTGTTTTTAAATTGAACTGTTTTTTGAATAATTATTATATATTTTTAAAACAATATAAAAAATATTAAAACCTTTTTTAAAATTTTATCATATATTTTTAAAACGATATAAAAAATATAAAAAATTTTTAAAATTTATTATATATTTTTAAAACAATATAAAAAATATTAAAACATTTTTAAAAAACTTTATCATATATTTTTAAAATGATATAAAAATATTAAAACATTTTTTAATTTCATTATATATTTTTAAAACAATATCAAAAATATTAAAACATTTTTTAAATTTATTATATATTTTTAAAACTATAAAAGATATTAAAAATGAAAAAAAAAATTATTATATATTTTTAAAACGATATAAAAAACGTTAAAAATTTTTTTTTAATTAAGAAAATAAAAATATTTTTTTTAAATATTAAATATTTAAAAAAAAAATGTTTAAAAATATTTTAAAAAATTAACAGAAAACAAAAAATAAAGAATAATTTTCGACGGACATACTCATGATGGAACGAAAATGTCATATTCCAAAAATTAAGTAAATTGATTATTTCTTTCAACCAAGAAAATTAAATTTTATGAGTAAACAATGATGGTTGGTTTAATCTGCCAGTTTTAATAGAGACAACTCAATTCGAATTACCGAGATCAAAATTAGCATATGAATGGCTATGATTTATTATTAATATCGTTCAAAATAGTAAAAATATGATTTTATTTTAGTTATTTATTTGTGGACTGTTATCCACATCTTCATAATTGTTTCACAACGTTTTGGCCAATTATTCCTGTGACTTTTGTCAGGTGGTTAACCGCGAAGGGATAGCAACTATGAAGATAAGGATAACAGTTTGCAAATAAATAAATAAAATATACAAATTACTCATTTCAAAGGAAAAAATAATATGTATATGGCAATTAATCTATACAGAATATTCCACGTTTCATTCTTGTGAGAATTTGTCAGGTTTATGCCAGGAGAATTCTCACACGAATGGAAATGAAACGCGGAATATTCTGTGTAGATTAATTGCCACATATATTTTCATAACTTATTACCTAGCTCTACCTATATATTGAGCACTTTTGAAGTAAATACTGAAAATTTATGCATAAAATTATATCTGTTTATCAATTTGTGATTAAAAGAAGTAGTCATATATATATATATATATATATATATATATATATATATATATATATATACTGTGTGTGCAAAATCAAGACTTCAAGACAAGGTGTTGATGGCAACAAAAAGTGTATTTCATTTTACGTTACAATTGTTTCAATGTCTATTTCGACAATTTCAAGCATTATATCATTTGAAAATTTTCAAAAACCAGCATTTCTTCAGACTTCATGAATAAACACACTGAATAAACAGTCTGAAGAAATGCTGTTTTTTTAAAATTTTCAAACGATATAATGTTTGAAATTGTCGAACTAGACATTGAAACAATTGTAATGTAAAATGAAATACACTTTTTGCTGCCATCAACACCTTGTCTTGAAGTCTTGATTTTGCACACACAGTATATTAATGCTCAATTATGAAATGTGATAATTTTGTAGCTTAATCCTTAAATCAACCATTTTTGGCTTAAAACCTATTGGTATATGAAAATTTACTGAATTACAAGAACTCAGTATATTACATATAAGATAAGTCAATATATATATATATGAGCAAACAGTTAATGAAATATGTTAAAAAACACTTTGAAATGAGTTCAAAACATATTTAATCTGAAAAGGAAACACTAGATAAATGGATAGTCCTTAATCCGCAGAGTTTCGAAGAAATACTCTCTTTTATAGTTATGTCTCGGAAGTAGAGTGAAAAGCACATCTTATTTTTCTTTTATTAATATTATTTTTTCCTTGTACACATTTTTGTGAATTATTCCATGGATTTCTGCCTCTGGATTATTATGGACCATCTTCTTCCAATTACGGGATTTCCTTGGATTTTGCTTGTACAAATGGAAATTCTTTTAACTTTCTTGAAGTTTTACATTTGGATTTTACCGTCACTGGATTTTTTATCTTCCACCAGACTATCCATTAATGTGTAATCACCTTTCTCTTTACCATATTCCCTCTGCTTAACTTATTTTGTTTTCAAGTAAGATCTTGGACTTATTGTTTCATCAAATACTTCTGCATGCAAAATCCGATCCTGCATTTTGCTAATTTCTACCCTCTGATGAGAAGGAGAGTATTTCTTCGAAACTCCACGGATTAAGGACTATCCATTTATCTAGTGTTTCCTTTTCAGATTAAATATGTTTTTAACTCATTTCAAAGTGTTTTTTAACATATTTCATTAACTGTTTGCTCATATTATAAGCTCTATTTCCTATTTGGTATTATCGAGCTTTTATATCTGGCTGAGATAATTTTATAAATATTAATTCTTTAATATTTATAATTTACTTTAATTTTACCATCTTGGATCATTTTGGTAAATTCAATTGTAATTTTCATTTTATATATATATATATATATATATATATATATATATATATATATATATATATATATATATATATATATATATATTTTTCCCCAGCCAAACAATGCCGCAGCTCAGAAGAGCCATGACAGTCAACAAACCGGAAGTCCAAGACTATATATAGATATATAGATAGATAAATAGATAGATAGATAAAATACTTGATCAATTTACATAATTTTTGAAACATGACATTTTCATTTTGTGACTACTTTACAAGTAAAATTTTCTAATTTTTTTTCTTTTTTTCAAATAAGATGAAAGTTTGTTTTCCGCTCGTCATTGCTTATCTTAGTTCAATTTAAATGAAAAACAAAAATAAAGAAAAATCTTTATAATGCATGCTATGTACACGTCATGGAACAAAAATGTCATATTCCAAATATTATGTAAATTGATCAAGTTTTTTTTTTTTTAACTAAGCAAATCAAATTTTATGAGTAAACAATAATGCTGTGTCTTGATTCACCAGCTTTTATGTGAAGGATTATGATTAGAAATAGTAAAAATATGATTTTCTATTTATGAAAAAAAAAAAACAAAAACAAAAAAAAAAATACTTGATCAATTTATGTGATTTTTAGAACATTACATTTTCATTATGTGAAGGGTACATACATCAAAGATTTTTTTGTATTTTATTTAATTAGGTTGAACTCTCAACTTATAAATAATTTCAAGGAAAAAAACTTTGAAATATATATATATATATATATATTTTTTTTTTTTACAAAGAAAGTAACTATGTCTACAAGATTGTCCAAAATAAATTTTTAAAAAATCCAAGCAGGATAAAGTATTTTTTTGAAAGAAATAAAGCAAGTGCCATTGCTTACCTTGTGATCCATACCAGCACTGAGAATAATGTTGGAGGCGGTTGGGTGCCATTCGATATTGGTCACTTTACGCTGGTGTCCATGCAAGTCAACTAACCATTCTGTTAAGTTACTGTGTAAGCCATGATCGGGAATTCGCCACGTTTTCACCTTGAAATAATAATAAAAACAAAGAATGTACAATTTTTGTGATGCGTGTAAATACAGAGTGCAAACGATTTTTGGCCAAAATTTTCGACTGCTAATTTTATGCATATTTCTTTTTTACTTTCATCGACAGTTTTGCTTTTCATGAAAACAGTCACTATATTTTCATTCTATTTGCAGATCCAGCTGCAACGCAAAGGATGAGCTGAAGGCTAACATAATGAGATTTTTTTTGAGGGGGGAAGATTAATTTGAAATATAGTGACAAAGGCCTGAGGCCGCTTCCAAGACCACTTCCAAGCTCTAATCTCATTTTATTAAACCTTATTCTTCAGTGGTTTTTGGCCTTGATAAAGGGTAGACTCCTTAGTGTTATGTTGTTAGTCTACCAAAAAACACTGGAAAGTAAAATAGTTGATTATTATGATGAGTATTATAATGGCCAATTATTATGATTATAAAAGTTAAATGAACATATGTAGTTGTAGAAAAGAAAATGGCGTGCCACCTCGGAACCAACAACTCGCAATCACAAATATAAATATGGAGCAATTTGGTTGTTTGAGTTTTTCGCAAGAGATATGGTTACATTTTAAGAGTACGTCGGAACAGACGATAATGGTTGTGATTCAAGGCATGTTTTTCTTTGACCAGCACAAATGTAAATATGTTTAATTGGCAAGAATGTTTAGGCTATGTGTAGTGATGGCGTAATGAATCTTAGATTTACACATAAGTTAGTTAAGTCAGTCTGTAACTTCTGTGGAGAAGAGACAAACGATGGCCGTCATGAGAGCACTGTACTAGGAAGATGAACATGTATAGTTGTGGAGAAAGGAACGGCGTGCCACCTCAAAACCCAACAAATCACAACCACAATATATATAAATATAAAACAATATGGTTGTGTGAGTTTTTCGTGAAAGACATGGCTACATTTCAGGAGCACGTCAGAACAGACAGAAATGGTTGTGATTCAAGGTATGTCGTTCTTTGTTCAGCACAAATGTAAAAGATGTTTAACCGTCCTTCTGACTATAAACTGTTTAGCATGTCAACACATACAGATAATCATTATACGCACATCAACAAGAGAAACATTTATACACCAGATGATAACGTATTGGAAGACATCACACACATTAAATAGATAACATGTTAACAAGATTAAGAGGCTAATTACGTACAGTGTACATATATGCACTGCTCTACATAACATTAGTATTTTTTGCTGCTATGGTCAGAAATCCAAGTTCTTTCGCCCCACACTATTAAACTATGAGTAACTAGATCACCTGCAACTCACTAGCTGAGTTTACTGGTGTCTATGTTGACAACAATTTCAATCTGACTGACCTTGACTATGCTGACGACATAGGTATTCCTGGAGAAACCTTTGCTGACATCCAATTAGTCACAGACAAAATACACCAATTCACATCTAAAATTGATGCGAAGGTAAATGTTGTAATATTTTTGATATGAGGAGGGTAGGAACACTGAAAATTGGAAGGTTCTACTTATAGACACTGATGATAGGAACTGACGAATCAAATGGAGCCAATCAGAAACCAGGGTTTCTCCATAAAAATATTGAATCTTTAACATTCCAACACATAATTTTTTGCTCTTTGCATACAAAATTATAAAGTACAGGACCTGTACAGAACAGCTACCCAGTTAAAATTCTTCATCTCCAAGACTTGTACAGAATAGCTACCTATTGGAAACTCTTGTGAAATTAAACATGGCTTCCAATTCAAGAAAACAAAGATCCTCTCCACAGGATTCCTACTCTCCAAGAAAAGCATGATTTTTCTCAACAGGAGGTTGATCGCTTCAAATACTTGGGTTCAATGTTTGCATGAAAGTTCAAATTTATCAGACGCTTCTCTACAGCTTTGAGACCTGACCTAGCCGATGAAAGTTGCAAATCTTGAAAAATTGATAGTGTTTAACCTAGACTACCTCCAGAGAATTCTGCAGATCTGTTGACATCATTTTGTCTCCCAATATGCAAATCTGAATGCGATGCAGGACCATCCCTGTTAACCAAACTCTTTTAAAGAGGAGACTTCGTTGGTTTGGCCATGCTGTGTGCTGTAACCGAGGAGTATTCATCCATGAAGCAATAGCTCCAGAACCACGCCAAGATTGATGACGACGCATTTACACATCATCAAAGCCGACGTCGAACATACATCTGGTCCACAAGTCTACTGTGTTTATTGTTTGTTCGAGAACTGGGTGCTGATAATTATCTTAGCCACTATGGACTGTCGTGCACAATCTATGTTCATTCAGGACACTGTGTGTTCTATCAAAGCAGCCAGCTCGACCCATCCTGAAAGAATATCACCTAAAGTCAAGGCTCTTTAATATAAAAAATCCTATTATAATATTATTCAACTGACTATATCATTAACTTTTAGCCTTGATAAGTAGTGATTCATTAGTATAAAAATCCTCTCATAATATTCTTCATCATTCAACTGAGTTGCTTTTAGTCATAATAAGTGGTGACTTATTAGCATTACAAAAACAAAAACTTTATTGTAGGGCAGAAAAACAAATTCATTACGTACCGTGTTATCATCGGCTGCAGAGGCGATGACGTTATCATCAAATGGATTCCATTTGATGTCAAGTACGGTGCCTGCATGACCAGTCACCCTGGGAGCATTTATGTCCACTCGTCCAGTCTGAAGAGAAAAGAAAAGAAAAAAAATTATTTATTAAAAACGGGAGGGGGAGGTGAGGATGTTGTAGTTTGCTCAAAACACTGTGTATAGTGTTAAAGGATTTTTTAAAAAAATTATTTTTTTGAAGGCAATGCAATGTAATTTTTTTCTCCGTTGATTGTATGCTTTTACAAGTATTTGGGAATAACAATTTTTTTCTCCCAATAATTTTCTTTATTATTGTTAGGTGTATATGGTGTTGTTAGCATGGAATCCAAGTTTTCAGAATTAAAATCCCATTATCAAGGATGGCATTAGAAAAATATTTGTTTGGTCTTATATATTTTTTCTTTCTAATTGGCCGTTATAGGAACGAACACAGATTGACGTCAAATCAATTTCGATTTAAAATTGTTTTTCAACTTTTTAACACATGCAAGTATGTACATAAGTATTTTTTTTTATATTATTTTCTTTATTTGTTGTTTATTGTCTATTTATTATCCATTTACTATAATTTTTTTACTTTCTGTTTTAGTTTTAGTTTAATTTAATCGTTTTTCATTGTTTTATGTCTGTGTCTAATTAGTGCAAGTGCATAACTCTTGTTATTAAAATGGACAGTTTATCTCCCTTGATAATAATTTGGGAAATTTTCAATCTTTTTTTTTTTTATTCATGTATGTATCACGAGGAAGTTGTTATTTGATTCTGAGCTACTGTTTACTTTGAGTTGATAAATGTTTTGTATCTTTATTTATTATAATATGTATATATTGTTAATTATATTAGCAGGTTGTAATTCAGTTCTGTTTTGTTATTTATTTTGGGTTTAAGTTTTTTTGTTTTTATTAATATTGCTTCTTTCAATCCTAAGTTCCCTTGATCCCTTTCCATGGCTAATGGCTAATATTAACTTTATATCTTTGGTAAGGTTATGGCTTTGTGATATGTGCTTGTAGAATGATTATGCCTTTGTGGTGGTGTGTTCTTTTATGCATATATGTAATGGCCTAATTGTGCTTCCAATGTAGAACTTGCTACATACTGCACATTGTAATTGATAAACTGAGTATGTGCATCCACACAGTTTTAAGTTGTTGATGGGGCAATTCATTGTTTGTTGTTTTCTCGGTTTTAGACAATTGTTGTCCCAGTGTGGGTCTGGAGTGTGTGAGTCTGATGTTTAATTTTTCTCTGCAGATGGCTCTGCAGAAAGCTGATGTTATTTTATTGTTAAAGTGTGGTAGTTTAAAGAAACTAGTGTTGGAGTATGTGCATGATTGTTGTTTTATGGGTTTCCTAGCAGGGCTGGGGAGTCGGGACTCTGAACATCCGACTCTGACTCCTATAATTTTTTAGAACTGACTCCGACTCTGATTTTTTTAAAAGATAAGAATTAAATATTTTTATATAATTTTCTTATTTTATGTCACTGCGTAAAAGTTTAAATATTACCTAATTATTTATTGATCCACTTTTTGTTTTTAAAATTGTTTTTTTAGCAATAAAATGATGTGAAAGCTATAAATATGTTAAATTTTTATAATTTATAGCTATAATCTGAACGATGTTTATTTTTGAATTTAAATTGTTTTTATACATATAAACATATAAAACAATGTTTTCCAAATGAAATAACACAAAACATTAATAAATTTTTTTACTCAAAACTTTTTCGAAAATTTTACGAATTATTTTTTATCGAAAATAATTAGTTTTTACTGAAAAGACCTTTAAAATTAAAATTATCTCAGATGTAAAGACGTAAAATAGCTTTGCAAAAAAATAAATAACCATGAATGTTTTATTTCTTATTTAACTTTTTCGATTTTTCTTATATTTACCCATACTTATAATTAAAGGTTTTTATGAACATAAAAAAGAGGTGCAAAAACAAGTGTGAACCACCAAACTCTCTAAAATTACTATTATCCTGTAATAAAATGTCTTGTGTATAATTTTTTTTTTTTTTTTGAAGTTTACAACTTTTTAATGGGTGATTATTTTTTCATAATTGGCAGTCATCAAAGTTAAATCAAGCCAAAAAAATTACATCTACAGAAGCTAAATTTTTCTTTAATATTTTATAATAAAGAAGTTTTTTTTACTGGTGTTAAAACAAGCGGCTTTTCAACACAACATATAAGAAAATACAATATACATAGAAAATACTTAAATTGCAAATAACTAAACATATAAACTAAAAAAGACAACTGCTTAAACAAAAAAAAAAGAACAATATTATAATCAATTAATCCTTTATTGAAATGAAACATGAAACTGTTCCATGATTGCAAGGCCTTAAAAATAACATGGCTTCTATAATGTCTTCTTTCATTGATGCTCAAAGATCACTCTTCATCAGTTTCAGAACTGAGAAGAATCTCTTCATGCAAATTGCTGCAACGATGAGAGCTATTTCTTTTATTACTTCTGGGTAACCTTTGATTATTTCCTGCAAAGATAATTGGCATTTGCTGTTGTATTCAATATTTTCTATTCCTGCCAATGCTCTGTCGAAATCTTTAATTTGAGTTATTTTCACTTCCACAGGCCGAGCTTCAGTGGTGGCGCTGTCTAGTTTTCTTTTCTTAGCTTTCTGTAGTGCTAATTTCTTAACAAAATTTTCAAAATTATCAGCATCACTTGAAGATGAAGATGAATATTCGCACAGAGTAGAGATTTGCTCACAAGATCTTTCATTTGTATTCCAAGTTTGCAAAGACATTCTTTTGTTCTTTTGCACTGCTCTTCCACTAACAATAATCGTTTTTTTTTTTTTATCTACAAATATTGAAGCCAACAGAATGTCATCGTCAGTAAGCTGTGGCTCTCTTCTGTTCATTGAGTCGAGTATCTCATTAGCTGGAAGGCGTCCTTTTTTAGTCAGATTGAAAATTAATTTTTTCCATTCGAATAAAAACTCTCCTGCTGTCAAGTCTTCAACTTGTAACTTTTTTTTGTTACAATGTATGGTAGCAAAAGAAGCTCCTCCAATTCTGTTGCTGAGTGCCATTGACTTTCAGAGACAATGATGGGTTGTCTATGTCCTCAAGCAGTCTTTGCACCATCAAATATGTGCTTCCCCAACGTGTAACCTGGTCAAGTAAAATTCCTTTACCAGCTCTTCTTTTTACAATCGCATCTATTTTTGGAGTTCTTGTGGCTAATGCAACATACCTTAACTTTCCTATCAAATTCACAGCATGATGGCAAGCTGGAGTGTATGTACAGCACATTGCAAGTGCCTGATCTTACAAAGTTATGACACTTCTTCAGCAACATCATCAACATGTTCATCTAATTGTTGTTGGTCTCTTTCAATTAATGATACAGCAGTTTTACCAGTGGTGTCACTAGTTTCTTTTTCTTCATTTTCTTGACTTTCATTTAGCTTTTCTATAGTTTTTATCATGTTAGAGGCATTGTCAGTAACAATGCTGATGTTTTCTTTATCAATATTGCGTTCTTTCAAAACATTCTCAATCAAACCTTGAATAATGCTGCCAGGTTTTGCTTTTGTATCTTTAACCTTAATTTTATTGCAAAGTAATTGACTCTGTGCCTTGTTGTTGCGTCCATTTTCAAAAACAGATACCGGCCTGAAAGAATGTTTCATAGTTCTTTTTTTTGTATTTACTTCATCTATGATAATTTTCCTAATGTTATGTCTCTCCAAGGAAATATTGAACTTTCTAGCCATTTCGCCAATAAGCTGCTGGAATGCTGGTTGAGAAAACAGAGCAGGAGGCATATTATTTTGAACAACCACATCAATTATGCTCTTCTGAAACGTTTCTGCGGTCATAGTAACAGTAATTTTATAAGACATTACAAATTTCCTCAGATCACTTTGACTTTCATCAGGTCTTTGAGAAGATTTTGAAGTTGAAGCTTTTGAGACTGATACAGTTTGATCATTTTCTCTAACCTTTTCAAAAATATTTGGATGGTGACGTTCCAAATGTCTCTTTTTTTTTTTTTTTTTAACAAGGTAGTCACCACTTATCTAGCCACTCAGGGATAAGGGTTATTGTAAGTACAGTACATTAGTGTGGATATTTAAAGTGTCTACTTAAGGGGGCGGTTCATCAAGAATTTGTTTACGTTGGACTTGAAGTTGAGGTCAGGAGGGAAGCAGGTAGACAGAACAGAGTTCCACATGTGTGCAGTTCTAAGAAATAAGCTTTGTTCATGGAATCTACGTTTTGATTTAGGCATAGATAAAGAGTGGGGGAAAGTTTTTGATAGTGAATTCAGCTAGACGGGTATTTTTCGTAAAATATTGGCGAGGGGGGACCAGAGATTGGAGTTCAGATGAGCACCTGCCATGGAAATAACGATAAAACAAAGATAGGCTTGCAACGTCTCTTCTGTGGGAAAAAGGTTGCAGGGAAGAGAAAAGGGCATCCCCCACTAAGCCACAAAATCTATTTTGTACTCTGTCAAGGAAGGATAGGCTGTTTTTAGCAGCTCCTGCCCAGATGTGGCAGCAGTACTCCATTCTTGGACGAACTTGGCTTTTATACAGATAGAGAATTGCATCAGTAGTGAGATATCTTCTGGAGCGGTAAAAGGATCCCACCATTTTCCCAGCGTCCCTGGCAACCCCCACTAAGCCACAAAGTCTATTTTGTACTCTGTCAAGGCAGGATAGGCTGTTTTTAGCAGCTCCTGCCCAGATATGGCAGCAGTATTCCATCCTTGGACGTACTTGGCTTTTATATACAAATTATAAGCTCTTGTTGGAGCACCTTTTTACCAACACCACAAAATGTACTTATCTTACTTTCACACAGCTTTCTCGTTCCACTGTCATCGTTCTCATCTTCATTTACTGTACAGTTAGAAACATAAAACTTATTATCTTTAGATAGCAAAAAGTGTTCAAATACACTTGATTTAGCCGGTGTCTTTCTTGCCATACTGATAGGGATATATGTTGATATTTAACTTATTTTTAGCAATTGGTATATAATTCAAATCTGAAAAGACCACAAAAAGAAAAGACTGTTAATTTCTAACATATATATGAGAAAAAAAATCTTAGTTTAGAGAAATCAAATTAGGCTAATCAATCAGTTTAGAAATAATTTTTTGGATTCCAAGTAATATACATATATATGTTTACATATAAATAATGACTGAATTCTAGGATTATTCATATACATGATCCATAAAACAATGAATCAGTAACAACTGGAAGCGGCTAAACCCCCTCCCCCAACTTCATCTTGTGAATTCTTGTCTGTCTTAAGATCTTCGTTTCGAAGCAGATTTCATAGCTTTGTTTCTTTTTCTTCTACTATAAAATACTGGCTTACGAGGCATTGTTCAAACAGATCTCTTTAATAGACGAGATATGCAAAAATACGAAAGTGAACCAAAATCACAAAAAAAAAAAAAAAAAAAAAAAAAAAAAAATCAAATATTCAAAAACCTCATTGCTCTTATGAATGTCCTGTTATGCACGATCGACTACAGAAAACGCTGGCTAGCCACCATGGAGAGAAAAAAATGTTATAGAAAAACAAGACTTGGATTTTTAAAAATTTTTTCAGTGAAGTTGAATTTTACCTTCAACAAGATACACTTGAAGAAAATTGGAGGTTACATCGGTCGAAACGTTGTGAAAATAACATCCAAGATGAGAATAGTAGTTTGAACAATCCAAATAGAAACTTCATGTTCGTTTGGAACGCTCACCATAAAAAAGAAATAATTTGAAGAATGGCGCAATCATACACCTGGTCAATGGTGGACGTTCATTCTATTAAAGCAACACTCAAAATCAGGGAAATGAGCATTTAGAACTAAAAAATCCATTCTATACAAATAGTCTACGCCTCATTTGCTGGATGGTTTTTAATTAATGAACAAAAACAACAACCTAATCAAAGAGAATCTTAATTAAATCTTGCAAATGGTATACAACAATATTTTTTTATTTCTATTTATTTATTTTTTTTTATTACATTTTCACCCCAAACAAGGCAAATTGCCACTTTGGTGTTGGGAGCTACTATCAGGGGCAACAACTAACGGGGTACTATGTAGGGATTTAGGCAGCAAGATGTCGGTTCACGTTACACTTGAACTTCTGCACGTCAGTACTGTTGGGGAAGCAGGGACCTGGAATGGAATTCCAAAGTCTGGTGGTTCTGGGGAAGAAACTATTGGAGAAGAAAGATTTTTTACATCTAGGGATCTCTACAGTGTGGGGGTGGGATTTAGCAGCCTGTCGGGTTTGTCGAGGGTGCTCACGTCGTGGGGGCACAATTGCAGTTCGTCAGAGCATCCACCACTAAAATACTTGTAGAACAGGCAGAGGGATGCAACATTTCGTCGATGGGACAGAGGCTGAATCTTAGATGCCAGTTCAAGGCCTATCAGGTTTGCGACCCTCTTTTGAACCTTGTCTAGGAGCGAGAGACTAGTAGCAGATGCACCAGCCCAAATGTGACAGCACTACTCCATACATGGGCGAATGGTAGCCTTATAGAGGTACAGGATACTTTCGGGTGTTAGTAGTTGTCTAGCACGGTAGAGAGAGCCCACCTTTCTTGCAGCGGCCCTGGCAATGCCTTCAATGTAATTGTTCTAACTCATGTTTCCTGTGAACGTTAGGCCAAGGAGTTTGAAAGATGTACTCTCAGATAAAGAGTCGTTGGCCATTGCTATAGGTGGTAGAGAGGGTTTCTTGTAATTATTGAATGAAACTAGTTTAGTCTTGGCGGCATTGAACGTGACCAACCATTTTTGTCCCCATTCCACTACAGATTGGAGGTCTTCCTCTAGTGTTTCTGCCATTTCTTTAGAAATGTGTTCATTCGTCTTCCTGTAATGCCTGTTATAGAGTGTAGCGTCATCAGCATATATACCCATCTCAGAGGCAATTTTGTCGGGGAGGTCATTTATGAATATCAGGAACAATAGAGGTCCAAGGATAGACCCCTGGGGCACTCCCGCATTTATATCATATTGTTTAGATGTACGATCGTCGAGGACAACCTGGATTTTTCTCTTATCTAAGAAGGATTTAAAATTAGATCATACGGTATCACTGGTAGAATACTTAACATAATTGGATACGTGCCATTAGAAGGGAAAATTTTTATTCCAACCAAATATAGTAAAGTAAGTAATGTTATTTGTTAATAATTAAACGTGTATTTAATTAGAACTGTATTCAAGTTCTTTCATAACGTTTGATAACATTGTTAATATAAATTAAAGTACTTTCATAACGTTTGATAACATTGTTAATATAAATTAAAGTACTTTCATAACGTTTGATAACATTGTTAATATAAATTAAAGTACTTTCATACCGTTTGATAACATTGTTAATATAAATTAAAGAAACGATACTATTTATTGCTAATACAGCAAATATTATGTTGATATTTTTAACTGTTTATTTTCTTATAAGGCTTTTTAGCCTTATAAGAAAATAAACAGTTAAAAATATCAACCTGAGGTTCACTTACTGTTATAATTTGTTCGATTAAAATTATCCAAATGAATGTGCAATTATATAATTACCCAAATGAAGAATTGTTCTTTCTCTTTAGAAAAAAGTACCTTTAAATTACAAGGAGCAACGAAAAATATTTTTTATGGCTATTAGCGTGGTCACGTGGTTGAACACAAGAAACTTTAGGCACCATATACCTACATGATAATCTGGTAAAGATGTCATGTTGTAATGTTCATTGACTTGTACTTACTCTCGGTGGCCTCGGTTATGTCTGGTTCCAATTATGCACAAGTACCAAAAATATTATTGTGGCCTAGAAGGGTCGATAGGTAAGACAATGAAAACAGATGTGGCAGGAAGACATGGACACGAACGTAGGTTAGAAAAAGGTATTTGTATTGAAAACAAAACAGAATATACAGAGAACAACAGTCGTAGCACTTAACGCCAAGATGGCATACTACGAAGTACACATACACCACAAGAGTCAGTACCTCTCAATCTTTTTATACAGTTCGAAAGAGTTCATATCTTGTGTACAACCGTTGAGTTCCCACAACATCCACTCCCTCTTCTCCGAAGCCTTTTTGCAGCACAAAAAAAAAAACTTATTAATATCTTTTTTGCTTTGTGTCAATAATTAGTGGGTCAGTGAATATTGTTTCTCCTTGACTGTCGCTGTTCTGGTTGCAGTGGGTTGGAATCAAGTATCTCAAAAATGGTGATCGACTTTTTCTCTATGAGTAATGTGCCTTTTTCATGAATGTGTCATGAGAAAGCATATACCTTATATTAAAATATTTGTTTTATATTAATTAATCAATCCCTATATAATAAAAACATTGCAGTTTTTCCCCTCCAGACCAAAATACCGTAGGTTTACAACAACAGATACCACATATAAATTTCTTATGTCTAGCCAATTAGGCACTATCTTATGTAACTTTATAAAGACTTTTCTGACACATCCAGGTGTTCAAATAAAATCCTAGATTCCTTCAGAGGAGCTACATCAGCACTATCACATTAACCCACAGAGGAAGTAGTCCCAATTTTTCTTCCTATTGCTGAAGTCCTCCTACTGATCCCCATAAACACCGCGAGGATTTATACACATGGTATGGATATTGTGGCTACACCCTTCGTAACTAAGTGATTCATAGACTAATAGCCCAAATGTTAAATTCCTGTCTGTTGATTCAATAAACAATAAATTCTCCCTTATACATTCCTACTATTCTGATTGGCTTACATCAAACCAATCACTTATTCGATAATTAGTGGGTCAGTGAATATTCTCTTTCTCCTTGACTGTCGCTGTTCTGGTTGCTGGCTGGTGTGGGTTGGAATCAAGCATCTCAAAAATGGTGATCGACTTTTTCTTTATGAGTATTGTGCCTTTAGTGTTTTATATTAATAAATCAGTAAAAATATAATAATTATATAATATACATATAATAATCAATAAATAATCTACATATTAATAGGATAGCGTGTGTGTTGTTTATATATTTTGTGTCACGCTTACATCCGAATAACTGTCGTTTAATTGTTATGAACTTCCATTTCTTGTAAAAAATAATTTTACCAAGAGTTCTTCATAGGTTTGGTTTCGATTTTGATTATAACTGAAGGTTATATATATATTTTTTTCATAAGTTTTGGTTTCGGTTTTGATTCAAGTTGATGCACTCAAATCATATGGATATATATTTTTGAAAATCACAACTTTATAATATATAAAAATCGATAGGACATTAACTCTACAATAATATATATGAAATCTGCAAGAATTAAAATATCATATTTTAAGCGTACTTTACGACCGGGCTATGCCAGGCGTCCCTGCTAGCTTAGATAAATACTTTTGCAGTTTTAACAAAAGAGCCACAATAATATCAGAGCATCTCCATTTACGCTGAATATGTACAGAATGCAAACATCAATATATTACATATGAATGAGTCCCCTATGAAATTTCCACAGGTCCCGCTAGTTAATTAGTAATTTCATAATAAATAAAAAAAAATATAATCTGTATGTATATAAAAGGCAAAAGTGGCACGCATGTTTTTGTATATCCAAGAAAGGCTTGGGGGGGTGGGGTTTACTATTTTTTAAAAACTTTTTATATACTCCCTAGATCATAATAGCTACGATTTGTGAACAGACGTCGTCTCTACATTTATTTTGATCAACTTTTATAAAATTCTCTCTTTTCCATCCTTTTGCGTATTTGTTCATCTTTTTCGTATGACAGCGAAACTAATCGGAGAGAAGTAGGCTGCCTGGCTTTCCTACCAGGAACGTCTTGAAAGCAATTAGTTTTGATCAATGTGGGAAAAACCCTTCATATCAAACAATTGCTATTCATTTGAGAGTTCTTCCCCAACATAGTGGGGAAACAGTAGAAAGCTTAACTGGTCTTCAGCCAACGTTCGTTTCTGCGCCTGCGTGAACTCATTTCTGCAAGTCAACTTTTAAATTGTTAAATTTGAACGCTTTTCACTTCCTCTCGTGTCTTAGCATAGCGGTAAGATCTCAGCTGTTCTTTCACTTTCTTCTTTTCCACCTTCGTGTCACGAGTTCGAGCCTGCCTGATTGCTTATTACCCCCCCCTCCCCCACAAACACCCGGGCAACGCCAGGTACCCCCGCTAGCAATTAATATAAAATGTGTAACATAATTAATAAATGATTATTAATATTTAATAAAATTAAATACAAAAAAAATACATGTTCTTTTAATTTAATTTAAGAACAATCCAGAAGATCTCCAAGAGAACAAAAAGGTACTGTTTCTTTCAACCCAAACAGAACTTTCTAGAACAATCCAAAAATTTTGTATAAACGACACCGTGCTTACCGCTGTTAACCTGTACAGTGAACTGTGCATTTCTAACTCCAGCCTGTTTTATCAACCTTGTTCCAGCCGAAAGAAACTCCCCAAAAGCATTTTCAGCATTCAATTGAAGATTTGTAATTTCGGGTAAATAAAAATTTCTCTTCCTCATTTATTACTGATCAAGGGTTGTATGTGTTTTTGAATTCATCTGATATACTGTTTAAATAGTTAACTTAAAGGTAAGAAGAGTTATTTCCCTTACACCATTATGTTTCTTGTAATATTAGTACCAACAGTGTTTATTTGTAAATATTACTTAATTGTTTTTTTTTTTAATTTTACATAGGCATCACCACTTATCAAGGCCTAGAGGCCACTCGAGGATAAGAGTGTACAGTAGTCAATTGGACAATATAGTAATCGTTAATAATGGAAATTCGGTAAATTTGTTAAGTGGAACGGCTCATCAAGAACTTGTTTATGTTGGACTTGAAGACAACCACATTGTAGTCAGCTGGAAAGCAGGCAAACGCAAGACAGTTCCACAGGTGTGCAGTTCTAAGAAAGAAACTTTGTTTATAGAATCTACGTTTAGGTTTAGGCACAGATAAAGAATGGAGGAAATTATTGATAGCGTTTCTAGCTAGACGAGTGTTTCTCATGAAAGTTTGGCAAGGAGGCGGGCCATAGATTGGAGCTAAGACGAACGATAAAGCAGAGACAGACTCGCAACATCTCTTCTATAAGAAAAAGGTTGCAGAGAAGAGAAAAATAAAAGTAAAATAAGAAAATTTCTTTTTATAATTCGGAGTTGATTGGTGTTATCTTTTCTTTAAATTTGTTGCATGCAATACCCTAGACTAAGCACGTAACAGAGTGACATTTTTTAAATTGATTTTGTTGGCGTTTATGAGTATGTCTCGTTCTTTGTATGATATAAACCATACCGGCAATCTTTTACAATCAGATTTAAGATTTGCGTTTCTTTAGTAATATTATTCATTGTCAATCTTACTTGCTGCTCTGGTTGGTTTTTGTTCTTTTCCTAAATGCTTTTTTTGATTCATTAGTATCTGAATGACATCCTGATTCAGTCGCACAAGTTTAATTAATTTGGTATTTCTACGTTTATACAAAGAAACTAAAATGTTAGAAGTTGGTATAGTCAGACCATCTTCGTATTTGTCAATCTTACTTACTGCTCAGGTTGGTTTTTGTTCTTTTCCTAAATGCTTTAACCTCTGTTTTATTGCATTAAAATATAACTTTCTTTTCATGCAATTTTGTGTCGCTTTTATTTTCTGCTCACTTTTTAATTGTTGCTACGCTATTTCTAGACAATTTTTTTTAATTATATGTGTTATGTCTTCCTTGGTTTGCTGCATGCAATTGATAAGTCTTTGGTCGTTTTTCATAAACAACTTAATTTTGAAGAGATTTCATATAGTACGTTTTCCTTTCTTTAGCTTACACATTTTCTGATTAAAAATGTTGGCTGATAAATTCCAAAGTTTCAAACTATTCATCCAGTTCAAACAAGACTGATTTTCAGCCATTTTTTTAATCAATGTATGTGTTCAATTTTTTAATAGTCTTCTTCAATTTTACTGGTAAATATAATTCCAAAGTTTCAAACTATTCATCCAGTTCAAACAAGACTGATTTTCAGCCATTTTTTTAATCAATGTATGTGTTCAATTTTTTAATAGTCTTCTTCAATTTTACTGGTAAATATAATTCCAAAGTTTCAAACTATTCATCCAGTTCAAACAAGACTGATTTTCAGCCATTTTTTTAATCAATGTATGTGTTCAATTTTTTAATAGTCTTCTTCAATTTTACTGGTAAATATAATTCCAAAGTTTCAAACTATTCATCCAGTTTAAACAAGACTGATTTTCAGCCATTTTTTTTTTTTATCAATGTATGTGTTCAATTTTTTAATAGTCTTCTTCAATTTTACTGGTAAATATAATTCCAAAGTTTCAAACTATTCATCCAGTTCAAACAAGACTGATTTTCAGCCATTTTTTTAATCAATGTATGTGTTCAATTTTTTAATAGTCTTCTTCAATTTTACTGGTAAATATAATTCCAAAGTTTCAAACTATTCATCCAGTTCAAACAAGACTGATTTTCAGCCATTTTTTTTTTTTATCAATGTATGTGTTCAATTTTTTAATAGTCTTCTTCAATTTTACTGGTAAATATAATTCCAAAGTTTCAAACTATTCATCCAGTTCAAACAAGACTGATTTTCAGCCATTTTTTTTTTTTATCAATGTATGTGTTCAATTTTTTAATAGTCTTCTTCAATTTTACTGGTAAATATAATTCCAAAGTTTCAAACTATTCATCCAGTTCAAAGAAGACTGATTTTCAGCCATTTTTTTAATCAATGTATGTGTTCAATTTTTTAATAGTCTTCTTCAATTTTACTGGTAAATATAATTCCAAAGTTTCAAACTATTCATCCAGTTCAAACAAGACTGATTTTCAGCCATTTTTTTTTTTTATCAATGTATGTGTTCAATTTTTTAATAGTCTTCTTCAATTTTACTGGTAAATATAATTCCAAAGTTTCAAACTATTCATCCAGTTCAAACAAGACTGATTTTCAGCCATTTTTTTTTATCAATGTATGTGTTCAATTTTTTAATAGTCTTCTTCAATTTTACTGGTAAATATAATTCCAAAGTTTCAAACTATTCATCCAGTTCAAACAAGACTGATTTTCAGCCATTTTTTTTTTTTTATCAATGTATGTGTTCAATTTTTTAATAGTCTTCTTCAATTTTACTGGTAAATATAATTCCAAAGTTTCAAACTATTCATCCAGTTCAAACAAGACTGATTTTCAGCCATTTTTTTTATCAATGTATGTGTTCAATTTTTTAATAGTCTTCTTCAATTTTACTGGTAAATATAATTCTTCAATAAAATTAATCTTATTGCAAGTCACCATTTGTCGAGTGTCTTCCATGTATTCTAAATCGGTTTGTTGAGTTTCTTCCATGTATACAAATTTATAATTGAAAGATCTAACCCAATGTCTAATTTCAGTGTCATTGAATACTAGCAGGCTACCCGGCATTGCCTAGTCATAAACTATGCATAAATATTATATTTTAATTAATGCAGATTTCTTATTTATTATAAATAGAAATATCATAGATAGTAAACAATGTTGAATTCCTTTAAAAAAAATGAAGTAAAAAAAAAAAGGAAACAAACTGAGACATGTGCATACGAGTATTGCTTTTTTTTTTTTTAAACAGTTCACTTCTTGTAAGTAAAAAAAAAAAATACTCCAGCTGAGATTGAAACAAAACAAAGATAGTGAGTTAAATATGATAACTATTAAACCAGATTGTCCTAATCTTTAAAAAGTGTTTACAAACCTACTTATTAACATAAGAAAGCTTTCATGTTTCATGACCCCCCACATGCGCAGTTGTGAAACAGTTGACAGATAAAAATCCGATGACCCCCCCCCACATAGCAATTTTTCAATTTTGACTCCTTAGCAGCTCTTTTTTCCAGATGAAAACCGATTAAAAGTTTTCCACATGTCTGAATACCCTATATACCAAATTTCAAGTCTGCAGATCAAAAATTCATTGAGTATATAGGTTGAGAAGTTTCCTAACACACACATTCTCACTTTTATAGATACATAGATTTTGACTATCATGTATTTGTGTCAATTTCTGTCGAATTTTGTCCATCTAATTCTATTTGTAGTTTTGCGTCTGCTCCTACAATGTGGCATTGCAACAATTTTGACAAGTTTTATTCGAAAACGAGCAGAATTTTTCCCAGTGTAATTCTCCATTTTGGTTACATGGTCTCAGTGGTAATTTCCTTTGTTTCTGTATAGTCTGCTCATTTTGAAAATTCTTGACATTAATCCTTGAACTAATATGAGACATTTGAAATCATTTGAATTCAAGTTCATCACCAAATTGTTGTTGTCTAGAAGGGTCACTAAGGAAGACATGGATATGAGTTAGAAAAAGGTATTTGCATTGAGAACAAAACATAAAATACAGAGAATAACAGTTGTAGCACTTAATGCCAAGATCGCATACTACGAACTACACATACGCCACAAGATTCGGTACATCTCAATCTATTTATACAATTCAGAAGAATTCATATCTTGTACATGGATGAGTCCCCACAGTGACGTTCAATGTTTTTTATCCAATGGTCCACAAATCATAGGGGAATGTTCTGTGGACCACTTCATTAAATTACTGAAAAAATACATTTTACAAAATCATTTATTTATCGACTGTTATTAAATCAGTTTTTAAATTTTACAAAAAAATTGTTTAAAATGTTGTATTTAATGCGATCCTTGCTTGTGGTGCTTTTTAATCAATTCTTGATAGTCGATAACAAACGTTTTATTTAGTTTAAATCTAAGCGTTCCTTTTTCATTAACATCCAATTTGTTTCTCTTTTTTGTAAAGATGTCAGCAACAGCTGAAAATTCTGCTTCTACTAGCTAGAAAAGAAAGGATAATATGCTGGGCTCAACTAAATCATAAATTTGTGAATTAGTTGATTTTATTTCAATATATCCAAAAAACCCTTCATCTTGAACTCTTCTAGACAACTTTGAATTTTCTTTTCAATCCAAAAGTTCTTCAGGTTGAAAATTTGCTAACTCTTGAAACCACAGTGGATATATTGTGTTGATGAGTTTCTCATAACTTCTCTCAAAATCTTTCTTCTGGCGTTCCAGATGTTCAACACATTCTATGACACATTCTTGATTTGCGTTGATGCTATTTAAATTTTTAAACAATGATAGAGCTTGCTTGTTAAGATATGTTTTCCAATATTTTAACTTATTTATAAAATCTTTAATCTTTTGTGCGCAAGCGACAAGGTCAGATTTCCTTCCTTGGAGTTGCAAATTTAGTTCATTTATAAAGTTAAATATGTCACTGAGATTAAATATTTTTTTATTTAATTGCATTTTTATTCAGATTATCCGAAATTTTCTGAGCTTTTATCTTTATTTTTGAGTAGAGTCAGCAGATTCAGATTTGAATTTTAAAAAGTCCAATACAGCTTGCCACATACTCACAAATTTGTTTTTTTTTTTTACACAGTGATCACCACTTATCAAGGCCCGGAAGCCACTCAGGGATAAGGGTTATTGCAAGTACATAAAGTTAGTGAGGAGATTTGCTGAAGTGTTTACTTAAGGGGGCGGTTCATTAGGAATTTGTTAACATTGGACTTGAACACATCCAAATTGTAGTCCGGAGGGAAGCAGGCAGACGGAACAGAGTTCCACAGGCGTGCAGTTCTAAGAAAGAAGCTTTGTTCATGGAATCCGCGTTTTGATTTAGGCACAGATATAGAGTGGGGGAAATTTTTCACAGTGGATTCAGCTAGACGGGTGTTTCTCGTGAAAGATTGGCGAGGGGGGACCAGAGATTGGAGTTCAGACGAGCATCTGCCATGGAAATCTATCAAGACTTATCTTTGGAGAGCAACCTAACTTCTGTATGAAGTAGCAAATTTTTAAATTGTTCATCTCCACAAAATTTTTCAAATAATCTGCCATTCAAGGAATTTTTTTTAATGAAATTTATTCCCGATATAGCTGCATCAACAGCTTCCTCCATTTTGCCGCCCAGATTCTTTTCTGCCAAGTGTTGTCTGTGAATAATGCAGTGTACATGCACTGAATAAGGAGCAACATTTTTCATCTGTGTTACAAAACCGTTAATCCTGCCCGTCATGGATGCAGCACCATCTATGTTAATTTGAATCAAATTAGTCAATGGAATATTGTTATTATTCAAATAATTGTTTACTTCTGAAAAGATAGCATCTCCACTTGTTCTCTCAGGCAAACTTTTAAAAAATAGCATTTCTTCTCTGATGTCATTCTGATATACAAATCTGACATATGAAAGCAGCAGTGCTTAATCATGAATTGTTGTTTCATCAATTTGTATGGAAAAATGTTTTTCTTAAATTTCTATCAATTTATCTTGAACAAGTTTAGCCATTTCATTTGCTTCTTGTTACTGTTGCTCCTGACAGAGATATCTTTTCAAGCACTGCTGCATCTTCTTTGCCAATAAGGTCTTTAACACAAGCTAGCATAGCAGGTTTAATGTTTTTCTCTGTACCCTTGTGTTGCACCTACTTTAGCAATCATTTCTGACACAGTATAACTAGGGTTTAATGTTTTAACCTGAGAAGCATTCACTTTTGTGAAGAAAGTCAACTAATTTTCACATGTTGAGCTTTCAATTTTTACTCAAAATATTTTTTTCTTCTACCAACAGATAATGGATGCTTTGTTTTCTGGTGAATCTTTAACTTTGCCGTCTTCATGGAATCATTACTCATAACCAAACCACATTCAATACAAACTGGTTTATTGCCATCAACTTGTTTAGCAAATCCTAATAAAAAAGTCATCACTGCATTGTCTCACTTTTAATTCATTTTTTGTAGGAGGGCCTTTTTCTGCTGCCATTTTCTAAAATCAAATTGCACAATTAAATTATAAAATTAAAAAAAAATTACAAAACATTAATAAATAATGAAAATTCTTCGAAATATATGTATGAATATATATATATATATATATATATATATATATATATAAATAAGAAGAAGAACAGAGCTGTAAAGTAGGAGTTTACAAAAAGTTTTTATTATTCGGCAAAATACTCCAAAGCTGGTAACTGGGTACTCTTTAATCCGTGGAGTTTCAAAGAATGCTAATTCTTCTCATTAGAGGAAAAACTGTTAGCAAAATAATCAGATAGTCACGCTAAAAATTTTAACATTTCTATGTATTTGCTGGTATTTGCATAGGATGAAACTAAAAGTTTTATGAGTTGTAGTCACAAAACTTAAAAAACATAATATAAATATGGAAAACAGTTCATGCGAACAGTTCATTCAGAGTTCAACATTAAGATAAAAAATAACCAACAGTATTTAAAGTAGAAGTCCAGTGTAATGGAGGTTATTATTTGCAGGTAAATGAATAACAGCAGGTGCTCGCCTCAGTGGTTGAAATTGGAAAACAAGACGTCAGAAATTGGAGTTAAAAAATTTGAAGACAGCCAAAGTAACGCTTCTATTTTGGCCGGATGAAAAGTTGTAAATATATATATATATATATATATATATATATATATATATATATATACACACGTTTTTATTTTTTATTACCGTATCTTTCTGTTAAGTTACATTATTGTTTCAGCTACCCGGCTGTTTTTTGGCCGTCTGTAGCTCCCTCAGACTTTTACAGAAATGTTCGTTATTATGGGATGAAAGAGTGAATGAGGTCGGGGGGGGGTGCAAGGAGGGCGGAAGAAAGAGAGGAATGTTCCGCTCTCCTCGCCCCCCCCGACCTCATTCACTCTTTCATCCGATAAGAACATTTCTGTAAAAGTCTGAGGAAGCTACAGACGGCCAAAAAACGTCCGGGTAGCTGAAACAATAATGTAACTTAACAGAAAGATATGGTAATAAAAAATAAAACGCATATTTGCTCTACAACAGTATTGAGCACTTTCTTCAGTTTTTATTAATTACCATTTCCACTATATATATAATACATTTTATTGGACTTAAAATGATAATTAAATATATAAAAAATTTTTTTATTGATAACCAAATCAATCTGTGGACTACATTGAGTCCTCACAACAAATTTGATTTGATTTAAAGACCAGTAAAAGGTCGCAGGCATACATAATCTCATTGACATAACAGTTCTTATTAGATCACCAAAGTTAAGCCACATGGAGCCTGGCCAGTATCAGATGAGTGACCAATTGGGAATACAAGGTGCTGTATGTTATCTTTCCATGACTACATATATATATACATGTAGTTGAGGACTGCTTGTGAATAAGCTAACAGCCTAACCAGAGTTAAGCTACACAGAGCCTTGCCAGTATCAAATGGGTGACCATGACCACGATATACATGAAGCGGAGAACTGCTTGTGAATTTGATAGACTCTGTAAACTTTCTCCTTTGGAGAAAGCAGGCATACCAGGTATTACCATTTTTTGAAAGGATACAGGGTTACGTTGAATAAAAAAAAACAAAAAAAACGCTGACTCACCTTCTCAAGGGGGAGAACAAGGAAGGCTCCCCCACCAGAAGCTTCGGTAACAACTGCCATAAATTTAGGGTTGACTGCACAGAAGTTGCTGTCATGGGCATTTTTTGTGATACGAACATTTTCGTAGCAAAGTTCCTTCCGCGATGGATTCCCAAAAATGTGGCGGTACTTAGAACTCCGTACTCGAAAGGCCATCTGCAAAGGAAAACAAACAAAAATTCAAATAGACAAACAACGCATAAAAAAAATAAAAAAATGATTTTTTTTTTAACACAACAGTATCCTCTTATCAAGGCCTCAAGGCCATTTAAGGATAAGGATTAATGAATGTAAGGTGAGACAATGATCAGTAGTGGTGGAAATTGGATAAACTTTGATTATGTAAGATGATATCACAACAATAGCTTTTTAACATTGGACTTGAAAATGACCATGTTGTAGTCAGCTGGAAAGCAGACCTGCTGTACAGAGCGTCACAAGCAGGCAGTTCTAAGAAAAACACTTTAATCATAGAATTTGCATTTAGATTTAGGCACAGATCAAGAGTATGGGAAATTGTTGACAGTGGTTGTAACTAGACGAGTGTTTGTTGTGAATATATTACAGTGTGTGTGTGGGGGGGTGTAGACCATAGATTGAAGCTCAGTCGAGCACCTGCCATGTAAATAGCGAAAGAGCAGAGATAGACTTTCTCTCTGGGAGAAAGTGGTTATAAAGAGAAAAAGATATTGCCCACTAGCTTTCAAAGCTGGTTTTGTACCCTGTCAAGGCAAGAAAAGGTGCACTGAACAGCTCTTCCCCAGATGTGGCAACAGTACTCCATTCTAGGTTTTATTTGGCTCTTGTGCAGGTAGAAGATTGTGTCTGGAGTGAGATACCTTCTAGAGCAGTGGAATGATCCAACCATTTTTCCAGCAACCTTGGCATCATATATATATATTATATATATATATATAATATATATATAAATGAAATCAAAAGGATGTAGTGTTTACCAGCGCGGTTTGTTTTTATATTTTTTTACATATCCAACATTTTTTTCACTTCTTTTTTTTTTTTTGGCAATTTATAACTACAATAAATTGCGGTTTCACTTAATGCCAAAACCAGCAAATTCTAGCATAGCTACAAATATAATTTGCTGATTTCTTTCTGCCCTCTGATGAGAAGAATAACAAAAATAGCATTCTTTGAAATTCTGCGGAATAAGAACTTTGCAAATTGTTTTTGTTTGAGTATTCAGTCGAACAATAAATTTTTATTATAAATTTCAACCTACAGTTTTAATTTTCTTTCTAGTGGGGTTACTACTTCAATCAAAGAGAGCAAACTTGTAATTTTTTTTCAGATTTATGTAATCATTCCCATATTCTTTTTATTTTCTTTCAAAGTTAATGAGTTTTTATTGGTTCTGATGAGTTAGAGCAGAAAAGATTAAAAAAATCGACCTAATTATATGAATGTTTCTGCGCTAGGAAACAGGTGCTATCAAGAATTGAACATTTTAACATGCTGAAAGATGGATAAAATCTTGGAATATAGACTATTGTCATTTATTTGTATATGAGGGAAGGGGCGCCCGGTGTTTCCGGTCGTAAAAAAAATTGTGACAGTAGAGGAAGGGGAATGTGACAATGGGGGGGGGGGGGAGGCGTTTCCCAATCATAAAAAAATAAAAATAAAAGTGAGAGCCGGAAGGAGGGGAGGGGGAGAATAAAAAAAAAAAAGAATGCCATTAGCCAGAAACGAAACCGAAAGCAAAATTTTGTTAGCAAAAAAAAAAAAAAAAAAAAAAAAAAAAAAAAATATAAATAAAATGACGCTGTCAGGTGCGAACCCGCATGATGACTGACGTTAGTATTAGAACCCTTCTGCCAATGTAGCCACGATTATGTAGATGCTACAAAATCACAAATTATAGTTATTTCAAACGAATGAAGAGATCAAGGATTGGCGCATGTGCAGTTAATGGTATAACTTCATTTCATTAAAAAGTTGACAAAAAATTTCACTCTGCAATTTGTCTGTTTTTTCGTTATTAATGTTTTATGTGGTGGTTTTAGCGTCCGAAATTGTCGCATGAATCAAAGAGGTTCCAAACTGTTAAAAAAAAAAAATGAAAGATTGTTTTTGTTTTAATTAAAGAATCGTAATTGTATTGGAATTTTGTTTCTTTTAAATAAAAATTTCACCTTCAGTTGATTTTAACCTCTAATAAAAAAAAAAAATCGAAATAAGGAAATTATTTTTTGTTTTAATGTACTCAGCCGCCGAAATTACAAAACAACTGTGTTTAAATTATATATATATATATATATATATATATATATATATATATATATATATATATATATATATATATATATATATATATATATATATATATAAACGACCACCGGTAGGTGTACACAAACCTTTAAACTAATGGTTATAATCACGACTATTCATATCGTAATATTACAATGGCCGTATTTATAATCCACTGGGTCACAGCGTTGATTATGAAATCACGTTGAAAATTCTTGTAAACAAATTCAGACAATGATTGATGCATGCGCAACTGTTGAAATCTGTTTTTCTTAAACGATTTTATGTGAACCCTGCTTGATATAAACTATTTCTATACGAAATAATTGACCATTTTTATTTTCAATTATTACATATTATTTGTCCGAGAGATCTGTCTTTCTAATAATGCTGAGTTGGTGCGTGCCCCATGCGTATGAGAAAAGGTTTTAGCAGACATACAAACACACACACAGACAGACATTTGCCCTTTAGATAATAGACTAGCGTGGGTGTCCGGCGTTGCCCGGGTGTTTGTAGGTGTGTAAAAAAAAAAAAAAGTGTTAGTAGGCAGGCAGACTCCAACCTGTGATGCGAATGCGGAGGTGTTAAAAAGAAAGTGGTAGTAGTGAGAGGAGGAGGCGGGGAAGAAATCAAAACAACAGTCGGCAGCCCATGTGGAGAGGTGTTAAAAAAATGATAGTAGCAGGGGGGGGACAAGATGGAGAGAGGTTTTAAAAAGAAAGTGGTAGTAGGCAGGCAGGCTCGAACCCGGGGGGGGGGGGCGAAGGCAAGGCGGATAAGGAAGTGAAAGAAAATTTGAGCGTTACTGATGCTCCATTGTCCGACCAGAAATTCACAACGTTGAAAATAAGTAAAGTCGATCAAACAGATACGACGAGACGATGACTTGCAAAAATGGTGACGCCCCCCCCCCAAAAAAAAACGACCCCTCCCTGTAGAAAACTGCCCAGTTAAGGGTGAATGGATTTGTGCTTTTGGCCATTTTTCTTTTAGATATTTGTTGTTGAAGGATCGAGGTTTAAAATGATACCGGTTTGGTCAGGTACCATTGCCTCTGGCGAAAGGTTTTGTGAGACATACAAACAAACACGCACACATTTTGCCTTTTATATATATAGATAGAAAAAGATAGATGGTCTTGTAGTTAATAAATAATGAACATTTCATTCATAAGTTTGCTGTAGACATGAGACAAAAACTTTGATATTTATTCACATAAAAATAGATAAATATTATGTTTCTGAATTTTTGAGATGAGGATTGGTTATTCGTATTATTTTGATTCATCGGACTACTGTTCTCATCATACTTACTCAGTTTGTATATCGCAATCGTAATGAATTAAAAAAAATCTTTCTCATGAGTAAAAAATTTTTTTTAATGAAAAAAATTTTTTTCATATAAATTTTGAAAAAAAAAAATTCAAGCTCAAAAAAATTTATATGAAAATTTTTTTATTTTAATGAAAAAACTTTTTTTCATATAAATCTTGAAAAAAAAAAAATTCAAACTCAAAGAATGCCTTTTTATTTGGTTCCAGAAAAACGGCAGAGTGTTATTTGCATTAACCATGTAAGTTTTTTTGTTTTTTTTTTAAAGTTTTTTTTTAATTGCATTTTCATTCCAAACAAGGCATAGTGCCACTTTGGTGTAGGGGCTACTATCTGGGACATAATTTGTAGGGAGCTGAGCAGCAAGATGTCTGTTTACATTACACTTGAACTTCTGCATGGCAGTACAGTCAGGGAAACAGGAACCGAGAAGGGAATTCCAAAGTCTAGCAGGGAAGAAACTATTAGAGTATAAGGCTTTCTGGCATCTGGAGATCTCTACTGTGTAGGGTGGGATTTTACTGCTTGCCGGGTTTGTTGGGGGTATTTACATTGAGGGGTACAGGGACTTGAAGTTCGTTGGAGCACCTACCATTAAAATACTTGTCAAACAGGCAGAGGAATGCAACATTTCGTCGATGGGACAGCAGTTGAAGCCTAGCTGATAGTGCAGGACCTACTGGGTTGACGACTCTTTTGAACCCTGACTAAGAGGAAAGAGACTAGTAGCAGATATACCAGCCCAAATGTGGCAACAGTACTCCATACATCGGTGAATGATGGAATTGTAAAAGTACAGGATACTATCAGGCATAAGTAGTTTTCTAGCACCCCTTGAAGCATCTCTAATGTGAGCCCCAATGGACTCCCAATCAATCTTATTGTAGTACCTCATCATTTTGAGCAGTGGCTATTCAACTTGGGGCCGAGAGTTTAGGGTTATATCTATCATTATCACAGCATGATCAGTATTCCTGAGAGGGCAATAGGTATTTGTTACACAATCCTTAGGAACTATAGTCAGAAATAGGTCCAGAAGTGAGGCTTTCTGATCTTGATGAACTGAGAGACGGGTTGGGAAAATTTACTCTCCATGTCAAGGAATGGGATATAGAAAAGTTGTCAAAAATAATGTTTTTTCTACGTTTTTTTAAGATAAACATCTGATGAATATGTGACTAAATATGCAGCAAAGACATAATTTTGCAGATTTGTTAGTCGCAATATGAAAAAATACTGTAATTGCTACCTTTTGAAAAGTAATAAATGACCAACTGAGAAAACTTGATATTTGGAACTTGGAAAATTATTTTATATAAGATTTGTTGTTTGCGTTTTTTTTTTTTTTTTTTTTTTTGGCAATAGTAACAACTTCAAAACAATTTCTTTTTTTCGCTACCTTAACGGTTTTTAAGAGCTAGGAGCTCCTATTGTTATTCATATATATATATATATATATATATATATATATATATATGTGAATGAATTGTCATTTTTTACTAGCCTAGGTGCCCGGCGGTGTTTGGAGACGTGTATTGAGCAAAAAAAAAAAAAAAAAAAAAAAAAAAGTGGTAGTAGGCAGGCAGGCTCGAACCTGTACCACGAAGGAGGAAAAGAATGTGAAAAAAAAAAAACAAAAACATGTGACGTCTTTGCTGTTGCGTCCATTGCCAAACTGGAAGTGACGTAGGTTTAAATTTAGGCTAGACAATCAAAAAGAGAAGATGACTTTTGAAAATATTGGTGAAAAAAGCGACCCCTCCTTGTAGAAAAGTGCCAAGTTGAGGATGAAGGAATTACTGTTTTTAGCCAATTTTTCGATACTTGTCGTCCAAAGGGTCGCTTCAAAACGATACCGATCTCATGAAAATCCGTCGTATTTGTCGAAACTTTTAGGCAGACATACAAACATACATTTAAACAGACAGGTGAGATTTTTATTTTTTATGGGACATGTTTATTTTTATTATTAAATATTATTTATGTGCATAAAAGTTTAACTATCGACACGCATGTTTCTAACTTTTAGCTGACGTCAGCACATATACATCTATGAGAAGCATTCCAAAAGTAATGACATCTATCTTTTATTCTGCTCGAATGGGTCAGAAGGCATTGCAAATTGTGTTGTTATGATGACTAAACTTATGCATTCATGACCGGAAAGTTTCATTTCTCTGTTGCATATATTGATGGTGTGAGACTCTAAGAAAGCAACTCCTGTCACGGACATGCATCAGAAGCAGTGATGTGCCACTGAATTCCTGGCAAATGCACATTGAGAATGGTGGTGACTTTGTGAAAAAAATAAATTCTGGAACACAAAAGGTCACTCGTTTTAATGGTACCACTCCATGTTTTGAACTTTTTGAAAAAAAAAAATAAATAAATAAATAAAAAAAAAAAAAAAAAAAAAATAAGAGGCTCTACTTTTGGAACAACCCGTGTGTGTGTGTGTGTGTGCTTGTGCAAAAGTTTTCTTTTAAGTTAAGTATGTTTATATGTACAGGGACCACGACTTGCAGGCTGCTAATGTGGGCTATATTTAGTTTTAAGTAAAGGTGGTAAAAAGAAGGTAGGGAAATATGTAGAAGTAAAACTTTGTAAAAACAGTCATTTATTTATTACTAGCCTGGGTGCCCGGCATTGCCCGGGTGTCTGGAGGTGTGTGTAACGCGAAGGAAAAAAAAAAAAAAAGTGACGTGTTAGCCGTTGCGTCCATTGCCAAACTGGAAGTGACGTTAGTTTAAATTAAGGTTAGACAATCGAAAAGAGGGGATGACTTTCGAAAATATCGGCAAAGAAAGCGACCCCTCCCTGTAGAAAAATGCCCAGTTGAGGGTGAAGGAATTAAAGTTCTTGATCAATTTTTCAATATTTGTTGTCCAAAGAGTCAAGCTTCAAAATGATACCGATCTCGTGAAAATCCGTTGCCTTTGTCAAATGTTTTAGGCAGACATACATGCATACATTTAAAAATATTTATATTATAGATTTCATTTGCTTTAAATAGTTATAAGACATCAATTAAACAAGATTCCCTTGATTTCAATTTCTTCTTAAGACCCCTTAAACTAAAGCTTTAAATTTTAGACACTTCCTAGAATAAAAACTAGTCGATTTTTTTTTTATCAAAATTGGAATAAGGATTGTAGACATAAAAAAGTTTCATAACATTATATTTTGATTTTAATCTTTGTAAGGAAGCATAAAAGTGGTGCAAAACGGTCCAGAGAATTAATTGTACCTGTTCTGGGACAGGTATTCCGGTATGAAAGAGAGAGAGAGAGAGAGAGAGAGAGAGAGAGAGAGAGAGAGAGAGAGAGAGAGAGAGAGAGAGTCATAAAATATAGATCAATAATAATTTCTTACTTCAAGAAAAAAAAGAAGCTTTCTGACATATTTTTTTTTTTTAATCCAGTTGATCCGTTGAAATTAATCAAATCTTTTCCAATTGTAGTAAAAAAAAAAAAAAAAGTCTATACTTTTGGACCGACCCTTGTGGGTGTAAGTGTAGAAATTAAATTTTGTAAAAAAGTTGTTTATTCATTACTAGCCTCGGTGTTTGGAGGTGTGTGTTGAGCAAAAAAAAAAAAAAAAAAAGTGATAGTAGGTAAGCAGGCTCATTCGAACCCATACTGCGAAGGAGGACAAGAATGTGAAAAAAAAAAAAAAAAAAAAAAGTGACGTCTTTGCTGTTGCGTCCATCGCCAAACCAGAAATGACGAAGGTTTAAATGAAGGCTAGTCAATCGAAAAGAGGAGATGACTTTTGAAAATATCGGCGAAAAAAGCGACCACTCCCTGTAGGAAAATGCCCCGTTGAGAATGAAGGAGTTAATGTTTTTAGCCAATTTTTCGATATTTGTCGTCCAAAGGATCGAACTTCAAAACAATACCGATCTTGTGAAAATCTGTCGCCTCTGTCGAAAGTTTTAGACATACATACATACATTTAAACAGACAAGTAAGATTTATATATATAGATTATTTTATTTGTATCGAATTTGACCCATAGTCATTAGCCACCAAAAGGTTTCATAACATTGTCTTGATTTTAATCTTAGTAAGTAGACACAAAAGTGGGCAAAACTGTTCAGAGAATTAATTTTACCTGTTCTGGGACAAGTATTCCAGTATAAATACAAAAAAAGAGAAAGAAGGGGGAGGAGAAAGAGAGAGTCATAAAATATTAATAAAAAATAATTTCTTACTTCAAAAAAGAAGCTTTCCGACATTTTTTTTGTTAAATCCAGTTGATCTGTTGAAATTAATCAAATCTTTTCCAAAGATCCGTTTTCCAAGTCTACCAAATTTTACCTAAAAAAATCCGATCTCGAATAATCCGTACATTTCTTCAACACGATTTGGGAAAACAACAAATACTTTTTCTTTTTTCTTTTTTTAAATCTGATCAAGCAGCAAAGACGCTCATCAAAGGAATAAAACTAATCGCGCGAAAAAAAACAAAAAAAAAAAACCGTTTCGCAGATTGAAATGAGTATTTTAAGAAATGTGGGAAAATAATTCTCACAGAGTTCAGGAAAACGGGAGAGAAAGAGGAGGTTATTTTCAGACATTTTTTTTTTTCAGGGTTAGCCATCTTGATTGACAAGTATGCGCGCGAATGAACTAATTCACACCTGAGAAAACGTGATTTGTAAGCGTCTAATTAATTACATGTTTGCTAATAAATTTACAATTTGATTAAGTTTTATTTTCTTTCATTCAATTAAGAACAGATGAGAAAAAAAGGCGCAAATTGAATACCTGAACTTGACTGAGCAGGTGGTCGATCGGTTAGAGCGAGAATGTTCTGATCATAAAAAGTCAGATAAGTCTTAAGATGGAGTACTGCTCCCACATTTGGGGAGGTGTTGCCTAGAGCACTCTTTTTTTGTCTTGACAAAATACAAAACAGACTTTGTAATTTAAAATGATCTCTCAGTTGAAATGCATGAGATAGCAGGTGAATGTCTGGCATCAGGTAGGATGCTCTATCCCCAGCTAGAACAAAATGATAAAATTAATAATTATATATATAACTGTGGCCTTCGCATCTTGTCTTCTACAATCAGGCGATTCATTTTGTCTTTTGGCCAAGATCAAGGTGTAGTATCTGTTCTTCAAATGCTGCACTTTCATTTCTTGTTCTCTTTCAGTGGAGGAGAAATCCTTCACGACTGAGACAATTTTACATTTTTGTACCTTTTCTCCACGCTAAAAAACGATCCTGGTGTCTAACTCTGTCCCGTGGGGAGGCATTGTAAATAGGTACAATCAGGCAATTCCATCTAGAATATAAATCTCAATCGTCAGCTTGTGTGAAGTATGTATGTATGCATGCATGTTTGCATGCCTGCCAAAAACTTTCGACACACGCGACGGATCATGACCAGATCGGTATCGTTTTCAAACTATCTTTTGGACGACAATTATCGAAAAATCGACCAAAAATATTAATTCCTTCGCTCTCAACTGGGCAGTTTTCTACAAGGAGGGGTCGGTTTTTGCGTCGCCATTTTCGAAAGTAATCGTCTTCTTTTCAAGTGACTACGCTTAATTTCAACGTTCGGAATTTACGGTCCCGCGATGGAGACATCGGCTAAGAAGTTACGTTTTTATTTTAACCTTTATTTTTTTCTCCTTCACATTACAGGTTCGAGCCTGCCTGCGTACTGCCACGTTTTTTTTTATATTTCTATCACCTCTGTCTACTGTTGTTATGATTCACCGCCCCTGCTACTACCACTTTTTTTTTTTTACCGCCTCTTACTACACCACCTCCACACACTCAAGCAACGCCGGGCACCCCCCGCTAGTCTTAAAAAACAAAAAAAAACAAACAAAAAAAAAAAACGGATGACAGCAACAGTTAGAAACTCCGACTGTCGTTTGGGCGATCGGGTTTCGCTCCTGGCTTGAGGTAGTTGCTTGTCTAGCTGCACTGATGAGCTGTGAAACAGCGAAACAGTACTGTATGTGGATGACTATATATATATATATATATATATATATATATATATATGAGCAAACAGTTAATAAAATATGTTAAAAAACACTTTGAAATGAGTTAAAAACATATTTAATCTGAAAAGGAAACACTAGATAAATGGATAGTCCTTAATCCGTGGAGTTTCGAAGAAATACTCTCCTTCTCATCAGAGGGTAGGAATTAGCAAAATGCAGGATCGGATTTTGTATGCAGAAGTATTTGATGAAACAACAAGTAAGTCAAAGATCTTACTTGAAAACAAAATAAGTTAAGCAGAGGGAATATGGTAAAGAAAAAGGTGATTACACATGAATGGATAGTCTGGTGGAAGATAAAAAATCCAGTGACGATAAAATCCAAATGTAAAACTTCAAGAAAGTTAAAAGAATTTCCATTTGTACAAGTAAAATCCAAAGACATCCTGTAATTGGAAGAATGAAATGGAACACGTACATCAAGTCTGTTGCCATGGTCGCTGGAAAGATGGTGGGATCCTTCTACCGCTCCAGAAGATATCTCACTACTGATGCAATTCTCTATCTATATAAAAGCCAAGTACGTCCAAGGATGGAATACTGTTGCCATATCTGGGCAGGAGCTACTAAAAACAGCCTATCCTGCCTTGACAGAGTACAAAATAGACTTCGTGGCTTAGTGGGGGATGCCCTTTTCTCTATCCTGCAACCTCTCTCCTACAGAAGAGACGTTGCGAGCCTATCCTTGTTTTATCGTTATTTCCATGGCAGGTGCTCATCTGAACTCCAATCTCTGGTCCCCCTCGCCAATCTTTTACAAAAAACACCCGTCTAGCTGAATCCACTGTGAAAAATTTTCCCCACTCTATATCTGTGCCTAAATCAAAACGCGGATTCCATGAACAAAGCTTCTTTCTTAGAACTGCACGCCTGTGGAACTCTGTTCCGTCTGCCTGCTTCCCACCGGACTACAACTTGGATTTCTTCAAGTCCAATGTTAACAAATTCCTAATCAACCGCCCCCTTAAGTAAACACTTCATCAAATCTCCACACTAACGTAATGTACTTGCAATAACCCTTATCCCTGAGTGGCTTCCGGGCCTTGATAAGTGGTGATCACTGTGTAAAAAAAAAAAAAAAAAAGATGGTCCATAATAACCCAAAGGCAGAAATCCATGGAATAATTCACAAACATGTGTACAAGGAAAAAAAAAAATATTAATAAAAGAAAAATAAGATGTGCTTTTCACTCTACTTCCGAGACATAACTATAAATAAAAATCTATATAAATCTAAATAAAATATATATATATATATATATATATATATATGTATGTATGTATGCGTATGGGTGTTGGCTCACAGGATAAACAATGAGGGTGGAGAGTTGTATGTTTTGGTTTTGATTCTATGGCACCCAAGTCATATATATATATATATATATATATATATATTTTAGTTTGAATCTCACTACTATATATTAGGTTTTTGATATAATAATCGATAGAGGATTGTCTCTATAATAATATGCAATTTACATAAATAAAAATATCATATTTAAGTGTATCTTATAATCGGGCAACGCCGGGCGGCCTGCTAGTCTAATTATAAAACTCTGTAGACCGTCCAACCGCCCTTGCCTGCATCTTGTCTATAAAAAACATTGTTGTCATGGAAACCAGTTTGTATTTAATAAAAATCACATTCCTTTTAATAATCTAACCGGTTGAGTACAAATAAACTTCAATCTTTGCTTCTTGTTTTCAAATATTCATGCAGCATTCACAAGACACAAAAAAGGTACTTGTAATGAATAGGCCCCTAGAGAATTTCAATACTGATGTAGTCCGTCCTGACTATCGACGGATAATCCAGAGAGTTCCAGAAATGGCCAAAGCAGTTTACAATTTAACAGTAATCACTTCTGTTTCTGAATTTCAAGATGAGGATTGATTGTTTGTATTATTTGAATTCTTCAGACTACTGTTCTCATATGGAGTGTTATTTTCACAATATCTCGGTCGAAGTAACCTCCGACCTTCCTCAGGTGTATCTTGTTGAATTCTAGAATCTTCCTGTCAAACTCAAGAATCTGCACAGAATTTTGAACAAAATCCTTCCTTTGATCTATGGACAATTGGCAGATTAGAGGTACCCTGAGAGAAATTAGAGAGATTGGACTTTAAGCAGAACGAGATGAGCTAATGGCAACTGACAAATACGGCCTTGACAGTAGATGTAGATGTGGACCTTAGCAAGGGAAGAGTCTATCAGGCATGTGTTATTTTACCTGTGAATGTTAGGTCGAAGAATTTGAATGATGAACTCTCAGCTAGAGTTTTAATAACCATGGCAATCAGTGGCTGGAAAGGATTCTTGTAATTGTTGAAGGAAAGCAGCATTGTCTTAGTAGCATTCAATGTAACCATCCATTTACACCCCCATTAAGTAAGTTAAATAATACAATAGGGTTAAGGATATGTGTTGCATGGAGAGACATGATATTGTTTTAAGTTATACAAAATACTTTTCTGGGAATTTCATGTTCATGTTATAATTTCACTTTTATTTTATTTCCTCAAATACTATTTTTTTTCTCCTTTATCAGCACAAATAAATTTTTATATTTGACTTTCCCTGAAAAAACTTTAACCAAGTTTTATATTCTGTATATAGGAGTAGCTGGATCATCACAGGTACTTCTGCCATGAGAAGATTACCAAAATTCTTATTACCTGAAGAGTTCATGATTTCGGTCTGTTCGAGGTACATCACGTTTAAGTGCCAAGTTTGGGATAGTTGGCGGATTAGAGGTCCCCTGAGAGAAATCAGAGAGATTGGGCTCGAAGTAGAACGTGATGAGCTAATGGCAACTGACCAACATGGCCTCAACAGTAGATGTAGATGTGGACCTTAGCAAGGGAAGAGTCTATCAGGTATGTGTTATTTTACCTGTGAATGTTAGGTCGAAGAATTTGAATGATGAACTCTCAGCTAGAGTTTTATTATCCATGGCAATCAGTGGCTGGAAAGGATTCTTGTAATTGTTGAAGGAAAGCAGCTTTGTCTAAGTAGCATTAATCCATTAACCCATCCATTTACGCCCCCATCTTACTACAGACTGGAGGTAATTTTCTAAGGTTTCAGACATTGCCAACTCTATGGCTCATCGTTTAATGAATGTGATCTTCCTCTGTCAATAAGAAGCATTGGAAAAGGGAACTATTAGATTGCCCTAACCCGAACATGCGACATAATAATCGTGATCACTGAAATTAAGATGTTGAGCCTTGTCAGTACTAGATGGATGACCATTTGGGAATATAAAGCCGTTTCACAAGTCGGATTCTACCTTTTTAGGCGACTACGTGTGAAAAGAAAGAAAAGGCTTGAAGTTCTGTTCCAAGTTCTGCAGAAGGGCAGGTCCTGTAGAATCAGCAGAAAAGAAAGTCCTGTAAAGTCAGCAGACGAGCAAGTCCCAAAAAATCACACACACATTAAGATACTCTTAAAGCTGCAGCAGTTCACCGATACGATCACACTGACGTCGATCCTAGAAAAGACCCCCCCCCCATGTTCCAAACACACTCCCTTTATCCTTCCGGCGTTCGTCCTCGGCCAATCAGCAGCCAAAGAACGGTCACGTGGGGCCCAGTGATGATCGCACAATCTACAAGATGAGGACGGCGCCATTTTGGAATTTCTTTTATGTTTCGGCCATGCACGTACGCACACCGTAGAAGCGTTCCAAGGTAAGGCATGACGCGCAGACACGTGGGCGCTTCCTCCCTTCATTTTCTTCAACTCTACAGAATAGTAAGCATGGTGTTAAGGCAGATGGCAATATCTCTCTGCAAAAACTCAAATCCTGCTGTTTTCCTTCTTCCATTATACCCCTACCTTCCTTTCATTCTCCTGATCACTTTCTTATCGTCCTCTGCCACACTCCTACTCCTCTTCCTATCACCCTCTGTCACACTCCTCATTCCCTTCCTATTGTTCTCCGTCATACTCCTGCTCCTCTTTCTATCATTGTCTGCCATGTTCCTGCTCCCCTATCATTCTCTGCCAATTTCCCGCTCCCCTTTCTCTCGTCCTCTGCTATGTTCTTGCTCCCCCTTCTCTCATTCTCCACTATGCTCCTGCTCCCCCTTTTTTATCATGCAGCTCCCCTTTTTCTCAAACTCCTTTGCTTCCCCTCATCATCTCCCTCCCCATTCGCTCAATGTCTTTATGGCCTTGGAATCGCTTTAAATTCATTATCATTATGACGTTTTGTATTTTTCCAAACAAAACTTCAAGTGACATTTAAACATAATCTCGGCAACAAGAATAGGAAATACATTTCAATAAGACATTTGTTGAACGTTTTGAGAAAAACGTAGTCATTCATTTAATAGCCTCTCCCCCAGTTTCTCAGACTCTCTTCCCGCCCAAATTTGTAAAGTTTTTCTTTTCTTTTCCTTCCTTAGTTCTCATATTTTTATTTATTTATTTCATCTTTTCTTCCTTTCGTTTTTTTCTTTTCCCACCCTTTTTTCTTATCTATTTCTTTCTTTCTTCCTTTCGTTTTTTTTCTTTTCCCACCCTTTTTTCTCATTTCTTTCTTTCTTTCCTTCCCTCTTTCTTTCCCCAATTCTACTCATCTTTCCTTTTCTTCCTAATCTCTTCTTTTCCTTTCTTATTCACTTCACTTTTCCTTCCTTTGTCTCCCTCTTTGTTTTATTTTTTTACGTCACCACTTATCAAGACCAGGAGGCCACTCGAGGATAAGGGTTAATGAGTGTACAGTAGTCACTGAGACACTATAGTAGTAATCGTTAGTAGTGGAAATTTGGTAAATTGGATTCTTAATGGGACAGCTCAGCAAGAACTTGTTTACGTTTGACTTGAAGACGACCATATTGTATTCAGCTGGAAAGCAGGCAAACGGAAGAGAGTTCCACAGGTGTGCAGTTCTAAGAAGGAAGCTTTGTTCATGGAATCTATGTTTAGGTTTAGGCACAGTTAAAGAGTAGAGGAAATTATTGATAGTGGTTTCAGCTAGACGAGTGTTTTTCATGAAAGTTTGGCAAGATGGGAACATAGATTGGAGCTCAAATGAGCACTTGCTATGAAAATAATGATAAAGCAGAGACAGACTCACAACGTCTCTTCTGTAAGAAAGAGGTTGACAGGAAGAAAAAAATGCACCCCCATTAGGCTATGAAGTCTATTTTGAATTCTGTCAAAGAAAGATAAAGTCTTTCTAGCAGACTCTGCTCAAAGGTGGCAACAGTAGTCCATCCTTGGCTCTTATACAGGTAAAGAATTGCATCAGTAGTGAGATATCTACTGAAGCGGTAGAATGATTCCATCATTTTTCCAGTGACCTTGGCAACGGATTTGATGTACATGTTCCATTTTAGATCAGGAATAAAGGTCAGACAGCTTGTCGAAACATGGAACCTCCCCAAGATGAAAGCCATTCATTTCAATTGATGCCAGATGGGGATCAGAGCATTGATAATGCAAAAATTGAAGCTTTGTTTTAGATGTATTAAAAGTAACCAACCACCTCTTTCCCTATTGTACCACGTGCTCAAGATCAGAGGAGGAAGAATCAGAGAAAACGTGGTCATTTATGGCCTTTGAAGTGTTGCCATAGACGGTAGGTTTTGTCAGCATAAATGTCTGCAAATGATCTTAGGATGTAATCTGGGAGATCATTAATGTAGATTAGGAAAAGAGTTGGACTCAGGGTAGACCCCTGAGGGACTTCAGCATTAATACTGTGAGTTTCTGATTTCTGTCTATCAACTACTACTATTATAAACCTATTAGAGAAAAAGGATTTGATAATTGAGAAGACATTTCCAATTATACCGTAGCTGGAAATCTTGTGAAGTATACCTTTATGCCATACACTATCAAAGGCCTTTGATATGTCAAGAGCAATTGCCCTAGAAAGGAAACCTCCATCGAGAGATATAACTTACCCATGACACACATGAGACGTATTAGTCTGTATGGAGAAGGAGATAACCGATCACCTGAATTCTTAAATACGAGGCTGATGAGGTTTTCCAGGGTGTTGGGAAGCAATTCTCTTTAAGACAATGCTTAAACAGCTTTGTAAGTGTAGGAGCTAGTTCTAGTTGAAGCTTTTTCAGCACTATAATTGCAATGCTGTCAGTGCTAGTTGCTTTACTGGAATCAAGGTTTTTGGTTAACTTGGCAACACCACACAGAGATATTTGTATGTCGCATAGTGTGTTTTCAGATACAGGGAGAAATATGCGGCCTTGATCACATAGAGTAGAACTAGCTGAAAAGTTCTTGGCAAAGAGTTTGGCTTTATCCAATGCTTATGAGGTAATTTGATGATGGTTGGATGGAGCACACGCTTCTGTTCAGGACCCTGTTTGCTATTTGCCAAAACTGATGAGAACCAAGCCGCTGCTAAGCTACTTTGGTCTTAACAGACTGAACATACACCTCTCTTGCGTTCTTTATTAATCTTTTACAGTGGTTGGTGGCTTTAGTCTCAGTACATCTATTACATTGGAAAAAGTGATTTCTGTGTGCAATGGTAGTAGTACCTTCTGGAAAGAACCATGGCTGGCTGTTAGATTTTTGCTGGAATTTTTTGAAGGGTATGAAGTGGTCTATACCTACAATTAACCATTCCGTCAGGTCTGATATTATAGAGGACACATTCTTTTAAAACATGGAACACAGAGATAGATCTGATATAAATGTACGGAAGCTATCCCAGTCAGCCATAGAGTATTGATATAGTGTACGATGGAGAGATATGTCTGAGGACTTATTAGATTTCATTTTTATCTTAACTGATACAACTGAGTAGTTGGAAGATCCCAGTGGAGACAGAATGGAGATTGAACATAGCTCAGGTCAAGTTGTTAGAAAAAGGTCTAGGAGACTTGCATACTGACCATCAGTGTCAGGCACATGGGTGGGTTCATAAACAATCTGAGTTAGGGCATAAGCAATGGAGAAATCATGACAGAACTTCCCCTCATTATCTGCCTTGTTTGAGTGAGCTGACCATTCCATATTCTGAACATTGAAGTCTCCGCAGATGTGAATGTTAACTGAAGGATAAGCAGGCAGGATGTTGTCAATTTTTTCAGATATGCTTTTAAAGATAGTAATTCCGCTGTTGTGGGGATGAGAAAGGGCAAATATAAACGCAGCGGTGTGAACAAGTGTAACGTGGAAGAACATATAGAGTAATTTAGGATCTTTTCTGGAGATGTCCTTCCCACATGGAATGCCATCTCAAATATTCCAAGCTCATGGCGATCTTGGGAGTCAGATTTTGATGTTAAATTAGAGTATTCTTTAATTACGAACTCATCTAGGGAAATAATCGGGCTAATGCCAATTTCACTTAGGAATAATAGGTCTGATTTGGTCTCCTGTAATTGGGTTTCAACTTCTCGAAGGTTGGAACGTAGACCCTTGATGTTGGAGAATGAGACGTGGTAATGGGGGGGGGGGGTTATGTTGGAAGTTGAAGTTCTATGTTTAATCGTGTATTTTTTTGGGGAGACTTTTCAAGATGGAGTTTTGGGATTTGTAGAACAGGTCGACAGATTTCGTTAGAGCAGGGCAGAGAAGGAAAGTAAGGGAGAAAAAGAAACAAAGAAATATTTTTTTGTAGCCCATTATAAGGTAAAACTGTAACAATTACCCACTAATATGGCATTGAGAAGCCCCACCAGAAGCTACTGCATGGTCCAGAATCCATTCATTAAATGGCAATACAGCAGCTCCAGTACTTTGCCCCTGCTGACAGGACGGCCTCCTTAGTGATTGATCCAAGGTTCGGATCCCTGACCATTAGGCTGATAACGTCAGCCCAGTTAAAACGTTTACCTCCAGCATCTTTATTAGTGACATGGCTACGAAGATAGACATAGAAACAGAAAATTTCTGATATCTCAGGCAACTGCTCACATAAAATACTGCCGACCTAAAGTACAGCTTTTTCTTCTCCCTTTGTCAGAAACATCACTCATTCTAAATGAGAATTGAGGGACAAATTAGAAGAAGCGAGAGTTATGGGAACTGCTGATAATGCATCCACAATGCATTGTCTTTCCCTTCATTTCTTTCTCTCTCCTTTCTTTTTTTTCTCCTACCTCCTACTCCTGCCTCCTCCCCTTTCCACTTCTTCATTCTCCCTTTCTTTCTCTCTCCTCTTTTTTCCATCGGTTCCTCGCGTTTCTTTTTTGTCTCCTTTCATTTCTCTTTTCTTCTTTAATCTTCTCATTCTTCTTCCCATTTTCTTCAGTCTCCTCTTTCTTTTTTTTTAAAACTTTATCTTCATTTTCTATAAGTTTCAGGAATTAAATTCAAAAGATAAAAGGCTCTCTCTCTCATATATATATATATATATATATATATATATATATATATATATATATATATATATATATATACACCTTGATATTAACTTTGACAGTTGGAAATAAGTTTCAGGAATTAAATTCAAAACATAACAAAAGGCACTCTTCCGCACGTGCGCACGCGCACACACACACACACACACCTTGATATTCAAGTATCAACTTCAACTATTGGAAATAATTGACAAATCATTAAATGTAGGGGGGAGAGTGTAGAAAAACTGAGCAGATAGGGGTTAAGGGAGTGGAGAAAGACTGAGCAGATAGGAGTTAAGGGAGTGGAGAAAGACTGAGCAGGGTGGGATATGTGCAATAAGGTAACAAAAGACATGAAATCGAGTATAAAAGATCCACTTATATTATTCATGTCATTATAATCCATTTTATAAAAAGCTGATGTAATCTGCTTTAAAGAGTGGTATGTAGTTTTTAAAAGTGTGATCTTCACATTAGCCAAATGGTTATGAAGTCAGGAGTCATGATAGATAGATACAGGGTTCGAATCGTCACTCAGACTCCAGGAAAAAGCATGCATGGTTCCCCGTGAGTGCACAGTGAACAAGGCATAAAAAAATGACTAAGTTCAGCATTGCCCTCCCCCCCATTTAGCCCCAAAAGTCCCCAGGGGATGTCAAATCCTGGTGAAAATGAACAAACGGTGCAGTTTTAGGCCTTCACATATGTAAATTTGATTCTGAACCATGCAAAAACGAAATGATTAAGTCCATCATTTCGCCACCCCCTCATTTAGCCCCAAAAGTCCCCAAAGCCTTAACATATTCAAATTGGAGTTCAGCACCATGCAAAACTGCTAAATAGACATACACAGAAAATTTTCGACAAATATGGTAAAATAGTCTCAAAAATGGAGGGTTTTTATTAGCCCTAAAAGAGCCCCTGCGACACACCCAAGAGTTATCTCGACGTATAGACAAACAAAATCATATAGAAATCGGTTAGTTACAACTTTTCAGAAAGTTTTATAAAAAACGAAGGCATCAATATTTTTTTTTAAATAAGCACAAAAGTGTCAATTTTAGCTATTTTAACCCAAAAGGCACCACTGGGAGGGTAGGAGGGGGGGGCAGAGTTTTCTCGGAAAATCCATTCTGTTACTTTTTTACTCATATCATGTTTAATGTTTGTGTAAATTTTTTTAAAAAATTCCAAGGCAACAGACGAATGGACGAGGGTGAATTTAAGGTCCACCCTCCTTTTGTCGGGGATGGGGTGGGGTGGGGGACCAACAATTGGTTATCGTTAGTAAGCAATCACTGATAATGACCCGTGTTTGAAATTTCTGGTGAGTACAATGTTTACTTCTCAACCACTGCAAGAATTTAGACACCAGGATCAAAAAGCGCCCCTCCACCCACGAGGAGGGGCACTCTGATTTGCAAAAAAGTGCCTGGGCAGCCTTGTCGGCATTCCTCGGTGAGGACGCCCCAAGCTATTAGCAATAAACCCCTTCTCAAAGGAAGGAGGCAAGGCCTGGGAGGGTGGACCTCCTAGAACTGCACAGAACTTAAATCCTACTACAAAATCAACAGGGACCGGATCATTACAGGAATGGTCTAATCTTTATGTATTGGGGGGGGGGGAGGCAGGATAAAAACCAACAGGAGTCGAATGGTCTAATCTTTGTTGATTTGAGAGGGGAGGGCAGGATAAAAATCCCTTAGAACAAGAGCAGAAGAAAAACTCTTGTCATTCTAATTCTTCTTCTTCTTCTTCTTCTTCTTCTTATTATTATTAGCAATAATGAAAGATATTGATAGCAATTACTACTAATAAAACTATCAGACAGCAGTAATAAAAAGGAAGATAGGGAGAAGAAAGAAAAAAAGAAAACGAAACAGAATAGAAAGGAGAAGAAGGATAAAAAAGAAAGATAAAAAGGGAAGGAGGAGAAAAGAAAGGAAGAGAAAGAAAAGGGGGATAGAGAGGAGAAAAAAAAGAAAGGAAAATAAAACGAAATAGAAAAGAAGTAGGATAAAAAAAGAGGACGAAGAAAAAGAAAAAGAGAAAGGAAAAAAGAAAAGGAAAAATGAAAAGGATAAAAAAGAACAGAAGAGGAAGAAGAAAGAGAAAAAGAAAAATGGAAAAGAGAAAGGAAGAGTAAGAAAATGCAAAAAAAAAGGATGAAAAAGAAGGAGAAAAATAGGAGACCAAAAGAAGAGGAAGGAGAAGGAGAAAAAGAAAAAAAGGGGGAATGAGAGAAGAAGTAGGAGTTGGCTTCTGCCAATGAGCGAACTTTCTAAAAATAATCTTAAAAAAAAAAAAGTAATTTCTAAATTTATCAAATTATTCGATTTTAAAACGGCAACTTGTTCCAAAAAAGATATTGATCTTATTAACTAAAAACATTCAATAGGTCGATTTTTTAAAAAATTTATTTTCGAGATTTACTGGAAGTCAGACCCAAATAGAATTTAAGCTGACAAATTAAACTTTGCTTCTGACTAGTTATTTTCTTTTAATTTGTTACTGTTGTGCCATATTATTGGCAATATAACATACTTAGGTTAAAAAAATGACTTAGTTTGGCTTAGGCGCCGGTTGAACCATTTCACCAGCGACTTTAACATACTGACGTGAATAGAATAAATATATTAAGATGGTAATGTTATTAAGGTTGCCCAAGAGTTTTGTTGCCTTGGTGATACTATAAGGTAGTTAAGGAGAAGGTGTTAGTATGATAGTGTAGATTCAGGGAACATTTGTCATTACTAAGCAGCAGAACAAGCAAAGAATCTATCAGGCAAGTGTATGAAATGTTATTATATGGACTATGACAAGAGAATATTCTTATCATTTTTTGACTCTCGAGTGTATATCTGACACAGTTAGACACGGTTAATCAATCGAGAACCACATCATTCTACCTTAAAACATATACGATATTAACTGATATATACTCGAGAGTGAAAATAATGGAAAGAAGATTATTTATAGAAATCTGACTAGAAAGGGTTGAGGATATGCGTTGCATCGAGAGCAATGATAATGATACGATGGATGTTTAATGAGTCCTTAAGACAGACTTTGATCTTGTTTGTTTGTTTTGTGGCATATCAACCATTCTCTAGGTCATTTAATGCTGAAACATTAATTGTAATGTGTTAGATGTTGGTTAGTTGTTTTTGAAGTTTCTTGTGGGATCTTTTGTTATATTTTGTTGCATACTTCAATCTTTCAGGAATTCAATATTTTTGTTCTAGGTCGATTTTATTAAATATCTCCATTAACCTATTCTCCTGGTAATGCTTCATTTGGACGTGTTTAAAGCCCACACAGTTTCTCAGTATATGATGTACTGTGTAGGACTCGTGACATGTTATGCAAATAAGCATCTCTTCTCCTTTTAGTAGACGTGAGTGAGTGACATGAGTGCGAACTAATTGCAGTCTAGTTATTACTACCTCTTCTTTTCTTTTTTTTTTGTATCCCTTATTCTGATGTTTGGTGTTACTTTGAATAATTTACTGTCTGTGCATGAGCTCCATTGTTCTTGCCATTTTCTTTATTTATATATATATATATATATATATATATATATATATATATATTAGCAGGGGGGGGTACCCGGCGTTTCCCAGGTGTTTGGAGGTGTGTGTGCTAAAAAAAAAGAAAAAAAGTTTTAGTAGGAAGGTAGGATTGAACCCCGAAGCCTTGACGCGAAGGTGGAAACGAAAGGGGAAAAAAAGCCAGACACCTAACCATCTCGGCCACGGGGGAAGAGGAAATAATAAGCACGTTAAGTGAAGGTTTATAAAGTGAAATAAACAGGTGTGAGGAAGTGGTGTTATGTCTGACCTAGTTTTGCGCTACAAGCCAGATCATTCGCTTTTCGAAGACGCGGCGAGCTGGTAAAAGTCGAGCAAATTAAATACACACGCGACCCCCATTGTTAAGTCGTCGTTATTATGATTTAGACGTGATATAAAAAGTTTTAAGAAGGAGCGAGCCGAGCGAGAAGGCAGATGAAAAAAGTCTTTTGCAGACATACACAAAAAGCGGACATACATACATACACACACCCATTATATTATATATATATAGATTTATAGATTTATTTTGGGTTTAGGTTTGTATAAGGGATTTTTCCCATTGTACGGTTTTGTTGAAGTGACTTTCATACTGCTTTATCCATTTTTGCATTCATATAGATGCCGATGTGGCTTGGAATCCAGCAGAAGATTATGTATTTATTCATTGCTACGGTGTTTATTAAGGAGATTAGTAATAAGTATCCTGTACCTATACAAGGCCACCATTTGCATGTATGGAGTATCGTTGCCACATTTGGGCTAGCGCATCTGCAACTAGTTTCACTCTTAGACAGGGTTCAAAAGAGAATCGTCAACCTAAAAGGTCCCGCACTGTCAGCAATGCTTCAACATCTCCCATCAACAAAATGTTGAATCCCTCTGCCTGTTTTATAAGTATTTTAATAGTAGGTGCTCCGACAAACTCCAAGTCCTTGTACCCCTTTGTAACGTAATATACTCCAACAAACCCAGCAAGCAGTAAAGCCCCACCCCTACACAGTAAAGATCTCCAGATGCCAGAAAGCCTTCTACTCTAATAGTTTCGTCCCTAGGACTGCTAGACTTTGGAATTCCCTTCCAGGTTCCTGCTTCCCTGACTATACTGACATGCAGAAGTTAAAGTGTAATGTAAACAGACATCTTGCTGCTCAACTCCCTACATAGTATCCCTGCAAATTATGTTCGAGATAGTATCCCCCTACATCAAAGTGGCACCGTGCGTTGTTTGGGGTGAAAATGTAATAATAAAAAAAATAGTTCCCAGTAAATTTGTATTCTCTATTCTGACAAAGCAAGTTCGTCCATCAATATTCTCTCATTTCTGGAAGATTGCATCACGGACACATCCTTACCCAGCCCTCTCGGATCTCTCGGACTTAAACTGACTTTATTTCTTCCAACCAGCAGCCATTGTCAATTCTATTTTAAACTGTTGGCACGGATCCTCTTTTTCATCGAGTGGGGAGAGGTTAGTTCCCCTCCCCCAGACCACTGACTCGCAGGGTAGCCAGAGTCCACTACAACAAGCATGGGTTATTTTTGAAAAGTGTTTATCAGTTTGAGTTGAACTTGTCCTTGCCTTTATTTATCCTTCAACAATCCAGGCTAATTGCATGAGTTAGATATTAATCTAAATCATGCAATTAGCCTGATGATTTCTCCAGGAAATGAAAAACAAACGTTTTTGCATAGCTTACTTGCTTTAAATATATTTTCATACTACTACTATATATATATCTAAACAAGGCTGGGTGCCTGACGCTGCCCGGGTGTTTGGAGGTGTCTGTTCAGAAAAAACAAAAAAATGGTAGTAGGCAGGCAGGCTCAAACCCGTACCGCAAAGAAGGAAATGAACATTAAAAAAGAAAAAAAAAGTGAAATCTTTGCCATTACGTCCATCACCAAACCGGAAGTGGCAAAGGTTTAAATTAAAGCTAGTCAATCAGAAAGAGGGGATAATTTTTGAAAATAGAAGCAACCCCCCCCCCCAAAACCGACCCTTCCCTGTAGAAAAGTGTTCAGTTGAATGTCTTTAGCCAATTTTTCACTATTTGTCGTCCAAAGGGTTGAGCTTCAAAATGATACTGATCTCGTGAAAATCCATCGCCTCTGTCGAAAGTTTTAGGCAGACATACAAACATACATACATACATTTAAACAGACAGGTGAGATTTCTATTATAGACTAGCGGTGGTGCCCGGGTGTTTGTAGGTGTAAAAGAAAATAAAGTTTTTGTAGGGAGGTAGGCTCGAACTCGAAGCCTTGAGGCGAAAAGCCTGATAACTTACCACTTAAATGTTTAAAAAAGCAGGTGATTAAACGAACGTCAACGTGTGGTTTTCTAGGTCAAACATCACATCATAGTAGTAGAGAAAATAAAATCACAGCGCGAATTTTTTAACATAAAAGTCACTGAAATAAAAGCTACAGACGACCTCATTTTATAAATCGGACATATTATAATCTAGGGAGTATGTAAAAAGTTCTAAGAAACAGTGGTCTATAGAGTTCAAATTTGATATATAGGGTATTTGGACCTGTAGTACACTTTCAATTTGCTTTTTAGCAGGTAAAAATAGCTGGTAAGGGGTCAAAATTGAAAGGAAATTGACCTTGGCCTGGCATAAGTAAACTATACCATAAAAATTTTTTTTTTTTCACATATGCTAATTAAAACATAGGTTAAAGAACGTTAGCTTTTGCAGTTTTTGAGTCATATGCTAAGGGATAAAGATGGAGAGCTATGTTTTGGTTTCGATTCTAACTAATGGCACACAAGTCATTTTTATTACTTGAAATCGCTACTACATATAAGGTACAATATAATAATCGATAGAGAATTGTCTCTATAAAAATACATACAAAATCTGCATAAATTAAAAGATAATATTTAAGTGTATTTTACGACTGGGCAATGCTGGGCAGCCTGCTACTATATGTATATACCTATATATAATTTTAATTTCCGTATTTCATTCTAGCTAGTGATGGGGCATTCAATAGAATGCCAAACATTCACCCACTATCTCAAACATCCCAACCAAGAGATCTTTTTAAGATTTTAACTGTTCCTCTAAGTGCAATTGCTTGTATCTCTCTTGCACTTGGTTTATCGCATATATTTGTCAGGTAGTTTGTGTGTGTGTGTGTGTGTGTGTGTGTGTGTGTGTGTGTGCATGTACTCAAAATTTTAAAATGATTGTTTTTTTTTTCTTTCTGCCAAATTTTTCAGAATGTTCACACTGTAGAAAAAAAGTAGAATCTCATTTTTTCGGTTTGGTTAATAAAAGTGATTAAGTAGAAAGGGTGTTAATCAACAAAACTAATATTTTTTCTGTGCTTGTCTAAAGGAGTTTGATGGAAGAATAGTTTTTATGCCATAAAAATCCCTTCATAAATTGCATTGATTTTCAGCCAACAAATTAACCTGCTTTTATTTATTCATGAGTTGTAATAATGTCGGAAAAGGCAATATTAAAAAAACAAAACAAAAAATCAAAATAATGGATGGAGTTTGAGCTGATTCAGTTAGGAGTGGAAAACAGCCAGAAAAAAAAAAAAAAAAGCTTTAATTGATAGAAAATCATTTTTCAATGGTGGGGAATAGAGAGAGAGAGACAGAGAGAAAGGGAGGGAGTGTAGAGTGCGTAGAGGGGTGGTGCTAGGTTCAAAGATGGCAGAAGATTAGTTGGGTGTGTCAGGGTGCCCCCCCCCCCTCTCTCTCTCACCTAGCACATTTGGTCCTGTTAGCACCAGTTTCAAACCTCACTGATGGTCAATCGGCTACACTTGTTCGATCATGTTGAAATTCTTGGATAAGAAAATACAAAACCCTCAAGACATCAAGTTTGGATGCCAACCATTAATTGAAAAATTTTGTATTAACACGTAAAACACTAATAAATCTCACATAAGGACATACAAACATACACACACACAACTGCCCTTTACATAATAGATCTCATTTAGTATTTATAATTATTGGTTCAGGTAAGTTTATCGCTAACGGTTGAAAAAAAGTTTCTCCAAGTCTTTTTGTGTGAAGCTTACAACGTTCTGAACACCCCCTCCACCCCTCTGTATTCTTTATTTCGGGGATGGAGATATTGATAAAGATGTAAAGGACGAAATATCCCAAGACATTAAATTACAGAAACATTCACTTTGTTAGTAACAATGGATTCAAATCACAAAAAGGCAACGATTGTTCCAATCACTTGTGGTTTCTCAGCATCTTGTAACATGGAGACACGCAAAGATATTAAACTTGTCTTAGAAATGTCATCGGATGACGACCATACGGTTGTCATAACAACAAGACTTGAATTCAAAGAAAAATTCTTTAGCATTTTGAAACTCCATGCATTATTTGGTTTTTTGTTTGATTGTTTTATGGTATATGAACTCTTTTTGTTATGTTATGTGGAGAACTGGCGTATCAACGTGATTGTGCCGTATGCCTGAGAGTGTGGACCTCCTAAAACTACTGAGAATTAATACTTCAGCCCAACAGATAAAAGGCCACCAAAATGACCCAGTTTTTGCTGGACTGATCGTCGGAAACGATTCCTTGATTGGTATTGTCCAGTTAAAAGTCCTCTTTAAGCAGCAGAAACGTGGAGAGGCTGTTTCACTGAGACTGTATTACCATTAGGAAAGGCATGACCTCATCCCTCCCCAGCTATGAACAAAATAGATACTTTTATTCAATGAATAGTCTTATACAAGAAGTTAAAAAAAGAAAGAAAAAATTTTTTCTGGTAAACTAAATATAAAAGATAGAAAAAGTAGATTTGCGAGTTGATTATAAAAACTGAATTATGCAAACACATTAACTTTTTTGCAATGCAACAAATATATTTGTCGGTCAGGAGAAGAAGGATTTAAGCAGGATTAATCTGTTTTGATTCGGATTAAGGAGATTAACCTTAAACCGAGACAAAACAAAACAATGGTTTAACCAAATTGTTTGCACTAAACGATTAAGAAAATTTCAAATGATCAGAAAAATTGGCAGAGCAGGTGGCTCTTTATAGGGAGAATAAAACTGAGGAACTGTATTTATAGGGCCAGAAACGCTCACAAATCTATATATCTATAAAAATGAAAATGTCTGTGTGTGTGTGTGTGTGTGTGTGTGTGTGTGTGTGTATCAATCTACTCTGTCAATTTTCAGTCTACAGACTTGAGATTTGACATAAAGGGTACTGAAATTTGGGAAAATCTTTAATTGGTTTTCAACCAGAAATTTGGCGGTCAAGGGGTCAAAGTTCAACGATTTGACCTTTGAGAGATCTACCAAACTCCTCTGCCAATTTTAAGTCTAAACACTTGAAATTTTAGATGTAGGTTACTTGGACATGGATCAAACTTTTTAATTCGATTTGAGCCCAAAACAATAAATTTTAAGGAGTCAAAATTGGGGTCAAAGTTTTAAAAAATTTGACCTCTGCGTTCTCTACCAAATTACTCAGCCAATTTTTGGTCTAAACATTTGAAATTTTACATAAAGTGTATTCAGACATAGGGCAAGCTTTTTAATTGGTTTTTGGGCGAAAATTTGGCTGCCAAGAGGTCGAAGTTGAAAGAGTTGACCTTTGCAGACTCTACCAAACTCCTCCGCCAATTTTGGGTCTTAACATTTAAGATTTTAGATGTAGGTTACCTGGATATGGGTAAAACATTTTAATATATATATATATATATATATATATATATATATATATATATATATATACACATATGGTCATAAAGTTATGAGCAGTACATAGGACCCGAGCAAAGCCGGGGTGAACTGTTAGTAATTCCTAAACCTAATATAAGAGATAGATATATATCTTTCTGTCATATTTAGAATATTTATCCCAATTTTGATAAAAATCTATTGCAGCATTTTTATTTAAAAAAACAAAATCTAATTGTAATGTCGCAGTAACAAACAAGGGAGAGAACCAAAAATCAGACTCCGCATTTATTCAAGGTTCCTCCAAAACAATGCACTTTACTATATTTTCAAAGTCTTTTCGCACACAAATGTGCTTTTTAAAAGTCTCTATCTCCTGACGCTGGTGCCCTCGTGTTTACATATCCATCTTCCCCGGGCACACAACTTTCTTCTCCCTTGACCACGTGAAGTATTTTTCTCTCGTTTTCTTATGACAAGCTCGTGCACACTTATTAATTTGCATACATGCTTTAACGGCTGCTGCTGCTAATATTTTCACTAGCCAGCTATCTTTCGACTGCTGCTGCTGATTTTTACAAATATACTCTGTTACATAATATTTAAGGCATAATCTTATTCATGAAAATCGGTATCTATCTAACTACACACATACACATTATATATATATATATATATATATATATATATATATAATTTTATTTATACAAACATTAATGGCTACATATGTGCATACATGTTTCTGTAATCACCCACGTTGGGGGATTACGTCTTCAGGCCAAGAATTACCGTCGAAAGTGATATTTCCACCAAATACATTTTCCTATTTCGTTTATCAAGTTAGAATGCAACCTGGGTGGGAGTCATAAAACAGGTGAGAGGACAAGTGAGGTCTTTGAAGATAATAAACATCTTTTTCATTTCTCTTTCCCCCCCCCCCCATCCAACCTAACTTTTGGTTTTTATGGCATAAGGTATTTGAGAATCTAGTTTTTTTGTCTTGGAGTCTGTAAATTAAGAACATTAGCTATGGTCAACTAAGTACTGACCGGTGCCTTTCAATCTACATCCATCCACACACATACATGCAACACACACACAACCCACACATACAGACACACCACACACATACACAGACACCGCCACACACACACACACACACACACACACACACACCCACACACACGTTAATACATATATTCAAAAGCGAATCTATGCTGTACTCTTTTATTTTACTCACAACACACGTACTGAAAGTAGGCAATAACTCTAAACTACGCAAGAATAAAGTTAAAATTACAATAAGGTAAATAAAACAAAACAAAAAATAAATAAAATTAAATAAAAATAAATAAAAATAAAATAAAAATGAAAACAAATAAACAAACAAAATATGAATAAACATAAAACACGAAAGTTATCTAAACCCCACATGTACCTATATATATTAATATATCAATATACTTATAAATGCCTACACTTTGCTACACCCGCGCATATATACTCCCACCCAGGTTGCATTCTAACTTGATAAACGAAATAGGAAAATGTATTTGGTGGAAATATCACTTTCGACAGTAATTCTTGGCCTGAAGACGTAATCCCCCAACGTGGGTGATTACAGAAACATGTATGCACATATGTAGCCATTAATGTTTGTATAAATAAAATTAATATACCTACTCTGTTCACTCATTGAGCACTATTTTGGTAGACACATGTTTCATTGGATGTACTTCTAGGAAACTAAACTCTACTGGCTATATATATATATATATATATAATTATTTATATATATATATATATATATATATATATATACACATACACACGCATATATATATATACACCCCCTCCCCACACATATATATGTTACCACTTCATAAGGGACAGACTCTTTTAATGTTCATTTTTCAAAATATTACTTTTTTTATTGGTAATAACTAGGGCTATGACAAGAGAATATTCTTTTCATTATTTTGACTCTCGAGTATATATCAGTTAATATCTTATATATATTTTGATAGAATGATGTGGTTCTCAGTTGATTAACTGTGCAGGATATATACTCGAGAGTCAAAATAATGATAAGAATATTCTTGTCATAGCCCTAGTAATAATTTGTGTACAACTGTTTCAGCATAATGTTGGCATACATGTATATAACAGTTTATAAATAATAACTTTGCACAACTAGACAATCTCATCAGCGCGTATTAACAAAACCAATTTTAAAGTTTTTTCTTCAAACGGGTTGTTTGCATTAACATGTATTTATGCATTCATTTACTGTCATGCTATTCATTTAATATGTGATTAATTTCTTATTTTGACAAAAAATATCAACTACTTTTAAAGGTGTCCGCAGTTGCTTGTCCAATATTGCTAAATTCATAATGCTGTTAATCTCCATGATTTCCATGGAACAACTAGTCTTTTTTTGTGTTTTTTTCCTCTTCTGCTTGTTGTCGTGTTGTGATTGGCTGATTGACATATTACATTAGATTACAGACAAAACTGAGCAGTTGACCTGCAAAGCCAATCAAATGCATCCGATTCACAATTTGCATCAGTACCTAACTTTGAACCGATCAGACAAACACGTATGGAACTTCAAACAAATTAAGGGTACGTCCTCAACAATTAGTCTGAGTGAGCTGCTCCTGCACCAGCTACCCTGCACTGTCAGATCAAGATATTGTTCTAATCAGGTCCACTCTCCCAGGCTTTACTACCTCTTTCTGAGATAGGGTTAGTTTATTGCTAACCTACTAGAGACTACTGGTGGGACTTTTTTTTTTTTTTTTTTTTACTAGGGGGGGGGGGGTCACCACATTTTATTTGTTTTGATGTTTCACCCCCAAATAAGACACATGGCCACTTAGTTGTAAGGAGCTACTATTTGGGACCAGATTTGCAGGGATATTACTTAGGGAGTTGGGCAGCAAGATGTTTGTTCACATTACACTTGTGTTTCTTCATGCCAGTACAGCTAGAGAAACAGGGTCCCGGAAAGGAATTCCAAAGTGCAGCATTCCTAGTGAAAAAAGCTATTCGAGTAGAAGGCTTTACTACATTTAGCGATCTCTACAGTGTAGAGGTTGGATTTTGCTGTTTGTCGAGGGTATTGCCGTCAAGGGGGATACTAGTGCTTGTAGCTTGTCAGAGCACTTGGCATTGAAATACTTGCAAAATAGGCACAAGAATGTCAGATTTTAGTGATGGGACAGAGGTGGAAGTTTAGTAGAGAGTTCAGGACCTATTATGTTGGTGACTCTTAAGGATAAGGATTAATGAGTATCTAAGAGACTGAGCCAACACCCTGATCAGTAATGGCAGAACTTGGGTAGGGTTTGATTATTTAAGATAATGGTTCAATAAGAACTTATTTACATTAGATTTGAAAGCAACCATGTTATAGTAGGCTGGGAAGCAGCCCCGTGGTTTTGCATACCACAAATGGACAGTTCTAGGAAAGAAACTTTGATTATGGAATTTTTGTTTAATTTTAGGCACTGATCGAAAATAAAGGAAATTATTGACAATTATGTAGTTAGACAAGTATTTGATCTGAATGTTTTGCAGTGGGGGGGGGGGGGGTTACACAGGCATTTTTTTTTTGTAGGAGTCAAAATGTGCGCTGGATTTTTATCTCCATATATATATATGAAATTCTTTATTTGCATAATTAACTCTGGTGTTGTGACTTCCTTACTCCTCCCACACCTCTCATCATCCCTCACAGACTCTCTGCCTTCCTTGAATCCCATATGCTACTCAAAAACTGATGTTCAATTCATGCAAAAATGGTCCAAAAGCAGTCTAAAGCATTCTATATGTTTCTGTGGCATTTTTTCCAAGTTTGAAACAGAATTTTATTGCATATTGTTCTTCTAACGTGTCCGCACGTCTAGATTGCAATTTTTTTAATTCATCAGCTGTGACAATCAGGATTTAGTAAGGTGTATTCCAATTCCTGCTGTAGCTGTTCGTTTGAAGTTGAAATCATAAAAAATTGGTCATTCATCTTATAAGATGTATAGCAACAACATACTGAATTTTCAAGAGTCTATGACAATTTCAAATTCCTATACAAAAGAAAAAAGTCTGGAAACTTATCGAAGTCACCTCATATATATATATATATATATATATATATTAGTGATGGGAGAATTCAAATATCGTCCCCCTCCCCCATTCAATTACCAATTTTGTTCTCAATCCACTGTTCTGATCCATCAGTCCCATGTGATCCATTATTCCCAGGTTTTACTTTCTTATTTTTGAGACAGGGTTAGTTTATTGTTAATGTTAACCTACCGGGGATTGCCGACGGAGCTGTTTAGAAATTTTTTGCCAAAGTCAAAGTGCACCATCTCTTGTGCACTGGACTTTTATCCCCAACTTATGACCTTGTGCCACATCTTTTCACAGTGAAAGAGGTAAATACAGTACTCACCTTTAATATATGTGGAGAGGGTCAGTATTACGCGAGTAGCATATAAGCCAAGAAGGACAGCTGAAAAGTCCGAGACTTATTGGCATACAGCTTTAAAAAGCTGTTAAAACAATGAACAGAAAGATCAATGAATTGTTTGCAATTTATATATGTACCCGATATATACCTTCTACCTCCCTTTACCATGAAACTGATTTCCCATTTTTAGAGATTGTTTTGGCCATAAATCAAAGTGTTGATTGTTGAAGGATGAAAGAGAGAAAAAAAGGTGCAACTGGCTTATTTCCAAGAATAGAATAGAAAAAAATTAGATAAGGAGAAAAGATTCTGACACCCAGAATATCCTTCTCCATCATGAAATATAGAGATGACATCATAAACGGCTTTATAACCATCTATTCATATAAACAAAAGTCGTACTTCCGTCTGTGTGTGTGTGTGTGTGTGTGTGTGTGTGTGTATATATATCTCTTTATGGTGGAACGATAAAATTGTCGCCCTATAGAAAACAACACCAGCTTTATTTTAAAACTTTTATTGAAAAAAATCAATTCAGAACTGACATCTATTCAATGTAGCTGCCTTCAGCCTCAATCTCTATTTTGATACGAGTCCAGAACTGCTTTTTCCACAAGCACCAGCAAGTGCTTGGCGAATACTCAGTGGATGGTGGCAATCAGGCTGGCTTTGGTGTTGTGGGAGGTCATGGTGGTGATGTTCTTGACATGTGACCAAAGTAGTCCAGCAGGTTCAGGTCGAGGGAGGAGGAGGAGGGCAGTGAAAGAAGGGTACAAATTCGTAGCAGTCCTTCTGAAGCCAAGCCTTGGTCCCTTTGGATTTGTGGGCTGGCGCAGAGTCCTGCTGCTCTTACACCCAGGATCTGCCAGCGACCACCTGTTTGCACCAGCAGATCACCACACTCTTCAGCACATCTAGATACACTAGATGGTGTTTACTTTCAAGCTGACTTCAAATATGCGAGGTGTCATGATGTAGCCCTTTTGTAACATAGCATGGATGCATGGATGTAAATACATGCGAAAGTGACGTCACCAGTGGGGGGGGGAGTATAAAAAAAGAGAAAGATCACAAAGAGAGATGTGGACAACATTCGCGATCATGTGCAAGGCGTGAAGAATGCTCAAGAATTAAATCATGTAAGTGACGTCATGGCTGTAACAACAACGAAATGAATTGTTGCTACAAAGAACAAGAGAGTTAGAGTTATTTCCTATTCTTTGTCGGCCAAGATCACATCGTAGTATCTGTTCTGATGCTACAATTCACCTTCTGTCCTCAGTGGAAGAGAAATCCTTCATGACTAAGAAAATTTAAATTTTTGTTCCTATCCAGAGTGCCCTCTTTTTGGGGAGCTGAATTTTCCTCACATTAAAAACTGACCTTGTATCTAACTTTGCCCTCGTGGGGAGGCAAGTAAATGGTTGTTTTTCTTTTTTTTTTTTTTTTTTGGTTTTATGGCATATCAACCCTTTTCAGGTTATTTAATGCCGAATCCAAAGATTTTGAAGAAAATTTTTTTTAATAGAATATATTTGTTGTTTTCAAGTCGGATTCTATTCAGCCCATAGTTGGGACCCTAACAGATACTACCACTCCGGGTAAGAGTGGACCTGGGAGCAATGCCAATTAAAGGGTGACCCCACACTCCCCAAAGCCCGCAAGCTGGGGCCACGCCACTGGATATAGTTTAAGGTCATATCCAGGACCAGGAACATGGGAGAAAAAAATGGATTTGAAAGAAAGTGAGATAAAGACCTGGCCAAATCAATTTCTGAAAGACAAAAAAAATTTTTTAGAATTTCTTTTAAATTTCTTTTAAATTTTTATGCATAAACTCATAATATTCGGCATTTCCTTGGACTGAATGTTCTTTATTCAATCCCGGGCAACACTGAATAAGGACAACTAGTTCCTTATGAAAATGAAACAATTATCAGCTTGAGTGAATATCAATTTGAGGTGACATCGACCACATCCGCCATAAAGTTTAAGGACAAAACATGAAAATCTTACACAGAAAATGCGCGATCAGACTTTGTTTTAAAACAATTTTCTGATTCCGACTTTTTTCAATAGTTTATATTTAGAAATACATTAGAAGGAAAAAAGAGAAAAAGGATGGGAGAAACGGTGAGAGTAGTAAATTTTATGAGAGAGAGAGAGAGAGAGAGAGAGAGAGAGAGAGAGAGAGAGAGAGAGAGAACGATAAAAAGATCGAAACGAGAGAGAGGGGAGATGAGAGATGGGTGAGAAAGAGAAGGGAAAAATAGGAGAGAAAGAGAGGGGGACAAGGGAGAGAGAGAGAGAGAGGGGAAGGGAAAAGAGAGAAGCAAGGGAAAGAGACGGGAAGAGAAAGAGAGGGAGAAGAGTGTAGAGATGGACAGACAGACAGAGAACAAAAAAAAGCTGGCAAATGTGAATTAAAAAACTTTTTTTTTTTTTTACTCGAAAATCAAATTTAATTATAGAAAACGAAGTAGAAAATTAAATGAAAAATCCCGTTAAAAATATAAAAATAACAAAAATTAAAAAAATTTTTTTTTTATAAGCAATTCAAATTCCATTAAACAAATCCATAAAAAAGCTGAGGGTTGGAGAGGGTATGGAATGCTTACAAAGGAAAAATCCCAGGAAGATAGGATCCAAATCATTCCGGAATGATTTGGGTGTCTGTGTGGAAACGCATTCTTTAAGGAAATGTTTGAAAATGAATCAGGCACCCCCCACCCCACCGCACAAATGTTAGCAACAGCTGTTCCACCCTCTTTCACCCCCCCCCACGTCTTTTTGAGAGAGAAGCGAGATAAAAAGAACCTTTTATTCCTTGCTGTTTATTTTCCCCAGTAAATGAGGCGATGACGACAATCCTTATTACTATCAAAACGTTAAACATTCACGGCAAACACTCGTCTACCTACAACCATTACCAGCAATTTCCTTTACTCTCTATGCTTAAAATCAAAAGAAAATTCCATGAGCAAAGCTTCTCCATCCCCCAGAACTGCTCGTTAGTGAAACAGAATACCGCAGAGCTGCTTCCCACCTGACTATAACATGATCGTCTTCAAGTCCAATGTAAACAAGTTCTTGTTGAGTCATCCCTTTAAATAATCAAATTCCATCCATTTTCCACCACTAAGGATCACAATGCTGTTGTCTCATTGACCACCGTACACTCATCAACTCTTATCCTCGGGTGGTCTTCAGGCCTTGATAAGTAGCAACTCTGCTCTCATATACCAGGTACCTTAATTAAGTTTCCAGACTTTTTTTCGTATAGGCACTTTTATTGATAGTAAACACATGAAACTCTTGTCCTTCTCAAAGTAATCTCCTCCAGCTGCAATGCACATCCCGTTCCAACAACTTCTGGAAGGCTCCATGGAAGTCCTCTTGTATGAGCGTGTCAATGACCCTAATCACAGCCTCTTTCATCTCCTCAATCGTCTCATAACGACAGCCTCTAAGGTTTTCTTTGAGCTTAGAGAATAACCAAAAGTCACATGGAGCAAGGTCTAAATTATAGGGAGGGCGAGGAACTGTCTTGATGCCCATCTTGGTCAAATAGTCTGTGACAAGGATGGAGTTGTGGTCTGGTGCATTGTCCTGGTGAAAATACCACTGACCGGATTTGAAAAGTGCTGTTATCTAACTGACCATCTTACACTCATTAACCTTTATCCTCGAGTGGCCTTCAGGCTTTGATAAGTGGTGACTCCTTTGTGTAAAAAGAAAAGTAAAATAATCTCCAGTGTTATTCTTATGCCTTATGTTTCAGACAATGCAATCTTCTACCGTCTTCAAATGTATCTTGTCAAACTCGGGAATTTGCACAAAATTTGGAACAGAATGCTTTGTTATTCTAATAACACACAGGATGAGACCAGTAGTCAGAATAATCCAAATTATCAATCCGCATCTCAAAATTTGGACACTTCAAAATACAGGGTGGAACGATAAAATTGTCGCCCTAGAGAAAACAACACTACAGCTTTATTTTAAAACTTTTATTGAAAAAATCAATTTAGGTAACTTGATTATGTAGTAGAGCTGACATCTATCAAATGTAGCCGCCTTCAGCCTCAACCACCGCCTTGATACAGGTCTGGAACTGGGAGCATGCCTTTTCCACAAGCGCCGGCGGGAGCTTGCTGAATACTCGGTGGATGGCGGCAATCAGGCTGGCTCTTGATGTATGATCAAACGAAATAGTCTAGTGGGGTTAGGTCGGGGGAGGAAGGAGTCCAGTGAGAGAAGGGTACCAATTGGTAGCAGACCTTCTGAAGCCAAGTCTGGGTTTCTTTGGACTTGTGAGCTGGTGCTGAGTTCTGCTGCCATACGCAAGGTCTCTAGTGGCCACCTGATTGCACCAGGGCATCACCAAACTCTTCAGAATATCCAAATATACTTTAATGTTGACTTCAAAAGGTGTGAGGTGGCATGAGGTGGCATGATGTGTCCCTTGCTTGAAACCACACCAAAGACCATAACTATGGCAGGAAACTTTGTTTTCATTACCCTGGGCACATCCTTGTTATTCGTGGCAGTCCAGTGATACATTTTGAGGGTGCTGGCAATGGTCCTGTTGTCATAACTTGTATCAGCAGAGAACATGAGTTGTACAGAAGTGCATCTCCAATCTCGCTAGTTGAACATTGTGCCACTTGCAGACATGATAGAAGGCTCCTATCGCTCTTGGGATTTGTACACAACTGGCCAACTAGTAAATGGTCTACAACAAAAAAAAGAAAACCGGTTTTCATCAAACGGAAATGGAATCATGTTGTCTTTTCTAGGGTAACAATTTTATCGTCACACTCTATAGTTTTAAAATGACAAGCAGGATGAAAGCCTGAGGGGAGAGAGAGAGAGAGAAGGTGTCAGTCATCCAGATCTTCACAAGAAGAGCACAAAGTGTTCTTTGCAGTGTTGGAAGCAAGAAGAGTTCTTGCTGAGGTCTTTTTTTTTTCATGGAAATTACTCCAGAAAAGGCATGAAGTCACTTGATATAAGGAGGAAGAAAATAAATCAATAAAAATAAAATAAGAAATAATACAGTAAGGTCAAAAACTTGCCAACGATAAATATTAGCAAGAATAGAACAGAAAACAGCAATTCTTCCCTCTTTGTCAGAAACATTGCTCTTGTAATGTTTGGACTAAAGGGCAAAATAAGGAAAGTGAGAGTTATTCAGCTGTTGAAAGTTAACCTAAGATCCACTTTCTATATGACCTTGATTGTATCACATGGACTAAACAACTAGCCAATCACATTGAGGTGTTTCAAAATCACGTGATGCATTTCATTATGGGACATCCCCTGATCAAAACAAACAAAACAAAACAAAACATTCACCCTTGATCAACCTACTTCTCTACCCACTCTATTGGGTAAAATCAAAAGTAAAACCCTTAAACATTTTTTGCCATGTCAAACGATCAATCACTGGCCTGTCAAAGTTAGCTTTGAGGGTATGTTGGAAGGCAAAAGAGGCAGAAGAAAGCCAAAGAGAAGGTGAAGATAAAATGTTTTTGATTGGACATCTCTCAGCAGTTAGGCGTCCATCAACCAACTTGCCCTGGATCAGACGGAATGACGAAAAATAAGTCACATGGGTTCGCAATCTGCATCAAGTGGAAGATGCACTCATGGTGATGGGAGAGGCCAGAGAGTAAAACCATTCACAGACAACATGAATTGGAACAAATGCATTAAGGTAATTTCGAAAGCTGCTGCGAGGAAGGTTAGCTCTCTCTACCATGCTAAAAGGCTACTCACACCTAAGAGTATCCTGTATCTCCACAAGGCTATGGTTCACCCATGCATAGAGTATTGTTGCCACATCTGGGCTGGTGCATCTGTCACTGGTCTCTCACTCCTAGACAGGGTTTAAAAAAAAGTCGCCAACCTAATAGGTCCCTAAAACGTGGCATCCTTGTGCCTGTTTTATAAGTAGTTCAATGGCAAGTACTCTGACAAATTCCGAGCACTAGCACGACGACCATACCTTTGACAAACCTGACAAACAGCAAAATCCCACCCCCACAGGGCAAAATTAAAAAAACAAAACAAAAAAAAAAACAAGGCGTGGTCATTGAGAAAAGTGCGAACAAATGAACGGGAGTGAATTAATAGGTTCAACCCCTCCTTTTTCATTCTGTGAGGGTCAATTGAGCCGTTTCATTGGGGGATGGAGGTGCAGTCGGTTTTTTAGTGTTATTATGTACTAATTTGAAAAAAAAAAAAAATACTGACTCATTACTCGAGGAACGTAAGAGATAAAGGAAAGTGGTGTATGTGTGCACGTGCATGTGTATGTATGTCAAATGGGCTGCGTTGAGGAGAGAACGATAGATGGATAGAGTGTGGTAAAGAGATAGAAATTTTAATAAATTTTTTTTACACTTTTGCCTTGGGCAACGTCGGGCAGTCCTGCTAGTCCCAAATGAGACACATTGCCACTGACATGGGAGAGTAATATGAGTTAAAAGAACATATCTCCAGGAGCATCCAAAGTGGGGGTTGTGCAACGAGAAGTTTGTTCACATTGCATCTAAATTTTAGCATGTTGGTATAATCAGGGAAACGAAGAGCAGTGAGGGAATTCCAAAGGTTAGCATTTAGAGGAAATTAGAGCAGAAAGTCTTCCAGCAACTGAGGATTTCTACAGTGAAAGAGTGGTATTTTGGTGATCCCCTAGTGCAATCAGGTGGCCACTGGCAAACATTAGGTGTGGCAGCAGGACTCAGCGTCAGCCCATAAGTCCAAAGAGACCCAGGCTTGGCTTCAGAAGGAGGGCTACGATGTCGCTCACTGCCCCCCTCCCCTCCTCCCCCGACCTGAACCTGCTGGACTACTTTGGTCATACATCGAGAACATCACCGACATGACCTCCCACAACACCAAAGCCAGCCTGATTGTTGCCATCCGCCGAGTATTTGCCAAGCTCTTGCCGGCGCTTGTGGAAAAGGCATGTTCCAAGTTTTGGACCCATATCAAGGTGGTGACTGAGGCTAAAGGCGGCTACATTAAATAGATGCCAGCTCTACTACATAATCAAGTTACCTGAATTAAATTTTTCAATAAAAGTTTTAAAATAAGAGTGGTGTGTTGTTTTATTTTAGGGCGACAACTTTATTGTTCTACTCTGTATTTTGGTGATAGTTGAGTCAGTTGAGGTATATTTATGTCAAAGTTGTACCAGTGCAGCAAGTTCGTTTATGCACATTTCATTAAAGTACTTGTAAAACAAGCAAAGTGATGTAACATTGTGGCGATGGGACAGTGGTTGGAGCTTGGTAGACAGTGTGCGACCTATTAGATTAGAATTGACAATATTAATATTGTGATATGATGTTGTCAGCTGAATGGACAAAATTATATCTTGTTTATTTAAGACAATACAAGTTAAGAAATAAGAAACAGAAAGGCAGCGAGAGGAGAGAAGGACGGAGAAAAGAGAGGACATGCGGGGAGAGAGAGAGAGAGAGAGAGAGAGAGAGAGAGAGAGAGAGAGAGAGAGAGAGAGAGAGACAGACAGACAGACAGACAGACAGAAAGAAGCAGAAAGAGTGACAATCAGAGCGACATGTGACGAGAGAGAGAGAGAGGGGGGGGAGAGAGAGAGAGAGAGAGAGAGAGAGAGAGAGGGAGAGAAGAGATGTAGAGACAGAGAAAACACCCCCACCCAAAAAAGAGGAAGATGTAGAGATGAGAATGAGGCGAAACATGAAAAATGAAAGAACCTTGAGAGAGCGAAAAAGAGGGCAAACGAAAAGCGAAGAAAACAGACTACTGTGTAGTAGTATGGGTTCGAATCCTCTTAGCAGCTCAAAAACTGCCACAATATTAGCCTTTTTGTTTTCACTCTCAGACTTAAGGAAAAACAACAATACCATTCTTGGTCAACGACAGTTTATTAAAATACATCCGTCAGTAGCCAAAACTACGGTTGGTCCTGAAATCGAAATAATTTAATCTTCTTACAAAAAAAAAAAAAAAAAAAAAAAAAAAAAAAAAAAAAAAAAAAAAACATAAGTATAGGATTCTTCGGTACTTATGCAAAATACGGGCATTATATCTTTTTAGATAGGATTTTCAAGTTAAATTCCAGTATCTTTCTATAAAAATGTTGTAGAAAAGCACAGAATAGTTAATAATGCCCCTCCCCATGTTAAGAATGGATTTCTAAATAACATTATTTCAGGACGGTCCGTATTCTGCGTAAATACTCATTCTTCTATAGACAACATATTTTTTCTTTCCCCCCTCATTCTTATTTCCTCTTTTTTCATTCTCATTTTTAACCCCCCCCCTATTCTTTCTATAAAATTTTAATAGTGTTGTATGAAAAAATGGGGTGTCCTTAGCAATAATAAAAAACATAATAAAAAACAAAACAAAAAACTTTTTTCTCAACAGTAAACAAATAAAATAAAATAAATGTAAGTATAAATTTACACTGAATGGAATTAAGATCAAACGATTAACGGATTATCCTTTTTCGTGGGTTAAGAAAGCTATCATGTGATTTGGGAATAACACCGAACCTTTTTGTTTTAGTCTTCTTGACTTGTCATAATTTATGAAACATACCGAATATATCCATTGGACGCGTTTTGTTCTTGTCCGCGAAAGTTTAAAACAAAACACAAACAAGTGTACACATTATACAAGTTTACGTCAAATGGAATATCCTATACACTTAACAGAGTCTGCTTAAAACAGATTTTTGGACAGTATGTAATATAATCATTTTCCACGCTAGAAATATCAAGTTTTCTCCGTTAGTCGTTCATTGTTTTTCAAAAGGTATCCATTACAATATTGTTTCGAATTGCGACTAACAAGTCTGCAAAATTGTTATTGCTGTATATTTAGTCAGCTACTCAACAGATGTACATATTTGCATGCAAGTTTATATATATATATATATGTGTGTGTGTGTGTGTGTGTGTGTGTGTGTGTACATACACACACATATATATTTGAACTTAAGTTGGAAAGCTACAATAAACATACATATGAATACTTTGACCTTAATTGCTGATTTCAAAAGGCGAAGAATTAAAAGATACATCTGCCTATACTTTTAATGCGAGCTTTATTTATGGTGTCTTTTACATATATTAAAAACCCTTCCCAATACTTTGCTGATGAGGAAACTTTGTTTGTTAAAAATACTATATGTGAAAACTATTGTCCGTGGCTTAATGTCTTCCACAATACAAACATTGTTTTCCGAAACGATCGTACAAATTATTGATTTTGTTATTGTTCCTTCTTGTGAAACGGATTTTTAATTTAATTTAATTCTAATTTGAATTTTAAATTATCAATCACATTACTGAATATATATATGTGTGTGTGTGTGTGTGTGTGTGTGTGTGTGCGCGCGCGTATATACATACACACATATATATTTGAACTTGCATGCAAATATGTACAACTGTATGGGACAAAGGCGCTTCTAACGGTCGCGTCTATCGTGAAACCAATGTACATGGTGTTGCCATGGTGTCGAATATACTCAAACACCTTAGTTCCAATAAGACAGACCCCACAATATTTCTTTCTAGCGTTCCATTCCCCTTGCTGAAGATGCTGGCTCTTCCTAGAGAAAACATTTCAGGAAATACTCATGTGACTTATAACGTTTTCGCCCCCCCCCCCACACACAAAAGATAAAAAATATATAAAATAAAAAAGTATAATCAAACAGGAGATTTCTGTGCTTTTTAATAATGTTACACACACACACACACACACACACACACACACACACACACTATATATATATATAACATATTACATGGACCGTGACCCGTTGGGTCACAATCACTATTCTACCTTTTATTTCATTCGAACAGTCAAACTTAAGACATTCTTGCATAATTATTATTATTATTATTATTATTATTATTATTATTATTATTATTATTATTATTATTAATAATAATAATAATAATGATAATGATAATAATAATAATTAATAATAAAATACAAATAATAAACAAACAAAATGTACGAATAAAACGTGCTCTGCTGAATAGTATATTTTTATATTTATTATTTAATTATGCACTGATTAGCCTTCAGTACCGGCGGTTTCTAGATAGTCAGTTTTTCATTATCACTTTTTTGGCGGAAATGGGCTAGTCTTTTTCTGTCGAAAAGTGCGCGCGCATGTGTGTGCGTGAAAAATATCTACCCTAGAAACCACCGGTACATGTGGCTAATGAACGCATAATTGCAGGAACGTTTCAAAACTAATGCCTTCTATTTTTATTCCGCCCGCATGGATTGCAAATTGCATTGTTATGATGACTGAACTCATGCATCTATGACCTTGAACTCATGCATCTCTGTTGCAGGTATTGACGGTCTGAGACGCTAGAAAAACAACCCCTGTCATGGACGTGTGTCAGAAGCAAAGATGCATCATTGAATTCCTCCATGGAGAAAAAAATCGAACCAATTAACATTCACCGGCGCCTGTTGAACATTGACAGAGCTGATGCAGTTGATATCAGCATAATTAGGAGATAGATTCGTCGATTTCAGAGTGGCGACAGAGATGCGAATGACAAGACACGCCCTGGACTTTTACGGCCGAGGCTCGTTCATCGCGGGCAAAAGTGCATTGAGAAAATAAACATTAGAATCGTCCTATCATTCAAATAAATCTAATGGTGTGACCCTTTCTCGTGTATCTGTCTTTCTCGCCTCTGCGTGACTTACGTTTCTTTTATTTGCTATTAATAAAATATGTAGAAATATTATTGATAAATTAATTAATAAAATATGTATAAAAAGACTATGTAGAAACGTAAATTCTGGAGCAGAAAAGGTGGTTGCATTTAATGGTATCACTCCCGTCTTCTTCTGTAACATTTTAGTTTTTGAATTAAAAAATTAGAGGCATTACTTTTGGAACGTTTTGAACGTATGATATAAGAAATGTGTTAGTTCTTTATAGAGATTAATATGAAAACAGAAGATTCACGTAAGTAGGTGAAACGATTTACGGCGTCGATGAAGAAGAATGTCCTCATTAAAATTGACTGCTGAGGTCATCTGAGGGCAACAGGGTCCACTCATTGGAAATCGAAGCAGAACGCAAAAATGAAACCATACTATGGAGAAATTTTCAATAAAGCAATGGCATTAATTTATTAAAAATCAAAAGTTATTTTCTATTATAGTGTGCGAGGTCTGCGTTATTGTAATTAGGTGTCTGGGTATATTTGGCACCATGGCAACGCCAAGTACATATTACAGTTTCACGATAGACGCGATCGTCAGTAGGGTCTTATCGTCGGATACGTTGTACATAATTCGCATACAAGTCCAAACACGCATTCAAAAATATACGAACGAATCAATAATTGATATTGAAACAATAAAAGTATTTTTGGTGATTCGATAAATGATTGTTTAAAAAGTTGTTTGAAAAGAAAAATGGTTTCCAGATCACAGCTGTAATCGTTATATGAATTTGTGTTAGGACGATTAATCGGAATCAGAAATTTGGAGGGGTGGGGGAGGGAAGAGTCATCAGAATAGAAAAAAGGTTAGTTTATTTTTCAATTCCCAAAGCGGTTATTTATTTATTTATTTAAATATTTATTTATTTATTTTTTTTGAAACTTAATTTTCCATTGTTGGCAGTGGTGAAAAATAGATAAAAATCTCACAATGAGTTTAAAATGTTTGTGAAATTGAAAAGAAAAGTTTATCAAGATTTTAAAGTAGATGAGCACCCCCCCCCCTCACATCCCAAACGAACTAGTTTTTTTTTTTTTTTTTTTTTTTTGTACGCTATTTTAGAATCGGTTGGCTGGTTGTTTTTGTACGCTATTTTAGAATCGGTTGGTTGGTTGGTTGGTTGGTTGGTTGGTTGGTTGTTTTACGGCATATCAACCCTTTTCAGGTTATCTAATGCCGAATCCAGTTATTTTGAAGAATTTTTTTTTAATAGAATATATTTTTTTTCAAGTCGGTTTCTATTTAACCCATAGTTGGGACCCTAACATGTACTACCACTCCGGGTCAGAGTGGACCTGGGAGCAATGGCAATTAAAGGGTAGCTCCACACTCCCCAAAGCCCGCAAGCTGGGGCCCCACCATCGGATATAGTTTAAGGTCATATACAGGACCGCTCAGAATCAGGAATGTAGAACACAGTAATTGTATCGGAATCGGAAAATAAACATTGGAATCGTCCTATCATCAAAATAAATTAAATGATGTGACCCTTTCTTGTGTATCTGTCTTTCTCGCCTCTGCGTGACTTACGTTTCTTTTATTTGCTATTGAAATAAAAAAACGCAATGCCTTAAACTATGAAAACAAATTTTTTTTTAAATTTCTGCTTAAAACTAATTACGGAATTAAATCCACCAGAATGCATTTCTGTTTCTTCTTAAACAGTCAGCCATTTTAGTATTTTATTAATTGTTGAGAGCAAAAAAAAAAAAAAAAAAAAAAAAAAAAAAATCGAATGAATTACTTCATGACCCTTCAAAATTTTACATATCGAAACCTTTAAGCTGCCGAATAGAAAGTCACAATCATTTTATAAAAAAGAAATTAAAACATTTTATTTTTTGAGATGAGGATTGATAATATTTGAATTATTCAGACTAATGTTCTCATTTTGAGTGCTATTTTCACAATGTTTCGGCCTTTTTAAGGTGTGTCTTGTTAAACTCCAGTTCGACATAAGAATGCCCATGTTTGACAAGACGCACCCGAAGAAGGTCGGAGCTTACATCGGCCGAAATATTGTTAGAATATAATTCAAGGTGAGAACAGTAGCCCGAATAATCCAATAATTAATTCGTTATAAGTTTATAACAATTTGGTTCAATTAATCATTTCATGACAAAACGATATTTTTTGTTTTACAAGGAGTAATCGATTATCAAGGCCTAGAGGTTACTCGAGGATAAGGGTTAATGAGTGAACACTGTAACCCCCCCCACCTATAAAAAATGGGGGGGGAGGAGAAAAAAAGGGAAAATGGATACTTATGCACTTATGTTACCATGCTAAAATAATAACGTTATTATTTAGAAAGCCATTCTTAACACGGGAAGGGTAGGGTGTTTTGTAACTATTCTGTACTTTCACCCAATAATTTAATAAACAAAAGATATCGAAAACTAATTTAGCTTGAAAATACTATTAAAAATAACACGGTAACATAAGTGCAAAAGCACCGGAAAGTGAAACGAAAGTGAAAGTAGAAAGACACCCAGGCAACGCTGGTATATAAGACTATTTATTTGATTCTCCACGAGAACAGAGTTAGACACAATGTCGATTTTTAATATGAAGAATAAAAATAGGCAGTCTGGATTGAGACAATTTTTTTTTTTAACTGTTTCAGTCTAGAAGGATTTCTTCTTCACTGACCGGAGACAGGAAGATGACGTAGTAGCAGAACAGATACTACACTTTGGATGAAATCAGTGATCGTAATAAAGATGATGTAATTTGTATAAAAGAACGAACGAACGAATGAATGAATGAATGAAAAATGCATAAATAATGAAGAAAGAATAAAAACGAATCTGACCGTGACGAGGCCCCATCTATTTTTGGGGGCTGTGGTCGGTTTACCCTCCATCATTTAACTGGGCACGCCTCCAAGTCGATTTCGTCGCCGTACGGTACTCCCAAGGGGCGATAAAGCATGTAGATAGTTACACAAAATAATGGTCGGCAAGATCGTTTTTTGTTGTTGTTTTGTTTTTCTTTTTTTTTTTTTTTTATGGAAAATGTGTTTAATGGCACAAGATATTCGCCTCCTTTTCTAATTTCTTTTGTAAATTGTAATTCAGCCGAAAGCAGTGGTCGCCTGCCCTCGCGTCTGACGCTCGCTTAAATCGATAGGAGGACTAGCTCAGAAACAAACATAAAAAAGGCTACCATTAAAAAACAACAAAGGGTTGACTGTCGTTTCGTTCTGAGATAATTATTCGATTACATGGAAAGATATATATATATATATATATATATATATATATATATATATATATATATATATAAATGCTCGCACTGCTACTTAGTGCTACTATAGTACACAACAAACGATGGTTGATGAGGATGAAGAAGAAATTGACAAGGGATGCTCTTCCTTCAGCAGATTCTTTTTCTTTTTCTCGGCTGCCACTGAGTTTTAGCAGCAGCCGGCAGAGTGTTAGTAGCTGCCGTAGTAGACAACCTCACGACGACAACGATTAAGAGGAAAACCTGACAAGTAAAATAGAAACGGTGTGTGTGTATTGTACATATATATATATATATATATATATATATATATATATATATATATATATATATATATATATATATATATATATATATATATATATATGCGGATTTAACCGGCTTCCTCCAAAGGAGGAAGTTCCATGAAAGTATGAAATTCACAAGTGGTCCCTCATTGCATGTATGGCCCCGTTAGGGGAGATGACGACGTCCTACATACAGCGCCTAAAATTCCCAAATTGGTCATCCATCGGGTACTGACAAGGCTCAATGTTGCTTAATTTCAGTGATCTAACGAGAATCGGTATGTCAATGTGATTATACTGTATATATATATATAAGTGAGCGGTGAAGCTTTAAAGCAGTTCTAAATTACTAAAACTGTCACATAATCATATATTTAGAAACACGGTAGTGTTTGAAATATATATATATATATATATATATATATATATATATATATATATATATATATATATATATATATATATATCTTTATATATTTCAAACACTATATATATATATTTCAAACACTACCGTGTTTGTAAATATATGATTATGTGACAGTTTTAGTAATTTAGAACTGCTTTAAAGCTTCACCGCTCACTCATTTTTCAACCAAATTTCAAACAATTATTACAAACCTTCTCAGCTATATTGTGAAATTTTCTTTTCAATTTTCGTTCAGTAAAACAAAAGTTATGATGAATTTTCTAGTGTTCAAAATCGTAAAAATATGTAATGAGGTGAGCGACGCCTTTTATAACTAGTTTCCATAGGAACCACGTCGCTTTAGCGACTACTGTTGTTACTAATTCACTGCTGTGATGAAAAGAGAAGCAACAAGTGAAACAGAGAGAATGAAAGCACGAAAGAGAGATAATTGGGGGGATTTAATTGAAAGCAGACGAGTGCCGTACATTGTTATTACATATGTGTTTATAGGGGCAAAAAATAAGACTGAAATTAAACAAAGAACAAGTGAATTTATTGGAGGCGTGGAAAAATCATGGATTACAATAGAAAAATGCGAGCATGGAAAGTAAATGTTTAAGCTAAAATATGGAAAAGTAAAGGATTAGTTGTTAAAACTGGAAAAGAAAAGAACAAAATATTCTAGTAAAAAATAGAATAAATTTATAACTTAAAATATTGCAGCATTAATATTTTAAAATTCAATTTATAACATTATATAATCAATTCTTAATGCTGCAATATTTTAAGTTATAAATTTATTATATTTTTTACTAGAATATCTTGTCCTTTTCCTTTCCAGTTTTAACAACTAGTCCTTTACTTTTCCATGTTTAAGTTTAACCATATTACTTTTCAAGCTCGCATTTTTCTATTGTAATATATATATATATATATATATATATATATATATATATATATAGAGAGAGAGAGAGAGAGAGAGAGAGAGAGTAAAATGATTGATAATTTATAATTAAAATTCAAAATCGGTTTCACAAGGAAGAACAAACAAAATCAATAAGACTGAGATTTTCTTTAACGGATCACAAACAAGACTTTAATATAAACCTTACAATTAGACTCATTTGCCCCTCAAAATCAGATATAGGATTAGTTAGTAAAAATATCCTAGATGGAATTATCCCTAAAATTAAATCCATAATAAAATACCCACTATGGCAATCTTCCAACCAAGTAATTGATTGGTTTTCAAACATTCAAAATAAAAATAATCTTAAATATCTTTCTTTTGACAGCGAATCCTATTACCAATCGTATTAAATAAGTCCCTCTTAATGGCATATAAAATAACTGATATAACACCAGACAAAATTAATCTAATACTATTAGCAAGAAAATCTTTAATAACCTTTGACAACAAATATTGGACCAGAAACAATACCCCTGACCATTTTAATGTTTTAATGGGGTCGACCGACTCAGCACAGGTCACTGATCTTGTTGGCCTTTTCCTCTTCGGTGAAATTCATAATATACTCCACAAACAATTCAAATTGGAGGGGAGCCTATACAGAGATGATGCACTTTTTGTAACAAACTCCACAAATAAGCATTACGAAAAAGCAATTAAATCCTTACATAAATTCTGTAAAATTATGAACTTACTATAAAAATCCACCCTAATAAAAAAAAATAGTTAATTTCTTAGGTAACTTTAAATCTTGAAAACTCTACTTTTGAACCCTATCATAAACCAAACCAACCTGTACTATAGGTCCATAATGAATCAAACCACCCTAAGTCAATATTGAAATCAATAGTCCCCACTATCTTCTAACAAATGTATATTTAATAAAAACAAAATATTACAATGAGGCCCTTTAAAACTCAGGATACAAATCACAAATTAAATACTTAAACAAAAATGATAAAAACACAAACTGCATAGAAAACTACAATGACTGCAATAAACCTACTAAAAACATAACCTACAATGGCCATGTCATCCCACATACGAATGGCAAAAAATAATCTAACCACAATACAAAACCAAATTAAACCACAAGTATTAGCCACTAACACAAAGAAACCACAAACCAAAATCTGTAAGCGTAAAAACAGACATAGGGAGGTTCTATGGTTTAACCCTCCATATTCTAAAAATCTTGAGGCAAACTTAGCCAGGGAATTCTTTAAAATATTAGAAAAAACTTTAAAGCCCCTCCTAGATACAATAAAATCTTTAATAAAAACACTATCAAAGTGTCTTACTCAACTATGCCTACATAAAAAAATAATTAGTTCCAACAATAAAAAAATAGTAAGATACAAAATGCAAATATGGAAACTATAGCAGGCTGTAACTGTAGAAGAAAAAATAAATGTCCTTTACAAGGTACCTGCAAAGTAAAAAAAATATGAGTTATAGCTGCTCAGTGTCACAAACCCCAAATATAAATTATGTTAATGAGAACCATTCAAATCCCTTCTCACACACTACCATGCAGTTAATCAATGACCCTCATTAACCAATCTACCAATCAAATACAATTAAACCTATTACATACCAATACCACTCTTAATCTAGCTGACAACAAATATATTAAACAAAATACAATTTACTTCGGGTCCACATCTGGACTTATTAAATGCAGGATCTCCACGCATAAGCACTCATTCAAAAATCTTTCCTTGAAAAAACCAGACTTCTTTATTTAAACATATTTGGCAACTTAATGATAGAAGTATTCCCTTCAATTTAAAATGGGAAATAATAGGATCTTATAAAGCATATATCCTGGGTGACAAATTCCGTGCACTTTGTAGATATGAAGCCCTTAATATTTCAAAATATGATAACACTAAATCCATTCTCTTAAACTTAAAAGACGAAATTCTTACGGAATGCATTCATAAATGTTGGTTTAGGTTTGAGAAATTTAAGCCACCATAAATCATAAAATTTTCTTATTACTAATCTATTTTAAAATTTATAATTTATAACTTAATTACTATTATAGTTTTATTACTATTATTATTATTATCTATTTCACTTTGAATTTATATGTTATTATTTTCATTAATATTAGTTCTATCAATAGTTAATATTATAAATAATATTATTTAATTACTACCAAAAAGATTCTTGGTATTACTATTATTGATTTTATTAATATTACTATATTTAAAACATTATATAAAAAGTAACTAATTTATAAGTAATTAGTGGTTATCTCCCTTTGAACAATAAAAGTTTTATTTTTCTATTTGAATATCATTTTTCAAAAATGGCAGTTAACCTGCCTTTATAATTGAATTATTTAACATAAATTCAAATATAGCGTTTCCAACGATTTTAAACTGGTAATATTTTATTAGCGTTTCCTTTGAAGTTTGTATATATCAACATTTTCAACCATTCATAAAGTACATTTAACATCTCAATGAATTCATTGACGATGATACTTACGACCTTCAAAGGCGGACGATTAAAAGGTATATTTTCATTAGAAATATTAAAGATATCCCCTCTTAACCTTACTTTTCCACCCGATTTTATTTCATTTTACAATTTGTTTATCAATATCAAAATAAGTAACCGTTTTTCTTTATATTTTAAATAATTTCCAGATATATCTGCCTTACTTAAAAAATGTTAGTTTTATTTTTGGTGTCTTTAAACCCCCACCCACTCTTTTTGCTGATGCGGAGACTTTGTTTTATAAAATCAAATGATAAAATTATTGTCCAAGACTTACTGTCTGTCTCAATAAAAACATTGTTTCCGAAACGATCGTACAATTTATTGATTTTGTTTGTTCTTCCTTGTAAAATCGATTTTTAATTTTAATTATAAATTATCAATCATTTTACTCAATATTAAAATAGCTCTAGGATATCTATGTCTATCGAGCTTATTATATATCTACATTACAACGGACACTGTTTTCTTATAATTGCATTAATGTATTTACTAATACATTAAAATAAACTCTGCTCTTTAGACTGTTGCTCTAATTTCCTTAATATATATATATATATATTACTATAAAAAATTATAAAAAAAAACGTTTATAAGAATTAACACATAATTAATATTTAATTATAAACCCCTCTCTTATCGTATACACTCCTACTACTTTAAATTCCAACGTCCTCTCCCCTCCACTCCCCCCTTCTTTTTTAACTCCCCTTCATCTACGATTTTTCCATTCATTTGATTTTATAACTTAGTCCATCTATGAATCCTGACGATGCTAGTTGGATTTTTCCTCTCTTTGGGGATCTTCGTCTAGTTGAAACAATATGTAAACTCATTCTGGACTCACAGTAATAAATTTCTTATATACTGCTCTGGCTACACAGTGAGAACTCTATTCCGGTTTTTTCACCACTGGTAAATATATATATATATATATATATATATATATATATATATATATATATATATATATGGGGTAGGGAGGGCTCCCGTAAGCCGTGGTGAAGGCAATCTTTCTAGGAAAAGCAAATCTCTGATTTAAAAAACCATAAAGCGGAAGACCAGTACCCGCATTAAGCCGGTCTGCAGTTTAATTTGTTGCTGGCTATCTTGCTCTTGCTTGTTGCTGGATCTCAACATTTTGAACCGAAAGAGAGACTTAGCTGTCGTACAAAGCTAAGACTCTTTAACATCATATTGGTATAGATACTCCCTCAGACATTTGGGCTCATGGATTTTAAATGTCTGAGGGAGTGGCACTCGTCTGACAAGACGTTGCAATCATCATCATCATACATATATATATATATATATATATATATATATATGCATGCCTCCATTCAGTCTCAATAGATAATGGATACCCCCTGTAAAGGTAGCTGCACATGTAATTGTGCAGCAAAGGTTGCACAATTCCCAACCACATCTATCATCTCTGCTTGAGTCCAGTGGCAAGAAATGCTAGATGACTGGAAACAATGCCGAGATAAGTGGAGAGCACATGCAGCACTTGGAATTCTCAAATGGTCACCCATTTTAGTACTAGCCAAGCTCAACGTTGCTTAACTTTGGTGATCTGATGGGAGCCAGTATATCAATGGGAAATATGCCATATATATATATATATATATATATATATATATATATATATATATATATATATATATATATATATATATATCTGTTGCCGAGTTTGAATCTATCGACTGGTGTTAATTAGGACACACTGCACTGATGATTCGCGAAGGGATGAAAAACTAGTGTATGTAGGTATTTAATGATTATTATAGTATATATATATATATATTAGTAATTTATAAAATATATATGGCGATTAAGCTACACTGAATATTCTGCGTTTCATCCACTATAGGATTCGTCAGGCTTATGCGCGAATTCTGTGGTTGCTTCTTGTTTTTATATATGTTGAGGATTTTTAGTTAGCTAATCAGCTTTCTAGTATCCACCGCGCCCCTTCCTATCAGCCAATGGGCATGCATTTTATTGAACAAAGGATCTGTTTTAGAACTAGGTTAGTGGTTTAAGGTAGACGTTCTCCTTTTTTTTTTTATATATATAAATATACCTATGTGTACACACATACATGCACATATATATACATATATATATATATACATATATGTGTGATCGCTTATGTATATTCATATTCCTACGTATTGAGCACTTTTGAAGTAAATACTTAAAGTTTACGCATAAATCTATAATTTCGTATATTAAATTTATGTGAGTAAATGAAGTAGTTATATATATATATATATTATACGACATATTTCATGTTGACACATGCAAGACGTATCCGTGGCCCGTTGGGTCACAACCAGTATTTATTCTACTTTCCATTTAAAAAATTTATAAACTGTGATCAATATATCCTTCTTGCAGAACTAAAAGTACTTCTATTTTTACATAGATCATTTGCACTCACTTGGAGTTCTCACACCGACCATCATTAGAGATTACTGTCAACAATCAGTGATGTTCCATGGATTCTGAGTGACAAGTCTTTCCAGATTACTAATACTCTCCACCTCTATCGGTAAACTTTACAAATGATTTTGCATTATTGCAATAGCCACTTGCCATTGAGATGGCAACAAATCTCTCCAGGATCCTCGTCCTCTTTGCACATATCCAGTAGTGGTCTGGTTAGTTCTTTCTCTCCCGCCTTTTCATCTTCCTTGAGACTTCACGACTATTTAGTGTGGCGCCAGTTTATGCCGACACTATAATTTTATTATTTAATATGATATAAAGATCTAAATGTTGATGGAGACATTAAAACATTAGAGTAGTTGGACAGAGAGAGACACGCACATGCACACAAAGATAGATAGATGCATGACTGGTGCAGGTAATTAGAAATGACGGTTAACAGAAATAAAACAGATTAAAAAAACATAGTTCAATCCCAAAACTAAGGAATATTCTAGCATGTATTTTGTGTCATTAAAGTATATAGGAAAAAATAAAGAAACGTAGACGAACTCACATCTAGTACATTAAGATATAATTTTTATTCAGAGAAAAATTCATTAGAATGCTGAAGCCAGTGCCAAATTTAATTTTGATGGTTTTTGCTTTTCGTATCAGATTATTATTTAATATGATATAAAGATTTTGTTGTCTTCTGACGTACATTTGTGTTTGTTGTGTACATAGACACAAATATGTAGATTAGATGGCAATGCTGATAAAGTCACTCTTTGTCTGAATGTTTACAGAGACATTAAAAATATTAATGTTGCGAGTTTGTCTCTGATGTATCGTTATTTTCATGGAAAGTGTTCGACTGAGCTTCAATCTATGGTCCCTCCTCGCAAAATTTTCACAAGAAACACTCGTCTAGCTGTAAACACTATCAATAATTCCCCTCACTCTTTATCTGTGCCTAAACCTAAACGTAGATTCCATGAACAAAGCTTTTTTATTAGAACTGCACGCCTGTGGAATTGTCTTCCGTTTTCCTGCTTTCCGGCTGACTACAATATGGTTGTCTTCAAGTCTAACGTAAATAAGTTCTTGATGAGCCGTTCCATATAAGTTATCAAATTTAACAAATTTTCATTACTAATGATTATTATATTGTCCAATTTCTACTGTACACTCTTTAACCCTTATCCTTGAGTGGCCTCTTGGCCTTGATAATGTGTTGATACCTATGAAAAAAAAAAAAAAAAAGTCCAATGTGAACAAGTTCTAATTGAATCGTCCCCCTAAGTAATCCAAGTTACAAAATTCCCACTGTTTACTATGCTAAAATCACAATGACTAATGTATACCTATTAACCCTTATCCTTGAGTGGCCTCTGGGCCTTGATAAGTGGTGACACCCCTGTAAAAAAAAAAAAAAGTAGTTGAATAAAGACAGACACACACAGACAGACATATATATATATATATATATATATATATATATATAGTAGAAATGGTAATTAATAAAAACTGAAGAAAGTGCTCAATACTGTTGTAGAGCAAATATGCGTTTTATTTTTTATTACCGTTTTTTTCCTGTTTGTTACATTATTGTTTCAGCTACACGACCATTTTTTGGCCGTTATGTAGCCTCTTCAGACTTTACAGAAAAGTTCAAACTTTTCTCTAAAGTTACATAACGGCCAAAAAACGGTCGCATAGCTGAAACAATAATGTAACTAAACAAAAAAAAAAAAACGGTAATAAAAAATAAAACGTACATATATATATATAGCAGAGAGACCCGACGTTGCCTGGGATTGAATGATGACCAATGAAATCCGTGAAATCGCACGGGAGGAAGCTTCCCATACCTCCATGTGGTAACTTAGTCCAAAATATATGTTATTCTACATTGCACTCTAAAGAACCTACTGTTTCTTTTATAAAATTATTTCATGTAAACTTTCCAGTTAATAAAAAAACAAACAAAACAAAACAAAAAACACGCTATAAACTTACCCACAGTAGAATTTTCACGGCCCGTTGTTCTATCATTGTTGCTAAGCAACGACATGGAAAAAAATGGCTTTACCGATAATAGATAAATTAAAATAACGATTTCGATTCTCAGTAATTATCGAGGGTATTCCGAGACAAAACTTAACTAAGATCACTTCCAGACTTATACAATAAAGTCCTGTAAATTTTGAAGAAAATCTGTTCAGCCGTTTCAGAGTTTCTAAGAAACTCTCTCTCTCTCTCACGCACACACACAGACAAACTTACATTTATATAATTGTGGAGATTGAGATATAAATAAACAAGAAAGAAACATGAAGGTATAAAAACTATATATTAATATATATAGATTTATTCATTTATTCAACAGGGTGCACATTTATTTAGGAGTGTTGGGTAAATGGGGACTCTTTATACCATGGCATTTCAAAGCATAATGCTTCTCATCAAAAGAGTGGAGAAGGTGCTAGGTAACATGATAGAAATGCGACGTCTAGCGATAGTATCATTAGGAGCAAAATAGAATATTAAGGCTGTTTGGTGGAGCTACAAGTGGTTTCTGTGATATAGGAAGAGTATAGCATTATGTAATGGATGTATATAGCATGTTTGTCATAGTAGGTTTAATGTATGTGGATAGCGTGTGTTTAAATTCTTAGGGGGGATATGGAGTAGTTTGGTTGAAAGAAGTTGCTCAATTAAACCTATGTGTATACGTAGGTGTGGAGGGGGTTTACATTAAATAGGGGGGTTATGTTATGTTTGTATGTTTTTTAGATGGGGTGTCTTAGATAATAAATGCTTAAATGAGATGTAGGTTATTATGAGTGGTAGTGGGAGTTTTAATGTGAGGGGTTAAATTCTAGTGGGTGATAGTACTAAGATTTTAATAGTGTAAATTAGAGATAAACCGAAGGGGAGTATGAGGTAGATATGTATGGACATAAGAATTATAGAGTAGTGATAGTATAATATAATAATAACAGTTATTAGGGATGCATACTTATCTAATATAGGAGAGTAAAAAATAAAGTATGGGAAAAACTGGGTAAAAAGCAAATAAATAAATAGATAAATAAGAAATAAAAATAATAATAATAATAAAAAAAAATAAATTATGGGAAAAGATTGATATAAACGAGACAGTGATATAGGGATGTGAGGAGTCAAGTTACAGAAGGGAAGAAGCGAAAATAAATGAAAGGATTAAAAATGTATAAAAAGATATAAAATAAAATGAAAGGTCGATGGGAAGATATCTAGTGACAGAAACTTTCTTTACGGCAAGGGCGGGGGTGGGTGATGTTAAGCGTTTAAAATGAGTTCTTGTCAAATGGAACACAAATGGTGAGATAGTTTTTTATCTTCTTATACATTTTTAATCCTTTCATTTATTTTCACTTTTTCCGTTCTGTAACTTAACTCCTCACACCCCTATATCTCTGCCTTGTTCATATCCATTTTTACCCATAGTTTTTTTTTTTATTTATCTATCTATTTATTTTATTTTCCTCCATCTTTTCCCATACTTTCATTTTTACTCTCCTATATTAAATAAGTATGCATCCCTAATTATTATTATAATACAATATTTTCTTTCATTACTCCATAATTCTTATATATCTACACTCATCTACCTCATACTCCTCTGGCATTGTCACTCTCATACTCCCCTTTGGTTTATCTCTAGTTTACACTATTAAAATCCTAGTACTATCACCCACTAGAATTTAACCCCTCACATTAAAACTCCCACTACCACTCATAACCTAAATCTCATTTAAGTATTGTTATTATCTAAGACACCCACTCTAAAAAACATACGAACATAACACAACCCCACTATTTAATGTAAACCTCCTCCACATCTACGTATACACATAAGTTTAATTGAGCAACTTCTTTCAACCAAACTACTCCATATCCCCCCTAAGAATTTAAACACACGCTATCCACATACATTAAACCTACTATGACAAACATGCTATATACATCCATTACATAATGCTATACTCTTTCTATATCACAGAAACCACTTGTAGCTCCACCAAACAGCCTTAATATTCTATTTTGCTCCTAACGATAATATCGCTAGACGTTGCATCCCTATCATGTTTCCTAGCACCTTCTCCACTCTTCCGATGAGAAGTATTATGCTTCGAAATGCCATGGCAAAAAGAGTCCCCACTTGGCCAGCACCCCTAAATAAATATGATCCCTATTGAATAAATAAATAAATAAATAAGTCTATATATAGTAATATATAGTTTTGAAACCTTCATTTTCTCCTTTCTTCTTTACTTCTAAATAAGCTCCAATGCATTTTTGTTGAGTTTTGTATTATCCTGATAAGTCTCCCCTTAAAGAATTGATTTTATTATCTTCCACATTTATATATATATATTACTTGTGCGAATGGAAATTTAACTAACTTTCTTGGATTCTGCAATTTTGGATTTTACCGTCATTGGATACTTTACTCTTCACCAGACTATCCATTCACGTGAAATCACTTTTTTATTCCCCCTATTCCCTCTGCTTCACTTTTTGTTATCAAGTAAGATCTATGACTTACTTGTAGTTTCATTAAATACTTTTGCAAGCAAAATTCGATCCCGCATTTTGCTAAATCCTACCCTCTAATGAGAAGGAAAGTATTTCTTTGAAACTCCCAAAGCTGCGGCATTGATTAGGAGTGTGGGGGGGAGTCAAGCCATGCTTTGTTTGCTTTTTGGACCTGCCCCTTGGAGAAGTCTACCGAAAATTTTTTTATTTAATTTAAAGCACTGGTTAGGACAGCCAGAGATAGGAAGGCATTTGCCTTGTCATAAATAATTTGCCTGCTAATGGGGAACTTATTTACTGCTTGTGAATCAATTTTACCTGCCATTTCATAGTAATGCCTCAAAGTTTACATACCTATAGGGGAACTTTGCAGGGTTGGATTCGTTTCGTTCAAAATATTTACTAATTTATTTTCATTTTTTTTGTACAAAAACGAAACGAAACGAGTTTTGTTTAATTTTCGTTTTGCTTCGTACATCTATAAGTATTTGACTACAAACAGAATGTGGCAAAAAGGTACCAAGGTTTATCAAAAAACTATGAAACATAAAAAGTTAGGGCAATCGAAAAATTGCATTCATTAATCAAGTTGAATAATTTGACAAAATAATTATCTAAAAAACTTTCATAAAATCAAAATATTAAAATTTCACATTATGAGAACATTCAATAAGCATTAATTATAACTTTTATCATGCCCTAATTACAATAAAAAAAAACGAAACAAAACTTTACTAAAACGAAACGAAACATACTTTGTAAAATTTTTGCTATGAAAGTTTGGACCTCCCTTGCTACGCTCTTGGGAGTAATTTATGAGATTTTGATCGGTTTCAGTTTCCTTGGGTTCATGTGGTGTCTAGGGTTTGTATGCTTTTAGGTCACACCCTAAGAAAATAAACAATTCAATACAAGCCTCTGAAATGACGAACACAACAACTACATAAAAAGTAACACAGCAAGGTTTACTAATGACAAAATGACAATGTAATATATTCCTTGTCAAAAGCTGGACTCTTGCTACCTGGTGGTGTCGCGGTAGTTATTCCCCGTGGAATCGTCGATACCGTTAGAAATCACCGAGGTGAAGAGAGAGAAGAAAAGGGAGGTCCGTTCTGTTTGGCGTCTCTCTCAGTAAGGACGAGTTGTTCTTCTTCCAACCGGATGCTGGCCGATTTCCTTTGGGGATCAATGCGCCGTACCCCTAATTGGTCAATATGTGGCCAAATAGCACAGGGGAGAGGCATTGATTCGAGGAAGAAAAAAGTCCCATTTGTTTCGGCTATATGTCCATTCTATTTTTATTATATAGACTAGCAGGCCATCCAGTGTTGTCCGGTCATAAAATATGTATAAATATTATATTTTAATTCATACAGAAACTGAGACATGTGCATGTGTGTATTATGTTTTTTTTTCTAAACAGTTCACTTTTTGTAAGTAAAAAAAAAAAAAAAAAAAAAAAAAATACTCGAGCTGAGATTGAAACCAAAACCTAAAGACAGTGAGTCAAGCTTGATAACCATGAGATCAGCTTGCCACGATCTTTAAAAAGTGTTTTCAAACCTATTTATTCATAAGAAAGCTGTCAGGTTTCATGGCTGTGCATACGCAGTCATCAAACAGTTGCCAAACAGATAAAAATCCAATGACCCCCTCCTCAAGTACTAAATTTTCAATGTTAACCTCTTAACAGCCCTTTTTCCAGATGAAAACGGATTAAAAAGTTTTCCACATGTCTGAATACCCTATATACCAAATTTCAAGTCTGTAAATCAAAAATTTGTTGAGTACATATGTTGAGAAGTGTCTTGACACGCACACATTTTCACTTTTATAAACATATAGATAGATTATCTTTCTAATATATAAGTAAAGAGACTTTATTTTGCCATCTAATTTACTTGTGTGTTTGTGGTGTGTACAAACATGTCTGTAAATTAGATGCAACAACTTTTTTTTCTTTTAAATACAGCATAATCATATTGACACATCCGTTGTCAGATCACCAAAGTTAAGCAACGTCGAACCTACTCAATACCATTTGAGTAACCATTTGAGAATATCGGGCGTCGACATCTCCCTGCAAGAATTGCAAAAACTTAACATCCTCATCTCCCTTAACAAGGATATACAAGTGACTGGGGACCGCTTGTGAATTTGATATTCCCATGGAACTTCCTCTTTTGGAGGAAGCCAGTTCAACCAGTCTAGGATGAGTGTCACTTAGGGTACAGGTATGTGCAACGACATTTTTTGCAACTGATTTAACTCAGAAATATTTTATTTTTACTGAATAAAGAATATATTTGAAAAAAAAAGAAAAAAGAAAAAAAAAACAGATACTTATGTACTAAAGTTACCGTGCCGAAAAAATAACGTTATTAAAGCCATTCTTAACATGGGGAAGGGAGGGTGTTTTCCACCTCACAATTTGATAATAATAATAAAAAAAAGATATTGTGAAACTTAAATTTAACTTGAAAATACTATTTAAAAAATAGTACGGTAACATAAGTGCATAAGCACCAAAAAGACGTTTGAAACAGCTCCCTCGTTTTTGTTTCTTCATCTTTTAAGCAATTGCCGATCTCTATGGCAACTGAATCCACAACAGTCAACATAGCAACTATGCACCAAGCAGAAATTTGTTCTACATTAAGATTTGTTGTCGTACAGAAATATAGATAAAAAGAAAAAACTCCAAAAAAACACGCTTCACATAAAATTTACTATTTACTTGCCTGACCACGAGGGCAGAGTTAGGCACAAGTCTGGGAAAATTCAGCTCCCAAGAAGAAAATGTGTGTGTGTGTGGGGGGGGGGGGGCTTTAGATTGGTAGAAAAATAAAACTGCCTCAATCTAGAAGAATTTCTCTTTCATTGACAGAAAACAGAAAATATGAAGTAATTAAAATTGATACTAGACTTTACTCCTAGACCAGTGCCATCTTTTTTTTTTAAATCAACTTATCAAGGCTAAAAACCACTCGACGATAAGGGTTAATGAGACAGATAGAGTGTCAGTTGAATGATGAAAAATATTATAAAAGGATTTTTTTATACTAATGGGTGTCCACTTATCAAGGCTAAAAGCCACTTAAGGATGTGGGTTAACGAGACGAATAGATTGTCATTAGAATAATGAAGAATACTATGATAGGATTTTTCACACTAACAAGTCGCCACTAATCAAGGCTAAAAGCCATTCAAGGATAAGGGTTATTAATGGACAGATTGTCAGTTTAATATTGAAGAATATTATGAGATTATTTATACTAATGAATCATCACTAATCAAGGCTAAAAGCCACTCGAAGATAAGGGTTAACGAGATGAAAAGGTTAATTACTGTGAAGTAAATAAAGGGTTTCGTTTGAAATTCGAGAGTTTGACAGAAACATTCCTGAGTTTGACAAGATATACCTGTAGAAGGTCGGAGGTTACATCGACTGAAACGTCATTAAAATAACACTCAAGATGAGAACAGTAGTCCAAAAAATCCAAATAATATGAATAATCACAAGTAATACTATCTAACCCATAGCTGTAGAGAGAAGAGATATAGCAAGCAAATGTAGACACATCTGTGATTTTGTCTTTGTTTTTATTCTAACTGGCTGTGCAAACTCACTTTTTCCTGATTCAGTGGAGGTGATGGATGGTAACAAATTCTTTATGAACCGTCCCTTTAAGTAATCCAATTTACCAAATTTCCATCACTAACGATTACTATGATATTATCTCATTGACTACTGTACACTCAATAACCCTCGAGAGGCCTCTGGGCCTTGATAAGGGGTGACTCTCATGTAAAAAAACAAAAAAACTAAGTAGTCAATAACGACATGGGTGTCTCAAGCTAGAATCTAGCTCATTCCACAGAAACATTTATTCAGAATGTTGGCAACCTTCATGTGGTCCCATCTATGAGCACTAATATTGAGACGATTAATCAGAATTGGAATCTAGAATTGGAAAAATCAGAACATTTTAGGATATTGAAGGAGAATAGAAAGTGAGTCTTAGGTTTACTTTCAGCAGCCGCATAACTCAGTTCTCTTATTTTGCCCTTTAGTTCTCACGTTCCAGGAGTGATGTTTCTGACAAAGAGGGAAGAATTGCTGTTTTCTGGATTAGAATCTGTTTGTGGCTTATGTGGCTTCATGACTTGTCTAGAACGATTTCCACGAAAAAGGAAAAATTTGTGATATTTTTTTTTTATTTTCCATTACTGGTACAAATGATAAAATGATAAATATTTATTGATTTTAAACTATCAATAAAACTTTATTGATTCTGAACTATCAATAAAACTAAAATCTACAGACCCCACCCCCCACAAGTTTATTTTTTACGTTTGCACATGTTACATGGATTTTTACAGTAATCTGGGGTAAAAAAAAAAAAAAAAAAAATCGAGCATTCGGGGGGGGGGGGGGTCCCTTTCCACAAGTGAAAAATTTACTTTCACCATGACTAATGTTTGTGCAAAATTTAAATCCAAGGCGTGGTTATTGAGAACAGTGTGAACAAACGAACAGACAAACAGGAGTGAATTACTAGGTCTAATCCCTCCTTTGTCGAGGGGGGGGGAACCAAAAACTAGCAACTTTATAGCTAAATATTGAAAGAATCTAAAAGCATCAGAATCAGTAATTGCATTGGAATCAGGGATAATGTAAGAATCGTCCCATCACTAGTAAGTACCCAATGTCTTTCTAGACAGAATTCTAACAAGAAACATATCAGGGAGACTAATGCCGACATTAAAATCATCTGATTCATACAAAACAAATAATTGGATGGACAGAATAGTTAACAAAGTCCTTTGCCCATGATGTTAAGAACGAGTTTTTAAATAATATGATTTAGAAACCCCATTTCAAGCACGAGGAGGGCGGCGTCAGAGGTCATTTGGAAAACTATTTCATTGGAGAGGGGGGTTAGGGTTAGGGCCCGTCAGAGGTCATTTGGAAAACTATTTCATTGGAGAGGGGGGGGGGACATTATTTGATACTTTCATCCAAACAATCTAACCGAGTTACACAACGTGTGACATTCTTTTTCTGTGACATTTCTTTTTTAAAGCCTATATTCTGTAAATAGATTCTATTTAACCGTAGATGGGACCCTGACAGGTACTACCAGTTCTTCAGATTAGTGGATAGCAGTAGCAGGGAAGTGATAGTGGCTAAGTGGTTAACGTGAATTGGTAACCTGAATGTGCCAGGTTCGAATCCAGTTGTTCCACAGGAAGTTAACAGAAAGATTTTTTTTTTTTTTTTTACATAGGAATCATCAATTATCAAGGTCCGGAGACCACTCGAGGATAAGGGTTATTGAGTGTACAGTAGTCAATGGGACAATATTGTAGTAATCATTAGTAGTAGAAATTTGATAAATCAGATTATTTAAGGAGGTGGCTCATCCAAAACTTGTTTACATTGGACTTGAAGACGACCATATTGTAGTCAGCTGGAAAGCAGGAAAACGAAAGAGAGTTCCACAGGCGTTCAGTTCTAAGAAGTTCTAACTGGAAAGATATCAGGGGAAACGAATGCCAACAATAATCATTTGATTTATTGCCTTTTTGGCTAGAAACAAAGTGTAGTATCTGTTCTGATACTATACTTCACCTTTTCTGTCTTCGGTCAGTGGATAAGAAATCCTTCATGACCGAGACAATTTTTATTTCTGTTTCTATGCAGAGTGCCCCTTTTTTTTGGGACTGCTTTCCAGTGGAATTTCGTTCCTACTCCCTGTTTCCCAAACTGCATGAACACGCAGAAATTTAAATATAAGATATACAAATATCTTTCTCACAACTATTTACTTAGGATGGAGGTCCCTAATCACAATAGCCGCTTACATCTCAGTAATGCCTTGTTTTAGATGAAAAACAAATATACATAAATAATAAAAAAAAATAATAGAAATAATACTACAGTTCTACATCAGACAGACACATTCCAAACTAGCAGGTATCTCCCTGTCAATGCAATCCTCTATTTGCATAAGAGCCAGGTATGTCCTAAAATGGAGAACTGTTGTCACATCTGGTCAGGGGCTGCTCAGCCCGCCCTATCCAGTTATGACAAAGTTCAAAACCGGCTTTGAAACCTACTAGGTGATGCCCTTTTCTCTTCCCTGCAATCTCTTTCCCAGAGAAGAGACGTTGCGAACCTGTCTCTGCTCTTTCATTATTTTCATGGCAAGTGCTTGACTGAAATTAAACCTATATCCCCCCCGCCAAACTTTCACGAAAATAACACTTGACTAGCTACAACCACTATATACGATTTTTCCCACTCTCTATCTGTGCCTAAATCCAAACAAAGATTGCATGAACAAAGCTTTTCCCAGAACTGACCATCTGTGGAACAGTGTTCTACAGGCCTGCTTCCTGGTTAAATACAACATGGTAGCCTTCAAATCCAATGTAAACAAGTTCTTGTTGAGCCGTCTCCTTAAATAATCAAATTCTACCAATTTACACCATTAGCAATTACTACACTATTACTTTACATTCATCAGCCCTTATCCTCGAGTGGCCTTCGGGCCTTGATAAGTGATGACTCCCAAGTAACAAAAAAAAAAAATAAAAATAAAAAAAACAAAACAAAAAAAACATTATTAATAAAAGTAATAGTATAGCTACGACTCTAGACAGATACTAAATCTCCATTACGACTAGAAAAGCAACCACAACTGACCCCCACCCCCAATCTTAGGTGATCATGATTTCACTCTGTGCACCTCCCCAACTGTATAAACTTTAAAAGAATCAGAAAAACGAAAAAGACCAAAAGAATTTGCTGGAGATGATTTTTCTTTTTTGATTCCACTCATTCCGGAAGAATGGCAGAAATCAGCAAAATCCCAAAAGTGAAATCTACAAATAATCCAACCCATTCGCCCCCTCCCACCCACTGCTTATATAAATAAAACCTTAAAATAAAGCAAGAGCTTAAAGAAAATAAAAGTTAAAATGCTGTAAATAGCACATTTTAAAATGGAGAGAAAATGGATAGTAATAGAGATGGGGGGGGGGAGAAATGGAGGGCTAGGAAAGAAAGAAATCTGGGGGGTAAGGAGTAAGATGGGGAGATGGAGGAGAAGAGAGATGGGGGGAAGGAGAGACGAAGAGAGAGAGAGAAGAGAGAGAGAGAGAGGGAGGGTAAAAAGAGACAGGGAGAGAGAAAGAGGATAAAAAGAGGGAGGGTAAGGAAAGACTGGGAGAGAGAGAGAGAGAGAGAGGGTAAGGAGAGATTGGGAGAGAGAGAGAGTGTAAGGAGAGACTGGGAGAGAGAGAGAGAGAGGGCAAGGAGAGACTGGGAGAGAGAGAGGGCAAGGAGAGACTGGGAGAGAGAGAGAGAGAGAGGGCAAGGAGAGACTGGGAGAGAGAGATAGTAAGGAGAGACTGGAAGAAAGACGTAAGGAGAAAGAGTGTTTGATAGAGAGTAAGAAGAGAGAGAGAGTGTATGGAGAGAGTAAGGAAAGAGTGTAACGAGAGAGAGAGAGAGAGAGAGAGAGAGAGAGAGAGAGAGAGAGAGAGGGGGGGGGCAAGGAGAAAGAGTAAGGTGAAAGAGGGTAAGGAGAAAGAAGGTAAGGGGAGATGGTGACAGAGAGGGTAAGGGCAGAGAGTGAGAGTGATATATGTAAGAGAAGGGAAGGAGAGAAATCAACTACCTCCTCACCCAACTACGCCACAAGATGACAATCTGCTTGACTAAAAATAAACCAAATTTCCAATGAAACTTACAATTACAGAAAGAATGTACATCTTCCGGTAAAAATGAGAGAGAAAAATGCTTAGCCAGTGTTCATATAAAAAAACACCGTTTCAACCGACGAAGTTGAAAAGAAAAGAAAGGAAACGTCTCAAAGTGAAAAGTTTAAAAAGAGAGAAAAAAAAAAGAAAACTGAATCGGAATAGAAAAAATGGTAAAAAGTAAGAACGTCTCATTATGGAAATAGAGTGAAGGTTTTCTTTCCAAATTTATTTCTGACTATGAGGTCTAGTCTAACTTGCTATTTGCATTCTTCTTTCTCCTAAACATTTGAAATGGTTTCATCAGTTTTTTTTTAATTGCTAATTTAGTGTGAAGAGACGGATATATATTCACTGATCTATATAAATAAAACAGATGTGTGTGCGTGTGTGTGTATCTGTGTGAAAATATTTAACCGATAAACTCTTAAACTACTGGTCACATAAGAATGAAATCGTAATCATACACACAGGACGGTTTATAAGAGTAAAATCTTTATTTGGTTGGATGAATAACTTGTACAGAAATATGTCAAGTTGAAATGCAAAATGTTCATTTCAACTTGATGACATATTTCTAATACTTTTGCGCATGTGCAAATTCATTCATAGCTTGAAGTAGTTTAATTTGAAGTCTTTCTCATCTATCTGTTGATAGGAGCTGGAGTGCTAAATGTTTTGGTTTTGATTCTAGCTGATGGCACCGCAACATTTTTTTAAAAATCTTTTGAAATAAGTACTAGATATTAGGTACCATATAATATTCAATAGAGAATTGGCTCTGTAATAATAAATACGAAATCTGCATGAATTAAAATATATTTAAGTATATTTTACCACTGGAAAAAAAACTCAGAACGCTGATAGTTGGCTTCTTCTATTATATAAAGTGCAAAAGTCTGTGTGTTTGTATGTCCACTAAAAACTTTTGTCATCCACATCAGACAGACACGAACGTGTACCCTTAGAAAGAATGAGAGTATTCAGCGACTGGAAGTTGGAATGTTGCATTCACACACAATATATATATATATATATATATATATATATATATATATATATATATATATATATATTAGTAAGTCGCCTTATACTGCCTGTTTATAAAATACGCTTAAATATGGTATTTCAATTTATGTAGATTTCGTATTTATTATAGAGACAATTCTCTATTGATTATTATATTGTACCAATATACAATAGTGTCCCCTCGGTATTACCCGATCATGCAATACGCTTAAATATAATATTTTAATTTATACAGATTTCGTATTTATTATTATAGAGCTAATACGTTATTGGTTATTATATTGTACCCAATATATAGCATTTATTTCAAAACTTTAAAAAAATGACTTTGTTACATTACCATATAACCTTATGCATATAAAAAGATTTAAAAAATTAAGTTTGTTTACTTATAAATGTATATTTGTGCATGCGTAGAAGAGCACTTTAAGTCGACTTATGCTTGCCAAGTTCCAATGTTTTCCAATTTTGACTCCTTAGCAGCTACTTTATTGGCTAAAGACTAAATAGAATTTTTTCCACAGATCTGAATCCCCTATATATCAAGTTTCAAGTCTTTACATTACACTAAAAATTGATATAATAGTTTGGTAGAGACCCTTCCTCAGATAGACAGACAAGGTCACTATATATATATATATATATATATATATATATATATATATATATATATATATATATACACACACAAATTAGCTCCTCTCACAAGAGGTAATAACGCCGAATAAGTACATTTATTCTACTGTATTATGTTGCTAGATTTCAAAAAATTGAATCTAAAAAGCATTTAAGCTGACAAATAAAACTTTGATTCTGGCTAGCCAATTTGTTTTTCTATGACATTTTAATAACATATTTCACTACGGTTTATGTTAACAATGATGAAGTCGTTTAATGGAAAATGTGGTGAAATGGCATATTTACCGATCAAAACGACTTCCGGTTTGGAAACTCCTCAGAAATAAACGCTGTTACTTAATTTGGAGACCCCCTCCCGCCGAAAATGAAGGTTAAAACGTAAGGGTATTCGTTTTCAGATAGAGTAAAAGGAACGTCAGCAGGGCTCTTCAAATTTAGTACCACCGTTTAGTTCAGAGAAATTTCTAAACCGGAAGTCGTTTGGATAGGTAAATACGCCATTTCACCGAGCACGAAAAAAAAAAAAAAAAAGAAAATCGAAATAAGACTAAGTTTTGTATTTAATCATTTAGAAAGGATGAACGAAGGAAAATAATAAAAGTACCGAAGGCGTCAATCGCTCTTCTGAGAAATGTCAACAACAACGGGCGGATATTTAACCTTGACAGCATTCTATGCAACCGGATCACAGCGTCTCTTTACAAAGCGAGCATTAATCGGACGCAATTAATGGTATAATTAAGCTCGAAACACTCACAAATAGCGTTAATTTGTCAGCAACGAAGAAAAAAAAAAAAAATTAAAAAAAAAAAAAAAAAAGGATAAACAAAAAGTCGCACCCCTTAAAAGTGAGTGTCCGAAATTCAAATTATTCTGAGTAGCGCGTTAATTTCAACCCAACACACAATTATCAACCACAATGATACACTTAGTATTCGTTTCACACACACACACACACACACACACACACACACACACACACACACTAATACGATAGCGTAGCGTGTGTGTTATTTTCTGTGTCACACTGTCACACTTACATCCGGGTCGTTTAATTGTTATGTACTCTCATTTCTTGTCATAAATAATTTTACCAAGAATTCTTCGTAAGTTTCGGTTTCGATTATAGCTGATATATATAACAGACACGACAGGAAAACAAATGAACGCATATCTAAAGAAATGGCAGAAACACTAGAGGATGACCTCCAATCTGTAGTGGAATGGGGACAAAACTGGGTGGTCACATTCAATGTTGCCAAGACTAAACTTGTTTCCTTCAATAATGATCTATTTTTTTATAAATAATTTTATCAAGAATTCTTCATAAGTTTTGGTTTCGGTTTCGATTTCGATTATGGCTGCTGAAACTCAAGTTTCATATTTTTATTTCGGTTTCGATTCAAGCTAACGAACCCAAGTTATATGAAAATATTTTTTTTTTTATCTTTGAAATCGCAACTTTATAATATATAAGAATCCTTGGACCATTATTATTCCTAATATTCATAAATGACCTCCCTGACAAAATTGTCTATGAGATGGGTATATATGTTGATGACATCACGCTCTATAACAGACACGACAGGAAAACAAATGAACGCATATCTAAAGAAATAGCAGAAACACAAGAGGATGGCCTCCAATCTGTAGTGGAATGGGGACAAAAATGGATGGTCAAATTCAATGTTGCCAAGACTAAACTTGTTTCCTTCAATAACTACAAGAAACCTTCTCTACCACCAATAGCAATGGCCAAAGACTCTTTATCTTAAAATACATCTTTTAAACTCCTCGGCCTAACGTTCACAGGAAACATGAGTTGAAGCAATTACTTTGAGAGCATTGCCAGGACTGCCGCAAAAAAGGTAGGTTCTCTCTACCGTGCTAGAAAGATACTAACACCCAAAAGTATCCTGTACCTCTATAAGGCCACCATTCGTCCATGTATGGAGTATTGTTGTCATATTTGGGCTGGTGCATCTGCTGCTAGTCTCTCAGTCTTAGACAAGGTTCAAAAACGAGTCGCCAACCTAATAGGTCCTGAACGGTCATCTAAGCCCATCGACGAAATGTAGCATCCCTCTGCCTGTTCTACAAGTACTTTAATGGTGAATGCTCTGAAGAACTGCAAGCACTTGTACCCCCCATTGACGTAAATACCCCCGACAAATCTGACAATCAGCAAAATCCCACCCCTTCACAGTTGAGATCCCTAGATTGATAGAACATTAACTCTATAATAATATATACAAAATCTGCAAGAATTAAAATATCATATTTAAGCATACTTTACGACCGGGCTTTGCAGGGCGTTCGTGCTAGCTTAGATAAATACTTTTGCAGTTTTAACAAAATAGCTACAATAATATTAGAGCGTCTCCATTTACACTGAACATCTACAGAATGCCAATATCAATATATTACAGTATATATATATATATATATATATATAGAGAGAGCGAGAGAGAGAGCGAGAGAGAGAGCGAAAGAGAGAGTGTGTGCATGAGGATACTTCACAACCTATATACTCAACGAATTTTCGATCTACAGACTTCAAATTTGCTATATAGGGTATTAAAACATGTGAAAAACTTAAATTGGTTTTCATCAGGAAAAAGGGCTGCTTAGGGGTCAATATTTGAAAAATTCATCATATCTTATCGTAATAGAAATTAACCTATCGCATGGCGGTGCTGTTTGCCTCCTTAAGGTCTTGGTCTGAGCAATGAGGGTCCAATCGGCAGTTTTCCCCAAGGTGGTGCATCGTTTGTACCTCTCCACATGGACATAAAGTTGAGGTGTCTAGGCCCCACTTGTGGAGATTGTATTTTGTTTTGTCTTCTTTGGCTCTGGCTCTATTTAGAGTCACCCTGTTTTTTCTACCAAGGTTTGAACCCTGGGGGAGTGTTTCTTTTGGGTCTGGTAGGGCTTCATTTTTATTCCTGCTGTTATAGTCTCGCCATCGTTCCATCCTATAGGAGGCAGCTTGCCTGGGATCGATTTCCTCTATATTGATGAAGCTACTGCGAGATTTTAGTCTTTGTCTCACTGATTGGTGGCCAAATAGTGAGTGCCTGTGGTCGTTAAGCTGTTTGTACCGTTCTATTCTGGTGATGACTTCTCGACTGATATGTAGTGGTGAAATACCAGTTAGGCAGTATAGAGCTGGCAAGGGATTTGGTCTTAGGGCACCAGTTATGGTCCGGTATACCTTGTTCAGCTCTACATCAATTTTATGGGCATGGCATGATCTTGCCCATACTGGGGCACAATACTCCGCTGTGGAATGGCACAGTGCGAGAGCTGTTTGCCTCAGTGTTTTGCAGTCGGCACCCCAATTGCTGGTGGCAAGCTTACTGAGAAGGCGGTTTCGTGATGACAGCTTGCCTTTCAATTTGGTAATGTGTTTTCTAAAAGAGAGTGGCCTCCCACAAGGTTCAGTTTTGGCTCCAACCCTATTCAATATCTACACTAACGACCAACCACAATACCCAAATATACAAAAATATATATATGCTGATGACCTATGCATCGCTACCCAGACAAATAGTTTTGACATCATAGAAGAAAGACTCTCTGATGCCCTAGCCACTCTCTCTAGGTACTACAAAAAGTTGTACTTAAATGCAAACAAGACCCAGGTTTGCGCCTTTCATCTTAATAATCACCAAGCAAATCGGAGACTAAGAGTCATGTGGAATGACAACAGGCTTACACATGAACCTTTCTCAGTCTATGTGGGGGTAACTCTGGACAGAACACTCTCTTTTAGATTGAAAAATTGGTACATAGGTGGTCATCAAATTTTTATCTGTCAACTGTTCCACGACTGTGCATACACAAATTGTTCACATTATGCTAAGAATAAGTAGATTTGAAAACACTTCTTAAAGATTGTATCAAGTTGGCTTAATTGTTACCGTATTTGATTTACTGTCTTTAGGTTTTGTCTTTGATCTTGGACTTTTCTTTACTTTTAATTGCCACCATAACTGCCAATCTGATTAAGCACCGTATATTTTTTTTTATTTTCATACATTTCATATATTTGTGCAGAGAATTTAATCCGCAGTAAAAAGATTCCTTAAAAACTCGAGAATTTGCAAATTATTCACCTTGAATGTTGCACTGCAACTCATAGTTCATACTGCCTTCCTTGACTCTGGGTGAAAAACCCCTTGAAAATTAAATTTAATGTTTTACATCAGTATCGCGTCATCTCATTACTCTCCACAGCTCAAGTGATGGGTAATTATTCCAAACCAAATTTACTTATAATACTCATCACCTACAATAACTCGTAGCGTAATGGATAAAAACGGCAGTCGAAAGTTCAATCCTCAGTGTGGGCAGTACTAAGAATACAATTACGAATTACTCAAGACTTCTATCCGATCATGGTTGATTGAACAAAAGCAAGCTTCCCCCATAAATAAAACAAACCTGGGTGCCCGGCGAATTTCAAGGTTATAGATCAAAAATATGTGTAGTATATAGGTTGAGAAGTGTCCACACACATTCTCACTTATATATATATGTCTTATTTATAGTATTCCGAATTTTACTGGGTTTATATAATTGAAAATTCGGTAATCGTTCATATATCAATAAGTTTTAAGCCAAAAAAAGATGACTTAAACTGTAAGGTACAAAATGATCATATTTCGTAATTGAGCATTCAGTTATTGTTTTAACAAAAACTAAGACATCAAGGAACGTATTGATAGCAACAAATAGTGTATTTCATCGTTAGTTAAGTCTGAAGAAAGGCTGTTCTTGTGAAAATTTTCAAACGACATAATGTTGGAATTTGTCCGAATAGTCTAGAGACAATTGTAACTAATGATGAAATACACTATTTGTTACTATCAATACATTCCTTGATGTCTTGGTTTTTGTTAAAACAATATATATTAGCTGACTGCCCGGCATTTCCCGGTAGTACAATATGCTTAAACATAATATTTTAATTCATGCAAATTGCGTATGTATTATTAAAGAATCAATTTCTATTGATCATTATATATTATGAGGAATAATTTGTCCGGTGGACTAACTTGCAAAAAAAAGTAAAAAAATAATGATAATGTTGTTCATGAAATTTGGTCTGTGTTTGTTTACAATAGCACGTCACCTGATAATTGGGCTTGACGATGAATGCCCTGGAAAAGCACTTCTGATTAATGTTTAGTTTTAAAATATGCAGACGAAGAAATGATTTGCAGCGATTTTAAATGGTGCCTCTTCTTTTATTGTAAATTGAACTCATTAATGAGAAAAAAAAAAAAAATGGTAAGGTACACCCGGGCTTGAACAGGGGATCATTTTACTTGTAGTCAAATACTCTATCGCTAAGTTATATCTCACGATTATAATAAATCCGTTTTTTGTAGGAAGAAATGATTTGCTGTAATTTTATTATCTCCCTTGTTGTAACGTAAAATATTCCTCTATAAAATTTATTCTTTTTTTTATCTATAAGAGAGAAAGACTATTTTTAAGATCGGATTTTTTTAATACTTATTGGATAAAATTCTGTACAAAACTTATCTAAGAACACTGCCAGACATATAAATTAGCTTTGTGCGAAATTTGCAAAAGATAGGCTCAACCGTTTCGAAATCTATGAGGAAAGAACTCATACACACACAGTGACTTTTATATAATAGTAGATAGATATATGAAACATGCATATAAAAATGTGAATAAATGAAACATTGAAAAAAATAGATGGGTCACCAGGTAGCAAGTGCTACCTGAAACAATTTCTAAACTTCTGCATGTCAGTACAGTCAGGACAGCAGGAGACTGGGAAGAAATTCCAAGGTCTAGCAGTTCAAGTAAAGAAACTATTAGAGTAGAAGGCTTTCCGGTATCTATATATCTCTACAGTGAAGGGGTGGGATTTTGTTGTCTGTCAGGTTAGTACTTATGTGAAGAGGGCACATGTGCTACAAGTTTTTCAGGGCACATTTCTTAAAATACTTGTAAAACAGACACAGAGATGCAATGTTGCAGTGATGGGACAGGGATTGGAGCTTGATTGATAATTCGGGATCCTTAAAGTTGGAGACTTTTTTTTGGGGGGAGGGGATCTGGTCTAAAGAATAGAGACTAGAGATAGATGCACCAATCCAAATGTGGCAACAATAATCCAGGCATGGGCGAATAGTGGCTTTATAGCGATACAAGGTACACTCAGGTGTGAATAATTTTCTAACATGATAAAGAGAGCCCACCTTCTTTGCAGAAGCCTTGGTAATGAATTCAATACATTTGTTCCAACTCATCTTGTCTACAAATGTTAAGCCTAGTTAAAATCAAATGAGATTTGAATTCGAGTTGCTGATTCCAGAGCTTTTGTGTAATCACAATTCACAGTTGTCTCCTCATCGACAACGCTTTGAGAAATCAGAATGCAATAATTGTGGCAAGAAACACAAAACGCTATAAACTGCACCGAACAAAAGCGTCGTAATTGTTGCGTACAAATAATGACCACCTGCATCGCGCACTTCATCTTTAGCACACAAAGACAAGAATTGCTCGCTTCAGTCGTTCAAGATTTTTGAGGAGAAATATTCTTGTCTTAGATGAGATTCTTTCTTTCCTGTAGTTCTCATTAAACACCTGTGGATTTTAGTTCGCTATAGATTTATTTAACCGGCGTTGCCTGGGAGTCTTTTCCTAAAGAATATATATATATATATATATATATATATATATATATATATATATATATATATATATAAAGATTGTTTATTTTTTTTTTATTATTGTATTTTTCTTCTTTCTTTTCGTTCCCTGAGCGCTCTTAAAGAAGTTATCTGCCCTTTGTTTACATTTTAGTCGCCCTACTTTTTTTTAGGATGTATTATTTGTAGTTATGTAATACTTACTTTTATGTATGTAATAATATTTAAATAAAATATTTAAATAATATATATATATATATATATATATATATATATATATTAGTAATTTATAAAATATATATGGCGATTAAGCTACACTGAATATTCGGTGTTTCATCCACTCTAGGATTCCTCAGGCTTATGTGCGAATTCTGTGGTTGTTTATCGTTTTTATATGGTCCTTTTCTATTGAGGATTTTAGTTGGCCAATCAGCTTTCTAGTATCTACCGCGCCCTTTCCTATCAGCCAATGGGAATGCATTTTATTGGACAAAGGATCTGTTTTAAAACTAGGTTAGTGTTTTTTTTTTTTATTGTTAATTTATATATAAATATATATGTGTACATACATATATGCACATATATATACATATATATATATATATATATATATATATATAGATACATATATGTGTGATCGTTTATGTATATTCATGTTTATTTAATTTATTTATTTGTTTATTTTCTATTGTTTTTGTTAGTTTTAAAACTATTTTGTATCGCTATCCTACAGTAAATTTTATTTTGTGAACACAGTTATTTGCTATTTCTCTTCTACAGTTTAATAAATGTTGGGATTCTTTAAAGTACAGGATAGCAAATTTTTCATGAAGGCATAATCTACATGGGTCATCTAGATGCCTACACGTGGTAGCTTGTCTTATTATTTTCCATTCGACTACCGGCGAATGTCCGCTTTCTTTGAGTTCCCAGTATTTATTCGCTAGTGTTGTTTTTATACGGTGTTTTTTATAATTTTTTAATGTACTTTTGTGGTCATAGTATCGGTTTTGAAATCTAAGGAAGTCATGCCTATGTAATATTTTTTGTTATTCGGGTTTTCTTTCGCAAATATTGTTGCCTGATAAACTACGCTTTTAGTTAGACATTTATTTTGAACTTGGCAAAGTGTGCGGTGTCTACAGTTGCATTTATCTTGTTCGTTATTAGTATTTTTATTTATAGTATAATAATAATAATAATAATAATAAATCAAGCCCCGACAAGAACAACCATACTATAAATAAATGTGATAATGGCTTGAATTTAAGTTTAAAATGAAAACGTCAAGTATCATGCTTCAATTGTGCTTTAAGCAGAAACATTCATCTCGAACGCACCCCCGCCATATCAAATAATCTACTGTTGATTTCATATGCTCGGTCTTTCTGCTTGTGTGATAATTAAAACTTCCCAAATGCACTTATATGATTTTAGGCTGTATAGGATGTCAGCTTTAGTTAAAATCGGCTGTTCTTTCTTTCATCGGATTATTCGATTATTTATATTTATCAAAAATATTCCAATATAAAACCTATCTAAGAACACTGCCTGATACATAAATTACATCCGTGTGAAAGTTCATAAAAATCAGCTCAGTCATAGTTGTGTCTATAGGAAACTCTCTCTCACACACACAAAGTCTCTTTTACATAACAGTAAAGATATATACAGTCTTGGAAGTTTCTTGAAAACCTTTAAAACTATAAAAAAAAAAAAAATAAACAAAAAATACTAAAAAAGCAGTTGTCCTTTGTTGTAACATTATTTGTCAGTAAATCAATTAATCTACCGTATCACTGAATAGTTTTATTTACATAAACAATAGTACCAATGTTCTTAAAGGATCATCAGTTGTTTACCATGAAATACTGTTTTGAGTATTTAAAATCAAAACAGTATATTAAATCATGGCTCCCCAGCAGTGTAAATCAAACACCACCTCCCTCAAAACAAAAATATTTTTAATAGTGGATTTGATTTTTTTCTTCCAGATAAATTTAGGCTAACCAATTCATATCATTTAAAAAAAGTATATATATACATGAATAAAATAAATAAATAAATAATTAAGAATGTAAATATATAAAGTATTAATCATAGTAGGGGGTGATAAGTAGTTAAATGGATTAATCCTAATCTTATAAATACAAGACTGGTGAATTAAAAAATATATCCATTTTGAATTTGGAGACAAAGACGAATCTCACAGGTAAGGAAATTAATTAAGAATAAAAAAACTAGATCTAATATCTGTAACATTTTTTAAGATTAAGGGAGGTGATGTTTGATCAACACTGCTGGGGAGCCATGATTTAATATACTGTTTTGTTTTTAAATCCCCAAACCAGTGTTCCATGGTAAACAGCTGATGATCCCTTAAATTAACATTAGTACTATAGTGAATTCGAGAGAGCAAATTGATGCAGTGATTGCAGGTTATTAAATGACTTACTGACTATATAGTTTTCTAACGAATGATAAAAATTAAATAAGTTTTTTTGGGGTATAGTTTTAAAGGTTAAAAAAATTTCAAGATTATATATAGTCATAAATAGTAAGATTATACATCTATAAACAAAATTAGGTTTAAGGTTTCTAAACTTCATACTAGAATTACATCATGTTTCAAAGCATGAATTCAAAGATAAACGCTAATAATAAGTGAATGAGTAAACAGTAGTGTTGGGAATACAGTAAATTAATGCCAAATATTCATCCACTATATTATATATCCCAACCAAGAGATCTTTTAAAGATTCTGACCGTTTCTTTCTTTTTTTTTTTTAAATTTATTTATTTATTTTTTACATTTTCGCCCTAAACAAAGCACAGTGCCACTGTGATGTAGGGGACTACTATCAGGGATATAAGTTGCAAGGATACTATATAGGGAGTTGAGCAGCAAGATGTCTGTTCACATTACACTTGAACTTCTGCATGTCAGTACAGTTGGGGAAGCAGGAACCCGGAAGGGAATTCCAAAGTCTAGTAGTTCTAGGGAAGAAAAAATATGCAACCAACGATTCTTCTTTCTGAATTTTTAGATAAGGATTTTTAATTTGTATTTACATCATTCGGACTACTGTTCTCATCTTCCGTGTTATTTTACATAACGTTTCGATTGATGTAACCTATGACCTTCTTTAAGTGTAGCTTGTCGAGCTCGAGAATCTGCAAGGACCTGTGACACAGTGGATAAAGTACTTGATAAAATTCAGTAATTAGTTAAACTCTTCTGGGGGTTGATGGTTCAATCCTCGGTGTGGGTGACATTCAAAATAAATTTTCGAATTACTTATCACTTTTACCCAGTCATGAAGGATGTTGTCCCTGTGGATGAAATAATGGGTTGGATTTATTTGCTTCCCAACTGAGCCAATTAGGCACAAGGCCGTTTTTTAATGTGGAGAAAGGGGGAAGGGAAAAGGGGGACCAGCTCCCGAGAGGGTGGAAATGGGAGCTTCTGTTTGAAATTCTATGCAGTTCCATGAAAGATTCTGTTTGAAATTCTGTGCAGTTCCATAAAAGATTCTCGGAGTTTGACAAGATACACCTGAAGAAGGTTGGAAGGTTACATCGACCAAAATGTTGTCGAAATAACACTCAAAACGAGGGAAGGGATTGGAAGAATCTAAATAATACAAAATTAAAGATAAATTTAAAAAAATTAAACTAAGCTGATCAGAATCACACTTTAATATGTTTCTGAATTTTTGAGTTGAGGACTGATTATTTGTGTTATTTTTTTATTCTGACTACTGTTCTCATCTTGTGTATTATTTTCAAAACGTTTTGGTCGATATAACCTCCGACTTTGTTTCGCTGTATCTAGTTGAACTTTGGAATCTTTCTGTCGAATTTTGAACTCTGCACAGAATTTCAAAATAGAAACCCTTTATTTAATCCATGGGGGTAGCATGCTCTCATTCCATCAGCCATGACTGAGCAGAATTCCTAAGTAATTCACAATTGTATTTTGAGCACATTCATTTTTCCTTTGAAAACTGATGCTGATGACACTACTATCTATGGTAGCACATCTAAGACTGTAAACGATCAAGTTCTCTGATTTTCTCTTCTCTGATCTTGAGCAAGTGGTACAATGGGGAGAGAGGTGGCTTGTTACTTTTAATGTATCTAAAACCAAGCTTTTATCATCATCAACGCTCTGATCCCCATCTGGATTCAATTGAAATGATGCTCTCGTCTTGGGGAGGCCTCATGTTTTGACAAGCTTCTGGGCTGGACCTTTATTCCTGATCTTAAATGGAACACATACATTAAATCCGTTGGCAAGGCCGCTGGAAAAATGGTGGGATCTTTCTATCGATCCAGTAGATATCTCACTACTGATGCAATTCTCTATCTATATAAGAGCCAGGTATGTCCAAGGATGGAGTACTGTTACCACATCTGGGCAGGAGCTGCTAGAAAGGCCTTATCCTGCCTTGATAGAGTTCAAAATAGACTTTGTAGCCTTGTGGGGGATGTCCTTTTCTCTTCCCTGCAACCTCTTTCTCACAGAAGAGATGTTGCGAGTTTGTCTCTGCTTTATCGTTATTTTCATGGCAGGTGATCGGCTGAGCTACTTTCACAAGAAAGACCCGTCTAGCAGAAAACACTATCACTAGTTTCCCCCACTCTTTATCTGTGCCTAAACCTAAGCGTAGATTCCATGAGCAAAGCTTCTTTCTTAGAACTGCACGCCTATGGAATTGTCTTCCGTTTTTCTGCTTTCCAGCTGACTACAGTATGGTTGTCTTCAAGTCTAACATAAACAAGTTTTTGATGAGCCGTTCCATATAAGTTAACACATTTTCCGAATCTCCATTACTAACGGTTACTTTATTGTCCAATTTCTACTGTACACTCTTTAACCCATATCCTCGAGTGGCCTCTTGGCCTTGATAAGTGGTGATGCCTATGTAAAAAAAAAAAAAAACCCCTGTTATCCTCATAGTTGTTGTTACACCATGTTTCAGCCAACTCATCCTCTGGCCTTCTTCAGGTGATTAACAGGGTGAGACAACAACTACAAAGATGAGAATAACAAGTAAAAAAATAAATAAATACACAAATTATGAAGCGTCATCTCAAAGGATTCCAAAATATAAAATATTTATTTTGAATGTTGGTCACATCAAGGATTGAACATTCAACCCCCAAAATAGTGTAATTTACAATTAAATTTTACAAAGTGTTTTATCCACTATGCCACGGGTCCTTGTGAAAAGAGAGCATGCAATCCCCATGGATTAAATAAAGGATTCTGTTCAAAATTACCTGCAGATTCTTGAGTTTGTAAAAATGCAACACTGGTCAGCATTTATCAATGTTTATCTTCTGATGAAAAGTGTTTATCTTTGAAAATCCATGGATGAAGAATTTTTCATTATTATAATGCCTTGTTTGAATTTTTCATGAATCAAATTATGTTTCTGAATTTTTGAGATCAGAATTGAGAAGCCGTGCCATAGTGGATAGAGTATTAAATAAAATTCAATTGCAAAAAGTTACACTTATGGAGATTGAAGGTTCAATCCTCAGTATGGGCAAAACTCAGAAATACAATTGTGAATTTGCTTAGGGCTTCTACTCCCGTCATGGCTGATAGAATGAGAGCATGCTACCGCTGAGGATTAAATGAACGATTCCGTTCAAAATTCTATCCAGATTCCAGAATTTGACATGATACACTTGAAGAAGGTTGAAGGTTATCTAAACTGAAATGTCATGAAAACCCCCCACTAATGATGAAAAGTCCGAAGAATCCAAATAGTATCTTGGCAGACTATGGCTACTAAAAACAATACTATATATATATATATATATATATATATATATATATATATATGTGTGTGTGCTCATGAACATAGATGAACGTATGTGTGCGTGTATATATATATATATATATATATATATATATATATATATATATATATGTGTGTGTGCTCATGAACATAGATGAACGTATGTGTGCGTGTATATATATATATATATATATATATATATATATATATTCATTCCTTTTTCCTTGTACCTATTTGTGAATTTTTCCACGGATTTTTGACTTTTGGATTACTTTCGATCATCTTCCAATTACGCGATTCCCTTGGATTTTACTTGTCAAAATGGAAATTTAACTTTCTTGGATTCTGCATTTTTGGATTTTACCGTAATTGGATACTTTATCTATCACCAGACTATCCTTTCACGTGAAATCACTTTTTTATTCACCCTATTCCTTCCGCTTTGCTTTTTGTAATTAAGTAAGATCTTTGACTTACTTGTAGTTTCATTAAATAATTTTGCAAGCAAAATCCGATCCCGCATTTTGCTAAATCCTACCCTCTGATGCGAAGTAAAGTATTTCTTTGAAACTCAGCGGATTAAGGACTATCCACTTATTTAGTGTTTCCATTTTTAAAGTGTTTTAACATGTTTTATTAACTACTTGTTCTTATATTATTATTATTTATTTGAGAGTAAACAGTTACATTTAGTTGCTACAAATGAATAAATAATAAAAAATATTTTGCTCTTGTTATTGAGCACTATCTAACAACCTCGTTGTATTCATTAGTCCCTACTTTTGAACATCTCAAACCTGAATTTATATATATATATATATATATATATATATATATATATATATAAATTCAGGTTTGAGATGTTCAATATATATATATATATATATATATATATATATATATATATATGCAAATTCAGGTTTGAGATGTATATATATATATGTATATATGTGTGTATATATATATATGTGTGTGTGTATATATATATATGTATGTGTATATATATGTGTGTGTGTATATATATATGTGTGTGTGTATATATATATATGTATGTGTGTTTGTGTATATATATATGTATGTGTTTGTGTATATATATGTATGTGTTTGTGTATATATATATATATGTATGTGTGTGTATATATATGTATGTGTGTATATATATATGTATGTGTGTATATATATATATATATATATATATATATAATCGAGATAAGACACTGATTAGAAATCAGATGAATACGCACTAACGAATACGGCTGTCCCGTATACCTTTCAGAAAATCAAGAAGGAACAACCACGCTTTTTTGTTATATGGGACTACTGCTTTCACCCCTGGACCAATATTCTGTCTACCAGGATTTATAATCCCGGAGGACATTGTACTCCTTCCGATAATGGATCAAATTCCCTTTTCCTATAATTTTTTCCATATAATTATCATTCACCACTTAAAAAACTATTTTCAATATTTGTGCTGAAAAGCAAAATAAGTGTCTATTCACAGCTGAACATTTTGCTAACCGCATTTCATTTCCTCTGATGATATGAGCCTTTATTGAAAATCCATGGATTAAGGAAATCAACATAACCCCTTCTATATATTCCTGTTGTCAAACAATAAATTCTTAATTCGAATATATGTGTCTATATGTTTTTTTTTTCAGAATTTAAATATAACCACTAAACCTATACACACACACACATCTATATATATATATATATATATATATATATATATATATATATATATATATATATATATATATATATATATATATATAATACGAAGATATGTGTGTTTGTATAAAACACCTGTTAAAATCGGAGGAGTCTCCTTTCGAGCTACAAAACAACGAGTCTATTAACCGATATTACTTTGACGTGATTTGTTTTATTGGTCGACTTTTATTGACTCATCAAACAAGATTAAAAAAAAAAAAAGCACATTAAAACGATTGGACAAAATTTATAATAAAGCTCTACCCTTTTAATACACAAAATTCTAGCTCAAGTACTTTAGCAAACACACGCACACGTATTTTAGTAGAAGTTAGTGTACCCAATGATTCTGGATTAAACAGAGCTGGGCAGGAAAAGATAACGAAATAACAAGGTTTTATGTATGATATGAAAAGAAACTGGAATCTTAAGATCTCTACCATTCCAGTAATTATAGAAGCAACCAGATTTATTAAAAAGAATTTCAAAAACTACCTGGCAAATATACCCGGTGAACCAAGTGCAAGAGAGATTCAAACAATCGCATAAAAAAAAAGCGGCCAGAATCTTAAAAGCATCTCTTGGTTGGAATATATAAAATAGCGGGTGAATCTTTGGTATCCGGTAGATATTTAAAACTTAAGCATGACAGATCAATGAAATCGTGATTTCCCTCTCACATTTTCTGACAAACAAATAGAAATTGTTGGAGAATTACTACATAATAACATTAAAAGAAATCGCTCTGAATGTCGCCCCGTTTTAATATTAAAAGAATTGTGCCAGTTTTTTTCTGAGCCAATAGCGAAAAAAAAATTGTCATATGGAGTTTTTGACTTTGACAAAGTTGGACACACAACTTCCCTTTACATAATAAACTCGCAAGACTACCTGGCATTGCCCGGGGCAAAAAGTGTAACCTAACTTCTATCGCCCCCTTCTTATTCGCCCACCCCATTCCTCTCTCTGGACACATTATTAGAGTTAGTGTAAGGGAAATAACTGAAAAAAAAAAAATTAAATAAATAAATAAAATCAGAGTTATTTCCCTTAACATGAAAACATTAAAAATCGTGTTTACGAAATGATATATAAATGGTCATTTGCACACACCACAAACGCATGAAAATTAGGTGGCAAAGTTATCAGACTGCTTATTTCTATGTAATAATAATAATAACAACAACAAAGAAATAAAGTAATTTATGATGCTAATCCATGACTGCTACAACCAGTAATAAAAAATTAATAACAACGAAGAAAAATTGTATTCCAAAAATCACGTAAATTGATCAAGTATTTTTATTTTTATAAATGAAATCTTTTTTAAGCGGATTTGAGTTTTTTTAATGACCCCTTTTCCCCATGTTAAGAACGGCTTTCTAAAATCTTAAAAAGTTTGAATTATTTGCAAAATGATGGTAAGACATTGTCGATCGTCGTTTAACCATAGCATCCTGTCTTGATTCGCCATGTTTAATAAAGAGAGGCAACTCAATTAGAACTACTGAAATGAAAATCAACCTTGTAATGACTGCAATTTACTATTAAGATCGTAAAAAATCGTTATAAATACCCCCCCCCCAACTACTTAATCAATTTATCTGATTTTTGGGATATGACACTTTCGTTCTGTAACGGGTACGTACATCATACAGATTTTTCATTTTTTTTAAATTCAGGATAAGAACTTGAATTGTTAAATAAAATCAAAGGGAACAAATAGTGGTTCTGTTCTGTCCCAACAGGTCACGGGTACGTCTCGTTCTGAGCCAGACATAACTCAATCTATACACATGAGTCATGTGTATGACAGCCACCGGCAGGAGGAAGTATACATACACAATTTAATCTACACAATCCCTACAAATGATGGGGAAGGGGGAGAACATGCATCCACAGTGTTCGCACTCGTTATGTTACTAAAAAAAAAAAAAAAAAAAAGAAAAAAAGTAAACAATTATATCATTTGTGAAAAACAAAACATTTATAGATAAAATTTTACAGAAATACGACATAAATCCGGCTAGAATCATGACAGCCATCGGCAGGAAGTAAACACACACATTTATATACAGAAAATTGGGGCAAATACTATGACAAATATTAACTAAGTTATAAAAATCTACATAGATACATACATAATGTAAGTGTCTATGTAAGATACATATATACACACACGCGCATACACATGTGTACGTATCTATAGACGCATACACACACACATATATATATATATATATTACACACTTGTTTTAATGTTCTTATTTTGTTTTTCATGGTGATAGGGCATCCTACCGGATGCGAATCAATCACCCACAATTTCAGTCACTCAAACCGAGAGACCTTTTTAAGTTTCTAACCGCTCATTCGCGTGTATATACATAAGTATTTTTTATTTTTATTTTTAAACCTATTTAAGTTTTGTTATACTTCTGGATATTGTCCAAATTTCTCTCTCTCTTCGACGGTATGACATATTAGCCGGGTTAAAACAAAAAAAAAAACAAAAACAAAAACAGACTCTTTGTATAAATACATATACGCACACCTTGAAAAATATCCGACTGCATGGCATGACATGAATATTAAGCGAATTAAAACAAAAAGTCTATGTGAAATCGAATTTATGCGACGCTTCGACAACTTTCTCATTTCAACTTCAGAAACGTAAAAAATACAAATAAATGTAGTAGAGTTTGGAATGACCACTAAAAAAAGAAGAAAAAAAAACGAGACTGTTGAATAAATAAATAAATATATATATACATATGTAAATAGAAGATACGAACCTTTCAAGGTATTTTAGAGGCGTTAAATGTCTACATGAGTGAAAGACCGCGATATGTGGTGAGTCAAATAAGAAATAACGCGCACCAGCTGTTTTTTTTTTCGTCGACTGCTGCTGCTGTTGTTGCGTCGATGATGACACTTTTTTTTTTTTGTGACGATTATAAAGGCGGGAAACAAGTCGCTGATATTGAACGTCCACAATAACCACACTAATTGCTGGGTTCCACGCCCAGTTCGACATAAGAGGAAATTCTGGAACTTGTATAAGAACGCAAACCGAAAAGTTGAATTTCAATTAAAACCAATGGTGTCTACTTAACTGTCATATCGAAATGAGTAATATATATATATATATATATATATATATATATATATATATATATATATATATATATATACTAGTATTTCAACCCGGTGTTGCCCAGGTGTTCGGAGGTGTATGTTGAGCAAAAAAAAAAAAAAAAAAGTTATCAATTTTTAAAACTTTGACCCCTATTATGACCTCTTAACATTTATTGTTTTGGGCTTAAATCAGGTTTTAAGTTAGATCTATGACAAGGAACCTATATCTAAAATTTCAAGTGTTTAGACCCAAAATTAGCGGAGGAGTTTGGTAGAGTTCTCGAAGGTCAAATCGTTGAACTTTGACCCCCAACAGTCAAATTTCTGTCCGAAAACCGATTACAAAGATTTTCCCAAATCTCAGTACCCTGTATATCAAATTTCGAGTCTGTAGACTGAAAATTGACAGAGTTATTGCGTTGGAAAATGTACACACACACACACACACACACACACACACACACACACACACACACACACACACACACATTCACTTATATATACAAAATTTACGAAAAATGATAAAGTAAAAAAATTAATTTCTATTATTTTTTAACTTTCTTTCCACCTAAACACACCTTTAAAATGACAACTTTTTTTTAGGTTTTCGAGTATGCTGAAAAAGAATATCGCACTTAAGTTTGGCGCAGACAAGAACTTTTCTAGATATTAAAACCTTTATTATCCAATTAAATCCATTATGTTTTCCTCGGTGACCATGTTTTTTTCTTTAACTGAAAAATACTAATGTACATGCGTGTTACAAAACACCCCTCCCTCATGTTAAGAATGGCGAACGTCACTGACATATTAATACATTGGAAAAATATGTCTTAATATACAGAAAACTACTTGTCTGCACAAATTTCAATGTGATATTCGTTTTCAGCATATTCGAAAAGTCTTAATTTTAAATGTAAGTTTTAAGGTGAAAAGAAAATAAAAATTTACTAATTAATTATTAATGAAAATAGTTTTTAAAGAAATTACAAACAGACCAGTTATTGAATGTTATTCAAAACCAATGGTGTCTACTTAATTGTCATGTCGAAATTAGTAAAAAAAAAAAAAATATCCAAACATTACGAAAAATGATAATAGTTTGTTTTACAATCCACAGAGGTACGAAAAAGTGGTAAAAAATTCAAATGAATAACAAATGCTATCCAAAGGCAAGATAAGTTACTCTTTTACCTATATGGAAAAAGTTTTTAGTGGTTGTACTCACTTTAAAGCGTTCATTCGGTTAAAAAAACAGTGTCAAGCATTACGTGAGAATAAGAAACATGGTTATGAATTGACATCTGAATATATAAAAATTTAATAATGACTTAAAAATAAAAGAGCTAAAAAATACTATTAGAAACCCAATATATGTTACCGTCACATTGGATTAACCCCCAAAGAGGCTGTCCTATCAATAAATGTAAAGCACTAGGACTGCTGTATTGCCATTTAGTGAATGGTAATACAGCTTCAACCTCTGTCCCATTGACGAAATGCTGCATTCCTCTGCCTGTTTTACAAATATTTTAATGGTGGATCCTCTGATGAACTACAAGCACTTGTGCCCCTGACAAACCCGACAAGCAGCTAAATCCCAAGATGTCCCTAGAAGTAAGAAAGTCTTTTACTCTAATAGTTTATTCTCCAAAACTGCTAAACTTTGGAACCCCCTTCCGGATTCCTGCTTTCCCAATTGTACTGACATGCAGAAGTTCAAGTGTAATGTGAACAGACATCTAGCTGCTCAACTCCCTACATAATACCCCTGCAACTTATGTCCTTGATAGTAGCCCCTACATAAAAGTGGCACTGTGCCTTGTTTGGGGTGAAATTGTAATAAAAACATAAACTAAGAATGGATTCTGGACCATGCGGTAGCTTCTAGTGGGGCCTCTCAATGCAATATTAGTAGGTAATGTTACGACTTTTCCTCTACATGGTTGCAAAAATTATTTTTCATTCCTTTCTTTTCTCTGCTCCAACAACTCTGCCGACATTTTCCACATTTCAATCCTCAAAAATGAAAAATCTCAAAAAACAAAACAAGACTAAACCCAGAATTCCAACTCATAACCTAGACCCCCCCCCCCAACTACCAGGTTTCCTTCTCTAACATAAGGGGTCTATGTTTCAACCTTTCAGAGGTTGAAACCTGACCTATTGTTCTTATGAGACTGTTTCCCTAGAGGAGTTCACGATTAAAGGATACTCAAACTTGACATCAAAATTTGACCCCCAAGATCGTCATGAGCATGGAATACATGCCTACATTAGAGATGGCTTTCCATGTGGTAGGGACATCTCCAGAAAAATCCTAATTTCCCTTACATGTGCTTCAGAGTAGCACTTGCTCACACTACCATGTTCATATTTACTCTCTATCGCTTCCATAACAGCGGAGTTACTAACACAGAGTTTCTCTGAGAAAATTTACCATATTCTGTCTACCTATCCCCCGGCTAACATTCACATCTGTGGAGACTTCAATGTTCACAATGTTGAATGACTAGTTCATTCAAACAAGACGGATGATGAGGGGAGGTACTGTGATGATTTCTTGAGTGTCCATGACTTAACACAAATTGTTCACACACCCACCAATATGGCGGACTCTGACAGACAATATACAAGTCTCCTTGACCTTTTTCTTACAACTTGCCTCAAAATGTGCTCATTCTCTGTTCCGTTTCCATGGGGATCTTTCGATCACTCTCGGTTAAGATAAAATCGAAATGTAATAAACCCACAGATGTACCTTTCTATTGTACTGTATATCGATACTATGGCTGATTGGGATAATTTCTGAATATTTATATCAGATATACCTCTGCACTCCATGTTCAAAAAGAACATGTCCTCTATAGTATCTGACCTGACTGAATGGCTAATTGTCGGTATAGACCGCTTCATACCCTCCAAGAAATTCCAGCAAAAGCCCAACCGCCAGCCATGGTTCACCCCAGAATGTGCTGCTGCCATTGTGCACAGAAACCACTTTTTTCACTGCTTTCAACGTAATAGATGTGAAACTAAAACCACCTTTAGAACTGCCAGCAACCATTGTAAAAAAGTAATAGAGAATGCAAGAGATTTGTATGCTCAGTAGCTGAGCAGCAGCTTGGTTCCCACTAGTTTTGGCGAATAAAAAACAGGGTCCTGAACAGAAGCGTGTCCTCTATCCCTACCATCATCAGTCGGCCTGGGATAATTTCATCAGCATCTGACAAAGCAAAACTTTTTGCCAAGAACTTAGCAGCCAATTCTACCCTTTGCAATCACGTATTTCCTCCTGTGACTGAAAACACACTATGCGATATACAAATATCTGTACGTGATGTTGCCAAGCTCAACAAAAACCTTGATTCCAGTTAAGCAACAATTTCCCCTTCACTGATAAGAACAGAAAAGATGAAGTATAATATTGGAACAGATACTACACTTTGATCCTAGCCAAAAAGCAAAGGGGATTTAAAAAAAAAAAAAAACTGAATTAGAGGATAATTTTTTTTCTCCCTATATTAGTAGATATATACGGCACAATCACGTTGACACACCGGTTCTCGCCAGATCACCGAAGTTAAGTAACAATGAGCCTGGCTAGTACCAGATGGGTGACCATTTGGGAAGGCCAGGCATGGTATGTACCGTGCTGAGTCGTAAAAATTTCCATGTTGGTATCTGGGGGCGCGTTTAACTCACGGTGGGAGATACACCCCCAAATCAAGATGGAAAGCAATGGGAAACTACCGTCTTTACTTGTCTTCCCAAAATTACGATGACTCTACAATTTGGAAAGCCGTGGTCGCCAACGCTGTTAAAACAGCAGTGCCACTGATGATGATTAGTAGAGTGCCCATTTCTTGGAGAGGGGGGGGGTTAATAATTCTCACATAAAAAACCATCTTGCTTCTAACTCTGCCCTTATGAAAAGATAAAGACTAATTTTGGATTTGGTCTTTATATTTTTCTAATTTAATTAGATTTCCAAACTCATTTTTTTTCTTATTCAAACAAAATAACCCTAGCTCAGTTGGTGATCTAACGGGTCACTTTGTTTTCAGATAATTATTGTTTTGGAATGAAATGACTTAAAAAGGGTTGGTATACCATAATTGTCTATTTCAAGAGACACCAACATGTTTTAGTCACATACTTGTCACCATAAAGGTGCTAGCCACTTGAAAACCCTTGGTTGAATAAAGAGAATAGTTTGCTGCGGCTGAGGGAGAAGTTTTCAAGTGGAACCAGTTTAATGTGTCATTATCAATTATACGTATAAAATCCGCCCCTCAGCTTTTTATGAGCCCTGAAAATTATGTTTGCTATTTTAAAAAAATATTTAACAGATCAGAACACCATTAGTATCTTTTAGTGTATGTGTGTGTGTGTGTGTATATATATATATATATATATTCAAGCATGTCTGATTGAACACGACAGAGTTATTCTTTTTTTTCCGATTTTTCTGAATATCTTTTCCATTCGCCGAGCAGTTTTTTTTTTTTTAAATTTCAGCCGGCATGTTGTATAAAACGGCGCCCAAAAGTTGTTCAACCATATTCTACTCAAGCACTTTCTATCAGTGCATTCGATTATCATCAGGAGTGATTGTTGCTGTTATCTTTTTCTTTCCCTTTGAGGCTTGGTGTATTTATAGTTTTGTTTTTTGGTTATAAAGGTAGGTGCAGTATGGTTAGGAGCAAATGATTTTATTTTTAACTTCGATTTTCTTATTTTATAGTTTATTTATTTAGTTTCTTGGTAGTTATTAAATACTGTTAGTATATTTGTCCTAGTGTTAAACGAGATCCGGTTAAAAAGGGGCTGTAGTTTTTTGATAAGTATGGCTTCTAGTAATTTTAGTCGTCGTGTGCAGTTGTAAAGGTATCGAATTTTAGTATTGTTAGTTAAGATATTTCTAATGTTCGACGATTGTAGGTTTTTATCATGGGATGTTAGGTGTTGTTTTATGGCGCTATTGTCAGCTAAATGATAGGTTAGTCATCGGGAGAGTGTTGTTGTGGTGTGGCTTTTGTATGTGTATACATTAGGAAAAGAAATCAAGACTATAAATCAAAATTTATAAGGAAACTTATTGCTTGACTAAATACACCAAAAACAATGTTCATGTCGGTTAAAACATGTCAAAAAGAGTGAAAAACAAACCAAATATAGAAGGTCCAGAATGCATGAAGACTCACTCGATGGTAAATCCAAGAAGCATAGAAAGTTTTTAAGAAAAAAACAAATCGTCAGAATTTCAATGTCAGTCAAAACGTGAAAGTAAATTGCAGAGTGAAGAACAATCCAATTGAAAAAGAAATTCAATGTAGCTAAAGGAATATAAAAAATCTCCTTGAAGTTGCCGAGAATGTCCAAAAATCACAAAGTTAGATTTTAAACTCCACGGAATAAGGATTTCTTGAAAATTGTTTTTTGGGATATTCTGTTGAACAATTAATTTCCTTGTAAATTTTAGTTTATAGTCTCCATTTCTTCTTATGACAAGCTCTGCTCCCTATAGTGTTTATATTGAGCTTTTTTTTTATTTGGTTGGGATTACTATATAAATATATAAATATTAATATTTATATCAGTTTTAAGTTTACACTTGCTTTTATCGGATAAAATTTTCATTCCTATTGCCTTGATTGACTGATACATAATTTTCAGAATGTGACAGATTATATAATGATTTCAACAGCCAAACAACGTTACAGCTCATAAGAGCCACAACAGCCAACAAACCGGAAGTCCAAGACTTGAGCCTCGCCCTCAGTTGGGCTCATCAGCTAGACACATCCAAACTCGGGACTCGAAACCAGAGCCTCTTACCCGCGAGGCGAGCACTCTGCCATATAAGCAAATGTGCAATACACACAAGGAAGTCTATCAACTAACACAGATCAAGCAAACCACAGTGAAATCCGACTATGGAATGGACCTATTTCGTCTCGAACAAGGGATATTTGCTCCTGTGGCAAAGTGCTTGCCTCGCATGCAAAAAACCTCGGTTTTCAAGTCCCAAGTTCGAATGTATCTAACCGATAAGCCCAAGTGGGGGCGAAGTTTGAGTCTTGAACTTCCGGTTTGTTGGCTGCCGTGCCTCTTGTGAGCTGTGACGTTGTTTGGTATATATATATATATATATAAAATGGACTCTCCCATCAATTTCAACATATGAGGTTCCGCTACAACACCGACTTGGCCTTTTTGTCAAGATCAAAGTGTAGTATCTGGTCTTCAGATGCTGCACTTCCATTTCTTGTTCTCTTTCGGTGGAGGATCAGTCCTTCACGACTGAGACAATTTTTTTATTTTTGTACCTTTTCTCCACGTTAAAAAACGACCCTGGTGTCTAACTCTGTCCCGTGGGGAGGCATAGTAAATAGGTACAACAACTAAGTTGTTCAGAAATCGACACAGATGATTTGAAGGCTTTGTTTAGAACCAACCACACTTATTGTATTACTGCTAATCTTTATCGGTGCAATGGCTGCCACAAGACAGAGCATACAGTATACCGCTGGTTTTACATCAGTTTTCCTTCTCCTAGATGCAAGTCTTAATCGAGACTGGGGATGCATCTGTCCAGTGAATTAATGCACCTCCAGATACCAACCTGGAAATTTCTATGGCTTGACACGGGACATACAGTGCCTAGCCTTCCCAAATGGTTACCCATCTGGTACTGGCCAGGTTCATCATTGCTTAACCTTGGTGATCTGGCGAGAACCGGTGTGTCAACGTTATCATGCCGTATATATATATATATTATTATTATTTCACCTAAAACAAGGCACAGGGTTACTTAGTCGTGATGGGCTACAATTTGAGACTAGATTTGCTGAGATATTATTTATGGAGTTGGACAGCAAGATGTCTGTTCACATTACATTTTCTGCATGTCAGTACAGTCAGGGAAGAAGGGGCCTGGGAGGGAATTCCAAAATGCAGCAGTCTGAAGAAAAAAGCTTTTCTAATAGAAGGCTTTATGGCATTTAGGGATTTCTACAGTGTAGGGGTGGGATTTTGCTGCTTGTCGGGAGTATTGCTGTTGAGGGAGTACTAGTGCTTGGAGTTTGTCAGAACACTTGCCATTAAAATACTTGTAAAACAGGCACAAGGATGTCACATTTCGGCGATATGACAGAGTTTGGAGTTTAGTTGATAGTTCAGGACCTATGAGGTTAGCGCCTCTTTTTTTTTAACACTGTCCAGGAGTGAGAGACTAATGGCAGATGTACCAGCCCGGATGTGGCAACAATACTCCATGCATGGGCGAACTATGGTCTTGTAGAGATACAGGATACTCTCAGGTGCGAGTAGCTTTCTAGCATGGTAGAGAGAGCCCATCTTCCTCGCAGCAGCCTTGGCAATTACCTCAATGTATTTGTTCCAATTCATATTGTCTGTGAATGTTAACCCTAGGAACTTGAGGGAAGCACCTTCAGGCAGTGTATCATTAGTCATGGCTATCAGTGGTTGAGAAAGTTTATTGTAATTATTAAAGGGAATGACCTTAATCTTGGCAACATTGAATGTTATCGACCAGTTTCGGCCAAATCCCACTACAGACTGAGGTTTTAGCAATTTCCTTAGAAATGTGTTCATTTGTTAAGACAAAAAAAAAATTTGATTGATTTTTCTTTCATCATGTCCAACCACAAGTGTAAAAGAAATTCAGCCAAGAGGAAGGCAATCAAGTCCAGAAAAACATTGGTATCGTCGGTTTCAAATCGTTTATGGTCGATAATATTAAATTCTCTTCAGCCTCTGTTTATATGTTCTCACTGGAAACTTGTTTTGCAGTTCATAATATTTTCTATTCTGTTATTCTTTCTATTATGGGAGAGAGGGTTCTTTGTATGTGTGTGTGTTTTTTTTTGTTCATCTGAGCAGATAAAATTGTACCCACTGATACTAGACTTTGCTCCTAGCCAGAAGTTCCCTATACTGCTTCAGCTATGGATTGAATAATGTTAATACATGTGGTGATATCCTCTATTGTTTATAATAAACTATTCCAATCGTCTCTTGTATAGTTTTATCAACTTTATTGAGAGAGAGAGAGAGAGAGAGAGCTAGTAAGATGCGGGACCACTTCTATCGTCTTCCCCAGAAAATGTTATAAAACTCACTATGTCTATCTGTTTGTTGCCATTTTTTCAAAGTGCATCTCGTCCAAGATGCAAGGTCGCAGAGCGGTGCGAGGCTGGTCAAATGTTTGCATTTTTTGTAGACCATTCTTTTCTAGGGTTTTAGTGGGTAAAAATAGCTGCTATGGGGTCAAAATTTAAACTTGGCAGGTATAAGTCGACTTAAAGTGCTCTTGTATGCATGCACAAATACACACCCTCACCTGGCTGTGTTTATTCTTATATTCTTTTGGGGTTAGTTTGCTGAATTCACTTATGTGATTCATTATTTTGTCTTTTTGTCCGCAGAGTCTGCATTTGCTCTTTTCTTGTGTCTGGTTGATCTTAGCCTTGATATAATTTGTTCTAATTGCATTAGCTTGTGCAACTGTCATTAGTAATTCAGTCTCTCCGTTTAGGTGCCCTTTGGTGGAGGCTTTAAGAGTCTGGAAAATTTTCTACTCAAATTATTTCGCTGCCCATCTCCCCACTTAGGATGCCCTAATTTACACTAGCTCCTTAATTGTCAGTAGCAAAGTGCCTTGTTTGAGGTGAGTGAAAGTTGAAAAAAAAAAAAAAAAAAAAAGTTGATTTTCAGCGGGGTGGTGAAAGGTGAGTTGTGGATACTTGCATGATTCATATTTTAATGTTTTTTTGTTTTATTTTGCTTTTACGTTCAATATTTTACATATACCAACTCCAGCCTACCCCCTTGTATGGAAGATTCAACTACTGTGACTAAATTCCATAATTATTAATAGATTAAAACGAACAGCAGATGTTGGAGGAATTACTATATGCCTTTTTTATTATCAATTTTTTTTTTTTTTTCCATCTTTTTGTTTTTTTGCAAAATTCACAAAGCAATTAATTTGCAGATAAAAAAAAAAATAAAAAGTCGTCCACTTATCAATTTTCTTTTTATTTTGTTCTAGCTGGGGATGGGGCATCCTACCGAATGCTAGACATTCACCTGCTATCTCATGCATTCTAACAGAGATATTTTAAGATTCTAACCATCCCTTTAAGTGCAACTCTTTGTATCTCTTTTGCACTTGGTTCACCGGGTATATTGCCAGGTAGTATTTGAAATTCTTTTCTCATGAGTTCAACTGCTCCTATAATTACTGGAACAATGGAGATCTTCCTAAGATTCCAATTTCTTTTCATGTCATACATAAGGCCTTGGTATTTCATTATCTTTTCCTTCTCAGCTCAGTTTAACCCAGCATCATTGAGGACACTAACTTCTACTAAGGTTGCTACTTTCTCCTTATCCCATATCACTGTGTCAGGCTTAATAGCTCTGGTAATTGTATTGGCATCAGGTAAAATTTTAGAATCGTCCCATCACTAATATATATATAAGATTTACTGAAAGGCAATAGTATTAGGGATATAATTTAAAGATAAATTTCATGGGGGATAATATTATATAGCAACATTATGATGGTCTAATGTTTGTGGTATTCTCAGCTAAAAGAAACAAATTATTTATTAGAATGTTGATCAATAATATCAAACATTGTTTTTTGTTTTATTTTCTTATTGTGCTTACCCGCTATCTCAGACATTTCAACAGAGAGATCTTTATACGATTCTAACCATCTCTTTATATACAATTGTTTGAATTTCTCTTGCACTTGGTTCACCGGGTATATTTTCCAGGTAGATTTTGAAATTCTTTTCTCATGAGTTGGATTGTTTGTATAATTACTGGAATGATGAAGATCATTTTCCCCTCTCAGCACAGTTTAATCCAACATCATTGGCGACACTTAATAAACCCTAGTATGTTTCAGTCATGCGCTTGTCAACCTTTCCTGACCCTTCCAAATCAACACTGACCACGATGACCCCCCCCCCCACCTCATTTAAAGCAGTCCATTATGGAGAGGTCAATTCAGTTTTGTTAGCAATTTTAAATTTAAACATACCAAGTTCGAATCCATAGGTGTGTGTGTGGTGGGGTGGGGGGTGGGCTGAAGCTAGCCTATTATTGAGATGGCTGAAATATGGTCCTGTGCAGTTTTAAGAACCCCCTCCCCAGTTTTGCGTTTTCACCCTTTAAGGTTTTTTTTTTTTTTTTAATTTTTTTTTTTATTTACAACATTCCACTAGTGATGGGACGATTCCAGTATTTTTCCAGATTCTGATTTTTCATAAATCTCTAAATATTTAACTATAAAGTTATTATTTTTGCCCTCGATTAATATTAGTATAAAATACATGGTTAATGTGCAGATATTTTCTCAAATGTAAAATTATACTTCTGAAGGATTATCTATGGGTTTTAGTTTTACTGGTATTTTTAAATCAATAAATGTTTATTATTTTATCGTTATTACTAGTGGGAGATTTCATTTTAAGCAAAATCGAATAATAAAAAGAAAGGACAATTAAAGGGATGGCTTTTGGCATTGGGAAATAGGCACAAATTTTTCCAATTCCAATACCCCATAAAGTTCCGATTTTTCAGATTCCAATTAATCGTCCCAACACTAATTTCAACCATTTTCAAGTTATTTAAAGCTGAATCCAATAATTTCGGAAAAAGGTTTTTGTTTCAAGTTTTGTTTTTATACCTTCAAATATTTATTCATGGTGTTTAGCTTGGTTGTTTTGTAGAGGAAAATAGTTTTTGACTTTACAGAACATGACTGAGTTTTGAAAAGGGAAAGAAAAAAAACAATAACATCAATGTTTGGTGTATTTTAGGTCAGGATTGGTTGGTTGTTTTTGTTTTACGGCATATCAACCCTTTTCGGGTTATTTAATGCCAAATCCAAAGATTTTGAAGAAAAAATTTTTAATAGAATATATTTGTTGTTTTCAAGTCGGTTTCTATTTAACTCATAGTTGGAACCCTAACAGGTACTACCACTCCGGGTCAGAGTGGACCTGGGAGCAATGGTAATTAAAGGGTGGCTCCACACTCCCCAAAGCCCGTAAGCTGGGGCCTCACCACTGGATATATTTTAAGGTCATATCCAGGACCCCCATCGAGGGACTTTTACCCTATGCAGGGGGGCAGTCGGTGTATTCTAATGCCCCACCGACAGGGCCTTAAGTCAGGAAGATGATATCTTCAGGCAGCCTGATCTGATCCTTTAAAAAAGTTTGATAATCGCCTGAATCGTCCCTAGTGGTAAATGCTGATAGGGCTGTCAAATATATTCTATTTTGTTGCAATTAATATCATGCTAGAAGGGTGCCCTGCCATATAATATGTTTAAATATGATATTTTAATTTATTCAGATTTCGTATTTATTATTATTCCCAGTTATTTTTTTTATAGGCCAGAGTGCTCTTCCTCTAGGGCAACAACTTTCTGATCTTCCTGCTTTGGAAGGGTGATAAATAGGCTATCAAATCTTATGGTCCGCCATGGGTTTATGAGAATTGATAATTTATATTACTTAGACTGACATTCTTCTCTTGGTTGTTTTCACATTTCCACCGAAGTAACCTTTAACCTTCTTAAGGTAAACTCTCTTCTACTAGACTGAAAAGCTTCTCGCACCTGCTAATCTATATATCTATAAAAGTGAGAAAGTGTGTGTATGTGCGAGGAAACTTCTACACCTATATACTCAACGAATTTTTGATCTACAGATTATTATGTCAATCAATGAACTTATAGGTAATTGCAACTTCTCCCAAAATTCTTGGATTTTGTAATGATGCCCATATGCATTTATTTTCTTTTAATGGATTGATATGTGCTTTTTCTTCTGATGAGTTAAGGGCAGAATAAATTCATTGATTAATATAATAATTAAATGAATGATTTTGCGCTACGAAACAGGTGCTGTCAGGAATAGTGCATGTCAACGTACTTAAAGGAATAAATTTTAAGATGGTCAACATCTTCAAATTTGGAATATAGACTTTTGTCATATATATATATATATATATATACTTAGTTATATTTTTGGAGAAAAAAAATTCCAGCAGCGTGCTCTATTATAAGGAAATAAAATTCAAAATAAGAGCGTAATAGTTATATTTTTTATTTTCAGAAGTTTAGATAAGATAAGCCATTGGTACTCTCGGTTTCAAACCTGATATTAGAGAACCGTTTTTGGTCCCAATATCAAGCTCTCTTCAGATGATCTATCTCATATATATATATATATATATATATATATATATATATATATATATATATATATATATAGAGAGAGAGAGAGAGAGAGAGAGAGAGATAAATAAACAGACAGATAAGAGCTTGATATTGAGACCTAAAATGGTTCTCTATAATATCAGGTTTGAAACAGACGGTACCGATGGCTTATCGCGTTTGTATTACTGTACACATAGATTCGAAAAAGTTGTCAAAAAACAAATATATAATAAATAAATGTTATCAAAGGCAAGATACGTTACTTTTCTACCTAACTGGATATATTTTTTGTGTTTTTATTCAATGTAACATATTTATTCAGCTCGAAAAGCATACAGTGTTTACCGATGTATTGGAAAATTCAAAACGGCGCCCGACACTCTCTTTAACACGGTAAGTTCAGGAAAAGATGTTATAAATAATAAACTATACAAAATACTGTTAGAAACTCGCTCAATATATATTACCGTGACATATGTTGACATATATTCGGTGTTTTTTTAATAGTATTTTGTCTAGTTTATTATTTATAACACCTTTTCCCAAACTTACCATGTTAAAGAGAGTGTCGGGCGCCATTTTGAATTTTCCAATACATCGGTAAACAGTGTATGCTTTTTCGAGCTGAATAAACATGTTACATTGAATAAAAATAAAAAAAAAATGTATCCAGTTTGGTAGAAAAGTAACTTATCTTGCCTTTGATAATATTTATTTGTTATATATTTGTTTTTTGACAACTTTTTCGAATCTATGTGTACAGTAATACAAACCCGGCTTATCTTATCCAAACTTCTAAAAATAAAATTATATATATATATATATATATATATATATATATATATATATATATATATATATATATACACACACACAAATTCAAAGGAAATTAATCTAGAAACTAATTATACAAAACATAAAATGACTGAACAACAATCGACACCCAACCATCTTATTTGAAAGTGAACCATAAACAGATTGGGCAACTTCTCATTCAGCAATTCGTCATTTTAAACCATTTTTATGTGGCCCCTTTCCTTCTGCTGCAGCATAAAATATGAGCAAATTAATTTCCGTATGTTTTTTTTTTTTTTTTTTTTATTATTATAGCATTTTCATTTTTGGCATGTATACAAAATAACAACGATAGATCTATAATATTGTTTCTACAATTTTTCTCTGTAGTGAGGCAATATACGATTCCCCCCTAAACTAATCAATCGACCATTATAACTTTAAGAATATATATTCTAGGCAACATGGTTAGGTCTATGATATTGTTTTTACGAAGGGCGTTCCAAAAGTAATACCTCCTATTTTTTAAATTCCGCCCAAATGGATCAGAGGGGATAGCAAATTGCATTATTCTGATGACTGAACTTATGCATTCATGACCAGAAAGTTTCCTCTCTCTGTTACAGATATTGACGGTGAGAGACTTTAAGAAAGCCACTCCTGTCATGGATATGCGTCAGAACAAGAGGTGCATCATTGAATTTCTGGTAAAAAGTACATTGAGAATGGTGGTGACTATGTAGAAAAATAAATTGTGGAGCGCAAAAGATCGCTCATTTTAATCGTACAACTTCCGTTTTTGTAGCTCTTCAACCTTTTGAGTTGCAAAAAAAAATCATAAAATCAGACTTTACTTTTGGAATGACCCTCGTACAATCTTTCCCCCACTAGATTTCAAAGTTGGTTTTGAATTCTGTTAAGGCTGCAAAGGTGCTATGAGTAGCACTTCTTCAGCTTTCTCACAGAAGAGACGCTATTCATTGTTGTCTGTTCTATTATTATTCTTATGGAAGATTGTTGACGCTCTGGCTCCTTCTAGTAAGACATTCACAGCAAGATCTTGTCTGTCTACCACTACAAAATAATCTAGTTAATTGATAGAAAGAAGAACCTGCAAACAGTTCAGTCATTACATATCAAATCCGTATTTTATGCATTTGAGTGCAATATCAAAGCATGAAAGATGACGGCACTCAAAAAATGATTTGTGTTTTAAGTAAGATTTAAAATGGTGTCAAACACACGCGGACATGCCTACAAAGTCCGAAAACAGCAAAGCCCTCATCAACGGAGAGTGATGTGAATGGAATCTTTCCAGATGTGGCAGCATTAGATCAATAAATCTTAGAATTCTTACATAGGAAGAGAGTTGTATATTACTAAATAAGGAATTACAGGATGGAACGATAGAATTGTCACCCTAGAAAAGACGACATGATTCCATTTCCGTTTGGTGAAAACCGGTTTTCTTTTTTTTTTTTTTGTTGCAGATCATCTACTTGTTGGCCAGTTGTGTACATTTCCAACAGTGATAGGAGCCTTCTATCATGTCTGAAAATGACACAAGGTTTAACAAGCGAGAGCCGAGATGTGCCGCTGTACAACTTATGCTCTCTACCGAGTCAACTTACGACAACAGGACCATTGCCAGCACCCTCAAAATGCGTCGATGGATTGCCACAAATAACAGGGACGTGTCCAAGGCGATGAAAACAAAGTTTCTAGCCACGGTTATGGTCTTTGGTGTAGTTTCAAGTGAGGCCACATCATGCCACCTCACATCTTCAAAGTCGGCTTGAAAGTCAACACTAAAATGCACCTGGATGTGATGAAGAGTGTGGTGATCCACTGGTGCTATCAGGTGGCCGCTGGCAGATCCTGGGTGTGGCAGTGCCAGCCCACAAGTCTAAAGAGACCAGGGCTTGGCTTCAGAAGAAGTGCTATGACTTTGCACCCTTCTCTCACTGCCCCTCCCCTCTTCCCCTGACCTGAACCTGCAGGACTATTTCGTTTGGCCATACTTTGAGAACACTACGAACATGACCTCCCATAACACCAAAGCCAGCCTGATCGTCGCCATCCACCAAGTATTCGCTGAGTTCCTGCTGGCGCTTGTGGAAAAGGCATGTTCCTAGTTCCTGTGGAATTGTCTTCCGTTTTCCTGCTTTCCAGCTTTCTATAATATGGTTGTCTTCAAGTCCAACGTGAACAAGTTTCTGATGAGCCGTTCCACTTAAGTTAACAAATTTACCGAACTTCCATTACTATCGATTACTATATTGTCCTTTTGACTACTCTACACTCTTTAACCCTTATCCTTGAGTGGCCTATCGGCCTTGATAAGTGGTGACGTCTATGTAAAAAAAAAAAAAAAAAAAAAAAAGTTCCAGACCCATATCGGGGCAGTGATTGAGGCTGAAGGCAGTTACTTGGAATAAATGTCAGCTCTACTACATAATCAAGTTACCTGAACTGATTTTCTCAATAAAAGTTTTAAAATAAAGCTAACGTGTTGTTTTCTCTAGAGCGACAACTTTATCGTTCTATCCTATATTCAGTCCATGGGGCTGAAAATAAATAATATTACGAAATGTTTATTTTCAGCCATGTGGACTAAATGAAATATGTTAAATCTTGAGGATTTGAAAAAAATTTTTTGTAGTAATTTACACAATTTCATTTTTATTTTTTTCAATAAATAAAAAATCGATTAATTGTACATAAAATTAATAATGTAAATCTCATAGAGATGAGAAACACACAGACATGTAAGAAGTGGTCAAACGATTTTATTAATATAGAGATTGTAATTTTGTTGTCTCTTTCAGAAAAATGTTTTCCATGCTCAGAATTGCCAAAGCATGGAACAAAATGGATGCATCGATTGTTGGTTACTAGTGATAGGACGATTCCAATATTTTTCTCGGATTCAGATACAATTACCGATTCTGTAGTAAATTCCTGATTAAAAAAAAATTTGGTTCATTTTGCAGTTGATAGTTTCATACAAAAAGTCTTTGTCAACATAGGGTGAAGAAACTTGAAGATAACCAATTGTTCTTACAATGATAGAAAAATTCAAAATTCAAAATGTGTGATGCGTTTATGACATGAAAAACGCGTGTAAATTCAATTTTTGCATTAATTCAAGTCTCTATGTTTCTAAATTTTTGAGATGAGGATTGATACGTATTATTTGGACTACTGTTCTCTTTTTGAGTGTTATTTTCAATTCAAACTTAAGCATGACAGACTGAAGAAAATGCTAATTCAAACTTTAACCTAACAGACCAAGTCTTTTATGTAGATACGAGGACGCATAAAATATATATATATATATATATATATATATATATATATATACACCTCATGATGGTTGGCAGGTCATCGTAGATGCCCTGAACAGTAAAAGGAGACATTATCTAATCTTACTTGCCCGGTATATTCTCGAGCCAACACCCTTTGGAGTCATGTGACACTATAGCATTTTGGGTTGTAATTTTCCGAACTGCTGATTTAGAAAATTTCCATGTGGGAGTTTACATGGAGATGCACAGTTGTTTTTTTTTTTGTTTTTTTGTTTTTTAATTCATTTCGTTTACTATAAAACGGATCTTAAAAAACAAAATCTTTCAGAGTAAAGTACCAACTACCCCAGCCCTATGAGACCACGCCCGATAATTCAAACATTTGATCCGATTCGTGTGACTGTGAGGAATTAAAAATGCAACAAGACTGAAACAAGATGTCACCCACACAAAAGTGAAATCTAATCTGGAGAATGAAAACGAGTTTAAATTAGAAAATTGCCTTTATGTAGGGATATATCATGAGAGTTATATATATATATATATATATATATATATATATATATATATATATATATATATATATATATCTCGTTGGAATTAAAAATGTTAGACGTCTATATGAAATGAAATGTGCATTTCTTTGTCTTTATTTACTGTTTGATTTTTATTTTATACTAGCGGAAGTACCCGGCGTTGCCTAGGTGTGTTGAGGTGGTGTAGTAAGAAACACCGGTGGAGAGAGGTGTTAAAAAAAAAAGTAGTAGTAACGGGGTGGTGGGTGATCAAAACAACAGTAGGCAGCCCGGGTGGAGAGAGGTGTTAACAACAACAACAAAAAAAAAGGGTTAAACCCAAACGTTAAAAAAAAAAAAAAAAAAAAAAAAACGTAATGTCTTAGCCGATACGTCCATGGCAAAACCGGAAGTCAGGAGCGTTGGAATTAAGGTTAGTCAATCCAATGGAGACGATGACTTGCGAAAATATTAATGAAAAAAAAGCGACCCCTTCTTGTAGAAAACTGGCCAGTTGAGGATAAAGGAATTAATGTTTTGGGCCAATTTTTCGATTTTTTTTGTTCGAAAAACCGAGGTTTAAAACGATACCGGTTTCGTCAGGATCCGTCATGAGTGTCGGAAATCTTTGGCATACATACATACACTAGCAGACAGGTGAGATTTATATAATAAATGTACATATGTATTGTGTGTGTGTGTATATATATATATATATATATATATATATATATATATATATATATATATATATATTTACACACACACATAAGGTTTACACAGCACATTATTAGCTATACCTTCTCCTCCTACCACCTTCTCCCTCTCCATACACACACATCGCCTTCATTACACTGAGAAAAACCAAAGGTACGGTCGAAGATTTGTTCTTGGAAAAAGTTTTTTTCAATAGACATTTTGTATTCCTACACGTCACCCAATAATAAAAACTAGAAAGGAAAGATATAAAATATCATACTTTTCGTATTAATTTTTATAATATATATATATATATATATATATGAAAGTCAATGTTTGTGTTATCAAAATCGATATGTTATCAATTAAACATTAAAATAAGTTTCAATAACGGTTAAAACTTTCACAGAATCTAAAGACACTATTGCAGTTTTCCTTAGATTCCATCTGGGGTCATTAGAGTCAATTATCGATTTGGTCTATACAATAACTAAAATATATTAGAACCTAAATTAATTAAATTAATTATAGATGTATGATTTTGGGAGCAATTTTAACCTTATAATGCTCCCCTGGGGTGGGGGGCAACCTGAGTTATCCCGGAAAATCCATTCTGATAAAAATTTACTTTCACCATGACTAATGTTTGGGCAAAATTAAAAAAAAACAAAAAAAAAACAAAAAAAAAAACGAAGGAGTGGCTATTGAGAAAAGTACGAATGGGAGTGAATTACTAGGTCCAATACTTCCTTTGTCGGGGGGGGGGGAAAGATTTAAACATTTTTCTGTGAACTTTTTTTTTTTTACTCCAAACAAGTTATATTACCACTTGGACATTTGGAATCATCTCTAATAGGGGATTGTTGAGAGGTGAGCAATAAGATGTCTGTTGTTCACATTACATTAAAAGTCCTGCATGTTAGTACAGTTAGGGAAACAGGAAACAAGGAGGCAATTCCAAAGGCATCTAGGGACCTCAACAGTGAAGAGGTGGGATTTTGTTGCTTATCTTTAAACACTTCTTTTACTTATATTTTTGATATTTAAAATAAACAAATTTATTTCAAATTGTCGAAACTATTTGCCGTTCTATAGCCCCCTGTAAGAACAAGTCGTTTTTATTATTTTTTTTTTTAAGAAAACACCACTACGCTAACAGTTTTTTTTTTTATTATTATTATTACTTCACTTCACATTACAAATAATATTTTAAACTTTTCTTTCCAGATAACAGGACTATATTTGAAATCATTTCCAACGAGCAACACTGGGGGAATACCAGATGTTCCAATTTACTTGGTTCCTCAAGAGGGCAAAGTCAAACACCAGATCGGGTTTTATTTGTGGCAAAAATTCAATTCCTCAAGAAGAGCCACTCTGGATAGGAACAAAAATAAAAATTGACCCAATCTAGAAAGATTTCTCCTTCACTGATGAAGAACAGAATAGACTAAGTGTAGCAGCAGAACAGATACTACACTTTGTTTCTAGCAAACACACACACACACACACACACACACACACAGTGGCCAATTCTTAAAAGAAGCAAATACAAAAATGGGGGCGCAAAACTCACCTTGTATTTCATCGAAAGAGAAAAACAAAATCCAAATATTTTTTTGAATAAAATGTTAAGACCGCGAAAAGCAACTTGTGGTAAAATAATATTTCAAGACAAATAACATTTGTTCTGTGGAAACGGTGGAGGTCGGGGTCGGGGTGGGAGTGGAGGTGGTGGAGTGAAGCAAAACAAGAAGTACATTGAGGTTGAAAAGAAAAATATGTTAAGGAAAGAGAAAGAAAAAAAAAGTGTGAGAGTGAGTGAGTGAGAGACAAGGAGAGAGTTTGAGAGAAAGAAAAGGGAAAGAAAAAGAGAAAAAAGGGAGAGAGAGAGAAAAGGAGAGAAAAAAGAGGAAGAGAGAAAAGGAGAGAAAAAAGAGGGGGAGAGAAAAAGAGAGAAAAAAGAGGGGGAGAGAAAAAGAGAGAAAAAAGAGGGGGAGAGAAAAAGAGAGAAAAAAGAGGGGGGGAGAGAGAGAGAGAGAGAGAGAGAGAGAGAGAGAGAGAGAGAGAGAGAGAGAGAGAGAGTCTTGTCTCTATTCAAACAATCAGGGATTCTTGTTTTAAGTTGTAAAAAAACTTAAATCTTATTTCATATAAACTCTGGCCAATTCACCCCACTTTCCACAATCATGGCATTGTTGGTAGACATTGACATCTCTGACCTTTCATCCCTGCCACATCCTCTTTCATTCCAATGTTTGGATCAAGGGAACATTGAGAAAACACAAAGTTTGGATTAAAAACCCTATAACAAGCTTTTTTTATGTTTTGCTATTAAAATGACCAAATACATTCAAGTCTTTGTCTCTCTCTTTTATATATATATATATATATATATATATATATATATATATATATATATATAGTACTGATTTCAAAAGTAAAAAAAAAAAAAAGTCTTGGGTACCATCAGCTAAAATCGAGCCAAACCCAGCCACATTCCCCCATTTAGCAACCCCGCCGTGTTCCCTGCCATTTGAGCTAACTCAACAGATGGATAAAGATTTCAAATTAAACCACTTTTAGCTAATAACTGAACTTGCACATACGTAAAACTAATAGAAATATGTCGGCAAGTTGAAATAAACAGTTTGCATTTTAACTTGCTGACATTTCTGTATGCGTTATTCATCCAAACAAAGGTTTTACTCGTTATGAACAATCCTTGGTATATGATTACTATTTCCTGTTAATTTCAGTGTTATGTGACCTGTAGGTGAGGAGTTTATCGGTTAAATATTTACCCACAGAAAAACACACAAATATACGAGGTGCCTTCAATAAGTTCCCAGACTGTTTTCGTACAGGCATTTAAAATTGTCATAGACTCTTGAAATTTCAATGTTATTGCTATATATCTTATGAGATAACCAACTAATTTTTATAATTTCAGGTTCCGATGAACAGCTACAGCATGAATTCGAATACACTCTACTAAAGCCTTATTATCACAGCTGGTGGATTTCAAAAATGTAATCTGGATGTCAGAACACTTTGGAAGGACAATATGCAATAAAATTCTGTTTTAAACTTGAAAAATTCCACAGAAACGTATGGAATGCTTTAAACTGCTTCTGGACTATCTTGCATGAATCGAGCATTGGTTTTTGAGTGGCATAAGAGATTCAAGGAAGGTAGGGAGTCTGTGAGGGATGACGAGAGGCCTGGGAGGATTAAGGAAGTCAGAACACCAGAGCTGATTGGCCAAATAAAGAATTCCATGGATAAGAACCGTCATGTGTCTATAGAGAAAATAAGTGCATAGTTTGATGTCAGTGTGGGAATTGTACAAACAATTATTCGCTAGGAACTGAAGATGTGGAAGATTTGCGTGAATGCGCCAGTCCACAATTCCATCTTTGTCACAAACTATTTAACCAAGATGGGCACCAAGACAGTTTCTTACTCTCACTATAATCTAGACCTTAATAACAATAATCTTGGCCTTTTGGTGTCAAGATCAAAGTGTAGTATCTGTTCTTCAGATGCTGCACTTCTATTTCTTGTTCTCTTTCGGTGGAGGAGAAATCCTTCACGACTGAGACAATTTTAATTTTTGTACCTTTTCTCCACGTTAAAAAAACGACCCTGGTGTCTAACTCTGTCCCGTGGGGAGGCATAGTAAATAGGTATAATCTAGACCTTAATCCATGTGACTTTTGGTTATTCTCTAAGCTCAAGAAAAACCTTAAAGGCTGTCGTTATGAGATAATTGAGGAGATGAAAGAGGCTGTGACGAGGGTCATTGACACGCTCACACAAGAGAACTTCCATAGGGTCTTCCAAAAGTTGTTGGAACGGAACAACAACTGCATTGCAACCGGAGCAGATTACTTCAAAGGGGCTAGAGTTTCATGTGTGTACTATCAACAAAAGTGCCCATATGAAACCTGGATAAAGTGGTAGTAGGCAGGCAGGCTCGAACCCGTACCGCGAAAGAGGGAATGAACATGAAAAAAAAAAAAGTGACGTCTTTGCCGTTGCCTCCATCGCCAAACTGGAAGTAGCGAAGGTTTAAATTAAGGCTAGTCAATCGAAAAGAGGGGATGACTTTCGAAAATATCAGCGAAAGAAAACGACCCCTCCCTGTAGAAAAGTGCTCAGTTGAGGGTGAAGGAATTAATGTTTTTAGCAAATTTTTCGATGTTTTTCGTCCGAAGGGTCAAGCTCCAAAATGATACTGATCTCGTGAAAATCTGTCGCCTCTGTTGAAAGTTTTAGGCAAACATACATAGATACAAAAATAAATGTATACATTTAAACAGACAGGTGAGATTTATATAATAGATGAATGCAACATTTTCCATTTCTGAAAATACTTAAGATCTAATATTTCGAAATGAGACGAATTCTACTATGTATTTACTACGTAAAAAAAAAAAAAAAAAAAAAAAAATGTGACAGACGAACGGACAGACAGAATCTATGCTTATACAAAGTTATGTATATATGTTTATGCACAGGATTAACTTCTAAACTAATTAAACGATCATTATTAATTTAAGAATACAGGTGCAAGGTGTAAGGGTGGGTAATGCGGGTTATAGTTAGTTTATGTAAAAGGGTGAAAAGAAAGTGGAAGCGTCATTAAAATTTGGATACCTAAAATTTTTTGGAAATTTAAAAAATAATTATTAGGCATCAATTAATATATATTTCTCAAATTTTGCTTTTTCTTAACTTGGAAGACAACCACTTATCAAGGCCCGAAGGCCACTCGAGGACAATGCTTATTGAATGTAAGGTAGTAGTGTAGTTAATGGTATAAATTGGGTAAAATTTGATTATTTATGGGGAAGGCTCGACAAGAACTTTTTTTATGTTGGATTTGAAGGATACCATGTTGTATTCAGTTGGAAAGCAGACCATTCGAACAGTTCCACAAGCAGGCAGTTCTGGGAAAGAAGCTTTGTTTATGGAATCTGAATTTAGATTTAGGCACAGATAGAGAGTGGGGAAATCTTTCAAAGATTTCAAGCGTTATTTAGGAGGAGGGGGATATGGACAAAACTATCCTTTCAAAAATGAAAATATTTCAGATTTGCATTAAATTTAATCCATAGTTATTAGACATGAATGAAAGATTCCCTGACCTTCAATTTCTTCTTAAGACCCCTTGAATTTTAGACATTTACTAGAATCTAAATCATATAATGGATTTCAATGAAAATTGGAAAAAGGATTCTAGACATGAGATTTAGTCACATATCTTGATTTTCTTTTTCATAAGGGGTCATAAAAGTTAGTAAAAACTGTTTGATTTGGAGAATTAATTTACTTGTCCTGAGGCAGGTATTCCTTCAGTTTGCATGAGTATAAGAATTGCAGTATAGTTACATTCCAAGATCCAAATATTTATTTTTTATACAAAACTGCTCCCCCACCATGTTAAAATTTAGGCACATTTTTTACGGATCGGTTTCTTGATGCAGAACAAACGGTTATTATATCAATACCGTCTCTTTTTTGTACATATACGAGGTGGTATTGGCATAATAATAACCGTTTGTTTCTGCACAACGAAACGGATCTGTAAAAAATGTACCAAAATTTTAACATGTTGGCGGAGCTGTTTTGCATGAAAAATAAATATTCGGATCTTGGAATGCTGTTATTCTTTTATATGTGTCTGTTGTTATATTTAACATACATTGAGCTTCGAAACAAAAAGGATTGGCATACACAAAGAGTGAAATATATTTAAAAACTTATTTTTACCAAAACAACATATATCTATATGCATAAAGTAGTAGCGTTCATATGTGTGTGGGTACAACTCTCCTACAGCCCCCACCAGTGGACCGATCATGACAAAACCTGGCATGATAATGGTCCCCCACTTAGGGATAATGCACAACATTTTCTAAGATAAAGGTCAAGGTCATAGCCTGTGTATATATACTATTATATTACAGCCCACACCACTGGACCAATTGTGACCAAACCTGACATGATGACGGTCTCCGACCTAGGGATGGTGCACACTATTTTTCAAGCTCAGCGTCTTGCACAAAGCGCAGATATCTTTGTTAGTATATATATATATATATATATATATATATATATATATATACACACACACACACACAGAGATATATATATATATATATATATATATCTGTATACACACAATGAAACGTGTAAGATGCTTATAGTAAAAGTAAATATAAAATTCGCCTATATATATATATATATATATATATATATATATGAGGAAACAGTTAATAAATCATATTAAAAAACACTTTGAAATGAGTTAAAAACATATTTAATCTGAAAAGGAAACCCTAGATAAGTGGATAGTTCTTAATCCGCAGAGTTTCGAAGAAATACTTTCCTTCTCATCAGAGGGTAGGATTTAGCAAAATGCGGGATCGGATTTTGCATGCAAAAGTATTTGATGAAACAGCAAGTAAGTCAAAGATCTTACTTGAAAGCAAAAAAAGTGAAGCAGAGGGAATATGGTGAAGAAAAAGGTGATTACACATGAATGGATAGTCTGGTGGGAGATAAATAATCCGGTGACAGTAAAATCCAAATATATAACTCTAAGAAAGTTAATTGAATATATATATATATATATATATATATATATATATATATATATATAAACATTATTTCATGTATCTATATAAAATTTTATGTACCTATTTTCAGTATTTACTTCAACAATGCTTATTACGTGATAGTAACACTAAATAATACTTATTAGTAAGTTATGGCAATTAAGCTACACAGAATTTGTCGCGTTTCCTCATTAGAATTCGAAATAGCTTGACGAATCTTCACAAAGATGAAAATTCTGTGTAGCTGAATCGCACTATATATATGATCGAGAGAAAGAGAGAGAGAGAGATCTAACTCTGGAAATCCGACTAACTTAATTTTATATATTAGATGTAGTTTAGGCTGAATAAAGTCCTTACAGATGTTGGACTATCAAAGAAAAACAAAGTTAAACGTTTGATCGCAGTTAAATTACGATTCAAATATGAGGATAATTTTCAATCTTTATTCTTAAAATAAGTAAAAAAAAGTTTGTAATGGTAGATTTAAAGAATGCCATTGCAAAATACAAACAATTTGGCAAATTATTTGTGAAATGAAAAGTTTGAGAAGGAATTATATCGCATTCCTCGAAAGAAATACAGCAGCTTCCATTTTTCTTTCTTCAACTCATCCAAAACAAGACATATGAAAACGTAAGGAGCTACTGTTAATTAGGGGCCAAATTTATAGGGGCATCTTAATTGTGTACTTCAACAAAGAGATGGCTGTTCACATTATGTTTAAATTTCTGTATGTTGGTAGAGTCGGAAAAATTTTATAGATTTCATTCATCAATTCAATCATCTCATAATATTCTTCATCATTCAATTGCCACTCTATTTCATTAACCCAACTTCCCAAATTCTTTTGTCTTTGATAAGTGGTGATATAGGTACAAAAACTTAAGCCTGACAGACCGACAGAAATGCTCAAGCCGGATAGAAATGCTCAAACCCGACAGACCAACAAAATTGCTCAAGCCCGGCAGACCAACAAAATTGCTCAAGCCCGACAGACCAACAAAATTGCTAAAGCCCGACAGACCAACAAAATTGCTAAAGCCCGACAGACCAACAAAATTGCTCAAGCCCGACAGACCAACAAAATTGCTAAAGCCCGACAGACCAACAAAATTGCTAAAGCCCGGCAGACCAATAAAATTGCTCAAGCCCGGCAGACCAACAAAATTGCTAAAGTCTGGCAGACTGATCATCAAACAGACTTTTGTGGACACGTCTAAAAACCTCTGAATGCAATTGAGAAGCAATCACAAAATCCGAGTGACATTTCCGAGTGTCGACCAATAAATGGTTCCTGCTTATTCATGACGCACCATCATCGCCAGCGAAAGTGGGCGAATGGCGAGGAAAAAAGGGAAAGCAACCAGGCACGGAAGTGGGGGGTTCTTAGGGTAAGGCTGCAGCAATCATTGAATACACAACGAAAAGAAGCGGAAAGGATGAAGATGAGGAGGGTTGGATGATGATGCATCTTTCACAGTATTTGCTATTGTTTTGCCTTTATCGACAGAAAAAGAACGAAAAGATTCGCTTTGAATTGTTCATTCTAAGTGAAAAAGTGGAGCAAACACCTGATAAAAATGCACACTTATTTAGACAGTAGCTTTTGTTTATTAACAAACAAACAAAGGTGCTAAAGTATAACATTCCTGTATCATCACTGTCATCTATTATTATACTAAACATGAGTTAATCAACTGGAGAATACACGAATAATATTATAAGTAGTATTAGTATTTTTAATATATATATATATATATATATAATTTAAAGGAGATTAGAACAATAGTCTAAAGAGCTGATTGTATTTCAATGTAACAGTGAAATTACTAGTTTAATTAAAATACAAGAAAGAGAAAGTGCTCGTTGTAATTTAGATATATAATAAGCTCGATAGGTAAATATCCTAGAGCTAATTCAATATTAAGTAATGTGATTGATAATTTAAAAATCAAATTATAATTAAATTAAAAATCCGTTTCATAAGAAGGAACAACAACAAAATCAATTATCTGTACGATCGTTTTGGAAAACAATGCTTTTTATTGTGGTAAACATCAAATTACGGACAATAATTATTACATATAGTTTTTTAATAAGCAAGGTCTCCTCGTCAGCAAATTTTGAAGGGTTTTTATTAAATTTAAAAGACACCATAAATAAACCTAGCATTAAAAGTAAGGCAGATGTATCTTTTAATTTTTCGCCTTTTGAAATCAGGAACTATGGTTAAAATACTCATATATATGTTTGCTATAGCCTTTCACCTTATTACTTTTAATGCTAGGTTTATTTATGGTGTCTTTTAAATTTAATAAAAACCCTTCACAATTTGCTGACGAGGAAACCTTGTTTATTAAAAAACTATATGTAATAATTATTGTCCGTAACTTGATGTCTACCACAATAAAAAGCACTGTTTTCCGAAACGATCGTACAGATAATTGATTTTGTTGTTGTTCCTTCTTATGAAACGGATTTTTAATTTAATTATAATTTGATTTTTAAATTTTAAATTATCAATCACATTACTTAATATATATATATATATATATATATATATATATATATATATATGGGAAACAATAAGAGTGGAAACTGAAGTCAACCTATATATTGGTGAATATAGAATGGTTCATTCTTAATAAAGGTATACAAACATTTAGTTGGGGAATAAAGGGGACTCTTTATACCAAGGCATTTCGAAGCCTAATGCTTCTCATCAGAAGAGTAGAGAAAATGCTATGTAACATAGCGGGGATGCGACGTCTAGTGTGGGATTCATCAGGAACAAAATAAATCAATGAAAATATGGATGTTGTTAGGGGGAATTATATCGAATTCTAAGATAAAGGAGGAGCGTATTATATAAAGCTCCAATAAAATTTGTTGAACTTTGTATTATCCCGATAAGTCTCCTCTTATAGAACTGAATTTATTCTATTCTCCTAACTCTCTAAGCTATATATTTGTTCACTATTTTTCAGAAAGAATTCCATCAAAGTGCTCGATTACAAAGAAAACATTTCAATATAAGAGCTTAATATTTATTTATTTAAAATTGTACAGAAGGTCAGTAAAATATTGACTTGAAACCGACGGTACCAATGTTTTTCTGACCTTCTGTACAGTTTTAAATAAATATATATATATGTATATGTATATATATATATATATATATATATATATATATATATATATATACTAACAAGTAGTTAATAAAACATGTTAAAAACACTTTGTAAAAGAGTTAAAAACATTTAATTTTAAAAAGGAAACACTAAATAAGTGGATAATCCTTAATCCGTGGAGTTTCGAAGAAATACTTTCCTTCTCATCAGAGGGTAGGATTTAGCAAAATGTGGGATCGGATTTTACTTGCAAAAGTATTTGATAAAACTACAACTAAGTCATAGATCTTACTTGGTAACAAAAAATGAAGCAGAGGGAATAGGGGGAATAAAAAAGTGATTTCATGTGAATGGATAGTCTGGTGAAGGGTAAAGTATCCAATGACGGTAAAATCCAAAAATGTAGAATCCAATTTTATATATATATATATATATATATATATATGTATATATATATATATATATGTATGTATATATATATATATATATATTATTTATAAATAACACATATATAAATGTATATATATATTATTTATACATGATATATAATACATATATTATTCCAATAGAAAAATGCGAGCACGAGAAGTAATATTGTTAAGCTTAAACATGGAAAAGTAAAGGATTAGTTGTTAAAACTGGAAAAGAAAAGGACAAGATATTCTAGTAAAAAATATAATAAATTTACAACTTAAAATATTGCAGCATTAAGAACTGATTATATGTTATAAATTGAATTAAAAAAAATTCTTAATGCTGCAATATTTTAAGCTGTAAATTTATACTTTTTAATAGAACATCTATCTTGTCCTTTTCTTTACCACTTTTAACAACTAATCCTTTACTTTTCCATGTTTAAGCTTAACCATATTACTTTTCATGCTCGCATTTTTCTATTGTAATCCATGATTTTTCCAGGTTTCCACTAAATTCAATTCTTTGTTTAATTTCAGTCGTATTTTTTTTGCCTCCATAAACATAACCTACACATATGTAAAATAACACTGTATGGCACTTGTCTGCTTTCAATAAAATCCTCCCAATTATCATTCTTTCATTCTATCTGTTTCACTTGTTACTTCTCTTTTCATGAGAATAGTGAATTGGTAGCAACAAATGTCGCTGAAGCGACGTGGTTGCTATGGAAACCAGTCATAAAAAACGTTCACCTCCTTTCATTTTTTTTACGATTTTGAACACCAGTAAATTCATAATAACTTTTGTTTTACTGAACGAAAATTGAAAATTTTTTTTCACAATATAGCCGAGACGGTGATCTATAAACTGTAATAACTGTTTGAAATTTGGTTGACAAATGAGTGAGCGGTGAAGCTTTAAATCAGTTCTAAATGACTAAAACTGCCACTTAACCATATATTCAAACACCGTGTTTGCATGATTTATAAATGATATTTAATACATATATATATATTTAAATATTACTAGCAGGTCACCCCGGCTTTGCTCGGGCCCTATGTACTGTTCATAACTTTATGTGCATATATATATATATATATATATATATATATTAAAAAGTTTGACTTATGCCCAGGTAACCTACATCTAAAATTGCAAAGGTCGACTCTTTCAACTTTGATCTCTTGACAACCAAATTTTCGCCCGAAAACCAATTAAAAAGCTTGCTGCATGTCTGAATATCGTTTACGTAAAATCTCAAATATTTAAACCCAAAATTGGCTGAATAGTTTGCTAGAGACCGCAAAAGTCCAATCTTTTGAATTTTTACCCCTTGGCAGCTAAATTATCGCCCCAAAAACCAATGAAAAACTTGCTCTATGTCTGAATACACTTTATGTAAAATTTCAAATTGTTAGACCAAAAATTGGCTGAGTAATTTGTCAGAGACTGCCGAGGTCAAATTTTTTAAAATTTTGACCCCAATTTTAACCCCTTAACATTTATTGTTTTGGGATCAAATCAAATTAAAAAGTTTGATCCATGTCCAAGTAACCTACATGTAAAATTTCAAGTGTTTACACCCAAAATTTAAATCAATCCACGTCTCAGAAACATAAAACTGAGTTAATTAACTGGCGAATACACATAATATTGTAAGTAATGTTTTTGAATTTTTGTGATGATTCATAATATGTATCGTTAGAATTGTTCCTCCAACCTTCTCCATATGTATCTTAACAATGACTCTCATTGTTGAATAGTAGAAAGAACGTTTTTGCTTTTTTTTTCCAAGAGACTTTTTATAACAAGTATAATTTCAAATACTTCAACGACTTTTTACATTCTAAAGTAGAACGGCCATACGTTTCCTAGCAAATATATCTTCAAATATTGCACTGGTATTTTATTTTCTTCAATTTATCCATCCAGAAAAAGTCTACAATAAAAACAAAATTTTGATAGACATATAACTTGGTTTGTTCTTTTTGCTTCTCTTAACCAGGTAGAGTTTTTTATCCAGATAGGCTTGCCTTACCATTGAAAATTTTATTTTTCAGCATAATTTATCTATCTAGTAATAAAAATTATGCTGAAAAATAACATTTGCAATGGTAAAGTAAATCTATCTGGATAAAAGAAAAAGCTCTACCCGGTGAAGAGGAGCAAACAATAGAATAAGTTAAGATAAAGCATAAAGTTACATAGGAACTTTATTACATTGTCAAGTCAAAAAGAGTTACAGGGAGAGGAATAAGGGAGAACCCTCTTAAGACAATGGCATTTTGAAGCTAAATGCTTCTCTTCGGAAAAGGAGAAAAAGCCAGCATTATACAAATGTAAAGGTAAAATGACAACATCGATTTTGAAAACATTCAGATTACAAATGGAAAAAAAAATTGGAGATTAAAGCTGGAAAAGGTTTTTATAGGAGTTGGGTAATATAATGGCGATAAAAGAAAGAGATGGGGGAAAAAAAAGAATGATGGCTAAAAATATAAAAAAAAACTATATTAAAAAAATATAAGAAAATAAAATAATCAGAAAACTTTTGAAAAATTTATAAAAATATAAAAAAATTTCAAAATTATTAAACTTTAATAGCAGATTTGGCAACTATCGGTTATGTTGAGTCCAGCATGGTTTGGCAATTCATCATGAGAAGACTGGCACCCGAGTAGCATTTGCTAATTGCAAATGATATCAATTTATTGAGATAAACATTTAATGAACAAATAATTTCATGAAATGGCCACCTTGTGCACAAAATTTAACCCCATTAGATTATTTTTTTCCGGGGATATGTAAACACTCATGTCTACTTTGATAAACCAGACACGATAGACTAACTGAAAGACAACATATGACATGTTATTATTGCAATTATTAAGGCCTGGGATCCACTCAAGGATAAGGGTTGAAGAGATTTTCATTTGGATCATTAATACCACCATAATAGTATTAAAATCAGTGGGTGACATGGGCTGAAAATTGATTATCAAAGAGGATGCCTCAACAAGTATTTATTTACATTAGACTTGAAGGTGACCATACTGTAGTCGGTTAAGAAGCAGTCCTGTGATATTTGGTTATTTGCTGTGTTTGTAGCTAAATCAATTCTTGAGTTATTTTTTTTGGCAGGGAGGAAAGGGATTGAAGCTCTGTCGAACCCTTATTATGAACAATACAGCAGAGAAGGGCTGGCGATATCGACTCTGCGCAAAGCAGCTGAGGCAACATCGATTCTGCATGAATAAGGCTATAAAGAAGATCATCCATCACAAGCTTGCAAAGTAGGTTTTGTATAATGTCAAGGCTAGAAAGGATACTCCGGGCAGTATCTCTGCAGATATGACAACTGTCGATACACCTAACATTCCTATTTCAACTGCTTTAAGAAGTTGTTAAAAAGTTTTAACGGGAATATGCTTTAGGATACTAGGATATATTGAAATTAAATTGTTAAAATAAATTTGCAAAATAAAACTTAAATACTAAGGGAGATAATTCATTACATTGTGATTCACAATTACCTCCCTTCAAAACAAATAACCAAAAAAAACACAAAAAAAACAAACAAAAAAACAAAAAGCAAACTATATCCAGGCAACGTCTATTTCTTATTTTTACATATCTTCTACATTTTTATTATTTAACAATTATTTATTGAAAGAAAATGCAGGTTATCTTAAAATTTTCAGCTTTAAGATTGCTGCATGCTGCAATGCTGCATGCAGGAGAAAGTCGGCACCTTCCTGCAAAAAAGTGAAAAAAACTTATCATCATCATCATCATCATCTCTCCTAATCATGTGACTGGGGAACACTTGTAAACTTGCTTTTCCCAAGAGACTTCCTCCTTTAGAAGAAGCTGGTTCAACCCACCTAGTTTGATTACTGTTTAAAATAAACAAACAAAAAAAAAAAACAGTAAAAAAGAAGAAAAAAAATGAGAGTCGATATCGTTTCAACATGGTAGCTAATAAACTAATTACTAAAATCGTTAACAAATATTTATTTAATTAAAAGATTGAAAATCTTTAAAGTTTTTTGCATCCAATTATTAAAAAAAAAAGGTGAAGTAAGGGCGGCAAGGCTTGATATATGAGGTACCTTCAACAAGTTTCCAGATTTTTTTGTACAGGCATTAGAATTGTCGTAGACTCTTGAAAATTTAGTATGTTATTGCTACACATATTATAAGATGAATGACCAATTTTTTTTTTATTTCAGGTTCAAATGAACAGCTACAGCATGAATTGGAATACACCCTACTAAAGCCTGATCGTCACAGCTGGCGAATTTAAAAAATGCAATCTGGACGTAAGAACACTTTAGAAGAACAATATTCTGAAACTTGAAAAAAACCCATAGAAATGTATGGAATGCTTTAGACTGCTTTTGGTCCATCTGGCATGAATCATCAGTTTTTGAGTGGCATAAAAGATTCAAGGAAAGCAGGGAGTCTGTGAGGGATGATGAGAGGTGTCGGAGGAGTAAGGAAGTCAGAACACCAAAGTTGATTGGCCAAATAAAGAATATCATGGATAAGGACCGTCGTTGTGTCTATAGAGACAATAAGTGCACAGTTTGATATCAGTGTGGGAACTGTACACACAATTATTTGAGGGTAACTGAAGATGCAGAAGGTTTGCGTGAAAACACCAGTCCACAGCTCCATACTTATCACAGGCTATTTGATAAAGATGGGCATCAAGACAGTTCCTCACCTTTCCTGTGATTTTTGGTTATTCTCTAAACTCAAGGAAAACCTTAGAGGCTGTCGTTATGTGACAATTGAGATAAAAGAGGCTATTACGAAGATTAGTGACATGCTCATACAAGAGGACCTCCATGGGGTCTTCCAGACATTGTTGGAATAGTTTCTTTTCTTTGTAGTCCTTCTGCCGAAATATCTGGTGGAGAGGGTATCACATACTTCTTTTTTTGGGTGATTACATTTACATGTTTTCATCCGATCTTTTATTTTTGTTATAGGGGTATTGCCCATGATGAAAATGATTAGTATACCGGTGTTTTTCAAACAGAACTTCATGTCAACCCAGGCAACGCTGGGTACCCATGCTAGTACTATATAATCAAATCTTTCCTAACCAGAGGGTCTATATAACTATACATCCAAACATTACATTAACGCGGGTGTACCATAGGCGTTGGTCCTTGAACTTTTATTAATCCTATTCTATTCTTGATATGCAAGTAAAATGAATATTCACATATCTAAGGCAATGGCTGAATTTTTACAAAAAATGGCCTCCGGTCTATTGTTAAATGATGTCATAAATGGATGGTAACATTTAATGCTACTAAGACAGAGCTTTTTCCTTTATAAATTACTAGCGGGGTACCTGGCGTTGCCTGGGTGGAGAGAGGTGGTGTAGTAAGAATATTGAGCAACCCTCAGAAAAAAAAAAAAAAATTCAACGCAGTAGGCAACCTATATGAAATGAGTGATCATTTTTTTTTCTAATTCTCACATATTATTCGAGTGAGATGTCGCTCTTTCAGATGGTACTGGTCTTGACCCAATCTGATGCGGCTGAGAAAAGTTTTTGGGAGATCTACAAAAACACACCCACACATTTTGCCTTTTATATATAGATAGATAAAAAAAACTTTTTCAAACGCCAATTGTCCTAGCTGATAGCATTCTACTCGAGAGTTCAACATTCAAACTCCTCAGACTAATAATATGTATTAGAACAAATACATAATGTTGGATATTTGACAGATGAAGAGAGGCATTTGATGGGTTGCACACACTCAGATTGATCCATTTGAGGCCTGCTGGACTTTCAAACATTGTCTATTGGAATGCATAATTTGACCCAGAATATGTGGGAGGATATCGGTCAAAGGATTTGAACAATGGAAAATATTAAACATTCCAAGGTGAAAGAATGTTTATATAAATCGACACAAACAAATAAGGCAGTGGGTCTCAGAGCGAAGACAAGCTGATACATTTTCTTCACTGCCAAATATCCCCCTCCCGCCACATACCTTCATTGCTGTCAAAACACCAGTTTAACTGTAAATCCAAAACTGTAGTCTGTGTGAAATAAAAACAAAATATTATTTATAGATCAGCTGTGTTGTGTTTTATTTGCTGTCAGTGTGTATATATTGTAGACCAGTGACAAAAATCGATTTAGAAATTATATAGACTGAAAAGCACATTTGAACAACTGACTGCAGCGAATATATAACAATAGAAGATACTGTCAAGATTGCTGCAAGGAAAGTGGCCTCCCTCTAACATGCTAGAAAATTCCCACCTGCCAATATTCTATATCTGTATAAAACCACCATTCACTCATGCATAAAGTATTGCTACTACATCTGGGTTGGTGCACTAGCCACTAGCCTCTTCCTCTTAGACAGGGTCAAAAAAAGAAAGTCCAACAGGTCTCATAATGTCTGCCAAGCACCAGGTCCCATCCCTTCATCGCAGTGTTGCATCTCTGTGCTTATTTTACAAGTACTTCCATTGAACGTGTTCTGAAGAACTTACTACACTGGTACCTCTTTCCTCTAAACAAAAATACCTCTGACCCATTCGAACAGCAGCAAATTTCCACTCCTTCACTGTAGAGGTTCGAAGATACCAGAAAATTGCCTTTGGAATTGTCTCACTTGTCAAGATACAACAACTGTCAACAATTTCCCTTAATCTCTATCTGTGCTTAAAACCAAACAAAGTTTCTTTCCTGGAACTGTTCGTCTGTAGAACACAATGCCGTACTGTGACTGCTTCCCAGCTCACTATAACATGGTCATTTCAAGTAATATAAATAAGTTACTATCTTTAAGAGCATATCTGAGAAAATAGACCACATTCTGTCAGCACATCCCTCGGCTAACATTCACATCTTTGATGACTTCAACGTCCATAACGTGGAATGACTGACGCATTCAAATAAGACAGACGATGAGGGAAGGTTCTGTCATGATTTTGCCATTGCATATGACCTTACTCAGATTGTTCATGAGCCCACCCGTGTGCCCGATACTACAGGTCAGTATGCTAGCCTTCTAGATCTTTTTCTCTCCACTTCCCCTGAGCTATGTTCATGTTCTGTTCTTTCTCCTCTAGGATCCTCTGACCACTCTGTTGTATCAGTTAAGATAAAAATGAAATGTAATAAGTCTCCAGATGTACCCCTCCACCGTACTGTATACCGATACTCTATGGCTGACTGGGATAGGTTCCGTACATTTATATCTGATCTACTTCTGCATTCCATGTTTAAAAAGGAAGTGTCCTTTATAGCATCAGACCTGACAGAATGGTTAATTGTAGGCATAGACCAATTCATACCATCTAAAAAATTCCAACAAAAATCTAACAGCCAGCCATGGTTCTCCCCAGAGTGTGCTGCTACCATCGCGCACAGAAATCACTTTTTCCATAGCTACCAACGTAATAGATGTACTGAGACTAAAGCTGCTTTCATGAACACCAGCAACCACTGTAAAAGAGTAATAAAAAATGCAAGAGAGCTATATGCCCAGTCTGTTAAATCCAAGATAGCTGATCAGCGGCTTGGTTCCCACCAGTTTTGGCAAATAACAAATAGGATTCTGAACAGAAGTGTGCGTTCTATCCCAACCATTACCAATGGACCTGAGGTCATCTCATCAACATCAGACAAGGCCAAACTATTTGCCAAGAACTTTGCAGCTAATTCTACCCTATGCGACCAAGGCCATCAAGTCCCCATATTTCCTCCTATAACACAGAACACGCTAAGTAACATACACATATCTGTGCATGAGGTCGCCAAGCTAATCAAGAACCTTGATTCCAGTAAGCAACTGGCCCTGACGGCATCCCAATTATAGTGTTAAAAAAGCTTCAACCAGTACTTGCTCCCATACTTACGAAACTGTTTAAGCGCTGCCTTAAGGAGAAGTGCTTTCCAACACCCTGGAAAACCTCATCAGTATGCCCTGTATGTAAGAATTCAGGTGATAAGTCATCTTCCTCTCAATACAGACCAATAAGTCTCCTGTGTGTCATGAGTAAGTTGCTGGAATCCATATTAAATAGAGAAATAGTCAACCACCTTAGTGACATGCAATATGGTTTCCGTTCTCCAACATCTACAGCAGATGTGCTAAAGGTTATATGTAATAGGATTAGTGAATCTCTTGACAAAGGCTTCATTTCTAGGGCAATTGCTCTTGACATATCAAAGGTCTTCGACAAGGAATGCCATAAAGGCCTACTTCACAAGATTTCCAGCAACGGAAAAATCACAGGCCTGCAGTATTAATGCTGGAGTCTTTCAGGGGTCCACCCTGGGCCGAACTCTGTTCCTGATCTACATCAATGATCTCCCTAAACATATACTTAAATCATTCATTGACATCTATGCTGATGACACGACCATCTACGGCAACACATTAAAGGCTATAAATGACAAAGTTCTCTATGATTCTCTCTCCTCTGATCTCGAGCGCATGGTTCAGTGGGGGAAAGGTAGCTGGTTACCTTTAATGCATCTAAAACCAAACTCCTATCCTTACATCATCAACGCTCTGATCCCCATCCGGCATCAATTGAAATGGATGGCTCTCGTCTAGGAGAAGCACCATGTTTTGACAAGCTTCTGGGATTGACCTTTATTCCTGATCTGAAATGGAACACGTACATCAAGTCTGTTGCCAAGGTCACTGGAAAGATGGTGGGATCTTTTTACTGCTCCAGAAGATATCTCATTACTGATGCAATTCTCTATCTATAGAAAAGCCAAGTACGCCCAAGGATGGAGTACAGCTGCCATATCTGGGCAGGAGCTGCTAAAAACAGCCTATCCAAAATAGACTTCATGGCTTAGTAGGGGATGCCCTTTTCTCTTCCCTGCAACCTCTCTCCCACAGAAGAGGCGTTGCGAGCCTATCTTTGTTTTATCGCTATTTCCATGGCAGGTGCTCGTCTGAGCTCAAATCTCTGGTCCCCCCTCACCAACCTTTTATGAAAAACTACTGTCAAAAATTTCCCCCACTCTTTATCTGTGCCTAAATCAAAATGTAGATTCCATGAACAAAGCTTCTTTCTTAGAACTGCACGCCTGTGGAACTCTGTTCAGTCTGCCTGCTTCTCACCTGACTACAACCTGGATGTCTTCAAGTCCAACATAAACAAATTCCTGATGAACCGCCTCCTTCAGTAGACACTTTATTAAATCTCCACACTAACGTACTGTACATGCAATAACTCTTATCCCTGAGTGGCTTTCAAGTGGTGACCACCTTGTAAAAAAAAAAAAAAAAAAGTTTGTATTGAACCGCCCTCTTAAATAATTAAACTCTGCTCAAGTTCCACCATTACTGATCATCAGTGTTGTCTCACCGTCTACTCGACACTTCTTAGCCATTATCCTCGAGTAGCCTTTGAGCCTTGATAAGCAATGATCCTGTTTATTTAAAAAAAAAAAGAAAACTCCTAGTTCCCTATCTGTACCAAATATGTAAGAATTTAAATATGAACAAATAGCTTGCTGCCCAACTTCTCACTTATGTCCTCCACCCCAAAAAGAAATCTTGTCCTTATCACAGTACCTTATTATGTCTTAGTAATAATAACTAAAATATTAAAAAGAAAGAAAGAAAATATATGGACAACAAAAAATTCTGACTGTACCAATATTTAAAAATTTAAATGTGAAAAATAATAAATTTGGCTTCTATCACAGTACCCCATTAGGTCTCAGTTGCAATATGCTGTATTTTGGGAATATATGTTATAATAAAAAAAAAAAATTTAATAAATAAATAAAAATTGGATGAACACAGCAAAATCATTTGTAAATTATTTTTTTTTTTCAGCAAGAACCTTTGATGTCATTCTACAAGTTAAATGATAGGAATTATTCCTGCCTAAGATCAGCCATTTTTACTTCAAACTTCCCTTTGAGTTTCTCCGGCAAATTCCTAGAGGAATCTATGAACGCGGAAAAAAAAAAAAAAGAAAAAAGAAAGAAGGGTTTTACAAATCTTGTTTTTGATGACAACGTTCAAATATTTTGCATTCCAAACATTCTCAACAGAAAAAGCAACAAGAATTTCTGCAAATTTTGGAAAATGCAAAGAATTTATCAGAAAACTATGTCACATTATATATAACTAGATTACCTGTCCCAGGACAGGTAAAATTAATTCCTTAAACAAAAACTTGCAACACTTTTTGCAAGATTAATAATGAAAAAAAAAAAAAAAAATTTCTATAAAATTAGCACATCTAACACATTTTTTTAACATTTTTCTTCACTTTCAGACCGTTTTTATTTTTTATCTATTTATATATGTACCAGCATGAGTGCCCGGTGTTGCCTGGGTGCATGATGAGCAAAAAAAAAAAAAAAGTGGTAGTAAGAAGGTAGGCTCAAACTCGTACCATGAAGGAAGAAAAGAATGTGAAAAAACCGTGACATATTTGCTGTTATGACCACCGCCAAACCGGAAGTGACATAGGTTTAAATTAAGGCTAGACAATCGAAAAGAAGGAATGGCTTTCAAAAATATCGGCGAAAAAAGCAACTCCTCTCTGTAGAAAAGTGCCAAGTTGAGGGTAAAGAAAATGTTTTTAGCCAATTTTTCGATATTTGTTGTCTGAAGGGTCGAGCTTCAAAACGATACTGATCTTGTGAAAATCCATTGCTTCTATCAAAAGTTTTAGGCAGACATACAAACATATACATAAATTTATATATTTGTAGCTCAAATTTACGACCCAAACAAAGTAAAAAGCTTTCCCTATCTCTGAATACTCTTTCTGTAAAATTTCAAATGTTTAGACCAGAAATTGTCTCTGAGTAATTTGGCAGAAATCGCAGAGGTCAATTTTTTTTTAAACTTTGACCCCTATTATGACCCCTTAACATTTGTTTGGGGCTCAAATATAGTTATTAAGTTAGATCCATGTCCAAGGAACCTATATCTAAAATTTCGATTGTTCATACCCAGAATTGGTGGAGGAGTTTGGTAGAGTTCTCAAAGGTCAAATCGTTGAACGTTAACCCCTTAACAGCCAAATTTCTGGCCGAAAACAGATTACAAAGATTTTCCCAAATCTCAATATCCTGTATATCAAATTTCGAGTCTGTAGACTGAAAACTGACAGAGTTATTTTGTAGGGAAATGTAAACAGACAGACAGACACTTTCACTTTTATAGATAGATTTCCGTATCCCCTATTTACAGTTTCTATCTCTTCCTCTCTTTTCTGCACTTTCTCTTCACTCTTCCTTATTTTTTCCTTTCTTTTTTATTATTGGCATTTCATTAATGATCCCAATTATTTCATAATGGCCTATATTTTTTTAAAGTATTACCTACATATGAATAGTTTTACTTACATGAACAAACAATAGTACCAATGTCCTTAAAGGGATCATCAGTTGTTTACCATGAAACACTTTCGGGTATTTAAAAATAAAACAGTATATTAAATCATGGCTCTCCAGCAGTGTTGATCAAACACCATCTCCTTTAAAACACATGAGCAAAAATATTTTTAATACTGGATCGAGTTTTTTCTTCCAAATAAATTTAGGCTAACCAATTCATGTCATTTATATATATACTAGCAGTTCAGCCCGGCTTTGCTTGGGCCCTATGTACTATTCATAACTTGCCCTATGTGTGAATACACTTTATGCAAGATTTCAAATGTTTAGACCAAAATTTGTCTGAGTAATTTTGTAGAGACCGCAAAGGTAAATTTTTTAAAACTTTGGCCCCAATTTTGACCCCTTAACAAATTTGGTCTCAAATCAAAATAAAATTTCTGCCCATGTCCAAGTTACCTACATCTAAAATTTAAAGTCGTTAGACCCAAAATTGGCACAGGAATTTGGTAGAATCTGCAAAGGTCAACTCTTTCAACTTTAACCTTTCGCCCCGAAACTGATTAAAAAGCTTGCCACATGTCTGAATACCCTTTATGTATAAATTTCAAATGTTTAGACCAAAAATATAACTGGAATCATCTGATGATATGGGTGGACAATCTTTACCCTGTCTATTGAAACAACTTGTAATAAATTAAGTTAATACACTCGAGTTTGAAATAATAAAACACATATTTAGCTCTACTAACGTATGGAGCACTTTTTATCTTTTTTTTTTTAACCAAATATACCGCTTATATATATATATATATAGTCATCCACATACAGTACTGTTTCGCTGTTTCACAGCTCATCAGTGCGGCTAGACAGGCAACTACCTCAAGCCAGGATTGAAACCCGACCGTCTGTATGACAGTCAAGGCTCCTAACCATTATGCTATTGGCGGCCGCTGAGCGAGTAGTGAGTTTAACAATGTTTTGAAATTATATATATATATATATATATATATATATATATATATAAATAATGTTACGACAAAACTCCTTTCCTTTAACAATCATAGGACACTTTTTCAACCACCAATTGCCATGGCTAATGGCACTTCATCTGAGAGTCCAGCAACGCTAAAAATTTGTCAGAAAATATATATATTTATATATCTATAAAAGTGAAAGTGTCTGTGTGTGTGTGTGTGTACATTTCCATACGCAATAACTCTGTCAATTTTCAGTCTACAGACTCGAGATTTGATATAAAGGGTATTGAGATTTGGGAAAATCTCTGTGATCTGTTTTCGGCCAGAAATTTGGCTGTTAAGGGGTCAACGTTCAACGATTTGACCTTTGAGAACTCTACCAAACTCCTCCACCAATTTTGGGTATGAACAATCGAAATTTTAGATATAGGTTCCTTGGACATGGATCTAACTTAATAACTATATTTGAGCCCAAAACAATGAATATTAAGGGATCATAATAGGGTCCAAAGTTTTTAAAAGATTGACCTCTGCGATCTCTACCAAATTACTCAGAGACAATTTCTGGTCTAAACATTTGAAATTTTACAGAAAGGGTATTCAGAGATAGGGCAGTAATTTAATCGGTTTGGGTCGAAAATTTGAGCTACAAATATATAAATTTATGTATGCATGTCTGCCTAAAACTTTTGATAGAGGCGATGGATTTTCACAAGATCAGTATCGTTTTGAAGTTCGACCCTTCAGATAACAAATACCGAAAAATTAGTTAAAAACATTATTTTCTTCACCCTCAACGGGGCACTTTTCTACAGGGAGGGGTCGCTTTTTTCGTCGATATTTTTGAAAGTCATCCACTGTTTTCGATTGTCTAGCCTTAATTTAAACCTACATCACTTCCGGTTTGGCGGTGGTCGTAACAGCAAAGACGTCACGCCCCCCCCCCCGTTCTTTGCCTCCTTCGCAGTACAGGTTCGAGCCTGCCTTCCTACTACCATTTTTATTTATTTTTTTTTTTTGCTCAACACACACCTCCAAACATCCGGGCAACGCCGGGCAACCATGCCAGTATATGATAGTTCAGATTATATTATGAGCACCGGGCAGTATCTGATGAGTTCCCAAAATCCAAACCTCAAGATGGTACATCAACATCATGAAACAAGAGCCAGCAGAACCTCCATTACGAAACTGGCCAAACATTTTGGACAAGACTGTCTTACAAATGGGACTGAATCAGAAAACAAATTTGGTACGGAAATAGCCCAAAAGTGTCGCCAAAAGTACACTAAAACTTTCACTGCATAAAACTAGAAGAATGGGCCAACCAACAATCGTCAAGTGTTTTCTAGATTAATTCACCCTGGACTATATATAGATAGGGAAAGTTCTATAGACTCGTTATAAAAAGAGAATTGCTTCACTATGATCAGAAGGGGATTGTAAAGGCTGCCCAAGATCAAGACTTGATGCTTTGAAAAAGACGAGTGGTCTCAGCAATGATATTAAGTGCAGATTCTGTCACACAGAAGTAGAGAGCATGAACTACCTAACATTCAGCGATAAAGTTCTACTGGGGTGGGGGAAATGTCATACAATGCGGCACAATGCAATGTGTAAATATTTCCACTGGACAATCTGTTGCAGCATCAAGTCCTGGGAACATCTGTAATATAAATCTCACCTGTCTGCTTAAATGTATGTATGTTTGCATGTTTGCCTAAAACCTTCGACAGAGGCGATAGATTTTCACAAGATCGGCATCATTTTGAAGCTCGACCCTTCAGACGACAAACATAAAAAAATTGGCCAAAAACATTAAATCCTTCACCTTCAACTGGGCACTTTTCTACAGGGAGGGGGTTGCTTTTTTCGGATTATCTAGCCTTAATTTAAACCTATGTCACTCACTTCCGGTTTGGCGATTGGGTGCAACAGCAAAAACATCTGCCCAGGGCACGCGAAATGTGCATGACCCTAAGTCCGTGTGGCAACATTGTCGATTTCGGTCGTCACTCTGGCTCTGGCAATCGTTTTGATAAAACTGGCCTCTTCTCCCCTCTCTCATATTGAAGATTACTTTTCCTTTTTTTTCCTCTGAACGTCTTTTTTTTCTCAATCCCATTATCTTATTCTTTTTCTTCTCTCGTGAACTCCTTTCTCTATCCCCTTATTTTATTCTTTTCATTTTCTATTTTCTTGTGACCCTCTTCTTCCTCTTTCATGACCATATCTCTCCCTAGGTTCAATTTATTTATTTATCTGTCCAACTAACTTATCACTGGCTTGGTGGTCTGGTAGTTAAATACAACAGGTGGACCCAAATTACAACATCTCCCAGACACCAAAGCAGACCGTTTGAACCCAAGTCATTGTACCTGTTTCACTCAATTAGTAGTAAAAATTCATTTTTACCAAATCCAACTAGAAAAACAATCTCTTGTTCCACGAATCCTATTATCAGATTTTATTTTTTTTTTTCATTGAAAAAGATACTATTTCTTCTCTGGTGGACAGAAATCTCATAAACATCTGTTTTCCCTTGACGAAGTGTCAGCATGCCCCCCCCCTCCCGACCATACCTCATCCTCTCCCATCTTCATCTAGCTGTATAGGATATCTGACACTGCCTGGGATCCCGTTACATAAATAAAAGGGTGAAATATAATTGCATAAGCATATTTTTGCCCATAAACGTATATATAAGATAACCCATCCCAATAAATATGGCCCTTAATTAATGTCTTAATAGCAGTGTGCCTGGTTTGGATGAATACAAGTTAAAGATAAAAAAAAAATGATCTTTTAGTGCAACGTCAAGAATGAGAGTTCAATAGAAACGTTGTTTTAATTTGAATAAAATAAAATATGCATCAAGTGCGCTTGAAACCAAATCACAATGTAATATTAAGAAAATAAATATTTTACTTGTTTGAAATTTATCACAAATATATTTTGGAGGTAGACTCCATCTTCAGTGTATTGTTTTGTTTCGTTTTCTTTTTTTCCTTTTCTTCTTCCTAGCCATGTTGTAAATTTGGAGAAAGAAACAACGTTTCTATTGAATTCTCATTCTTGACGTTATTCTCGCGTTACCTATGCACAGTTCAAACATTTCAAAATACAACCACCAGATACAATGCGCGGCTCTATACAAGCAGACTTCTTTCTCCAAATTTACAACATGGCAAGGAAGAAAAAAAGGAAAAAAAAAGAAAACAACACACTGAAGATGGAGTCCACTTCCGAAATATATTTGTGATAAATTTCAAACAAATAAAATATTTGTTTATTTTCCTAATATTACGTTGTGATTTTGGTTTCAAGCGCACTTGATGCGTATTTTATTTTATTGATCTTTTAGTGCATTTAATGCGAGATTATTCGTAAATTTAATTTTTTTTTTATTCTTGTTTTCAAATATTCATGCAGCATTCAGAAGACATAAAAAAAAAGGTACTTGTAACGAATAGACAGCCAAAGAATTTCAGTACTGTTGTAGTCAGTCCTGACTATCGACGGATAGTCCAGAGAGTTCCAGAAATGGCCAAAGCAGTTTACAATTTAACAGTCATTACTTTTGTTTTTGAATTTTGAGATGAGGATTGATCGTTTGTATTATTTGAATTCTTTGGACTACTGTTTTCATCTTGACTATTATTTTCATGTCTCGATCGATGTGACCTCCGACCTTCCTCTTGTTGAACTCTGGAGGGAGGAATCTTTCCATCAAACTCTGGGGGGGGACGGAGGACCTTTCTGTCAAACTTTGGGGGGAGAGGATATCTTTCCTACAAACTTGGGGGGGGGATCCTTTCTGTCAAACTCGGGGGGGGGGTATCTTTCCGTCAACTCTGGGAATTCGCAAGGACACCATGGCATAGTGGACAAATTACTTGGTAAAATTCCATCATAATTTACACTTTTCTAGATTTTGAAGGCTTAAAATTCAATTGTAAACTATTAGGACTTCTACCCAGTCATGGCTGACGGAATGATAGCATTAGGGTGTCGTTCAAAATTCCATGCAGACTCTTGAGTTCAATAAGAGACAACTGAAGAAGGTCAGAGGTTACAGTGACTGAAACGTGAAAATAACACTAGAGATTTGAACAATAGTTTGAATGATACGGATAATCATCTCTTGTTGTTAGGAAATGTTTTAAAACTATTTTTTTTTTTTTTTTTTGAGGAGCTAAAAAATTTTTTTTTTTTATTCAAAACACTTCACATGTAGTCTGCCTTTTTTGTGGCTTTGTCAATCCCGGAACAAACTCAAAATTCTCAGTCAGTACTCTATACTGACTCTGTAAGTATTGAAATTCTCTGGACACCTATTCAGTACAAGTATCTAAAACTTTATCAACTCGAGGGAAAAAAGAAGTTTAAACAAAAAATAGTGCTTGTATAAATCAACGCATTTCAGTTGAAAACATTATTACGTACTTACGTGTCATGTTGAAATTAGTATAAATTCCAAAACTTGCGAAAAATGATCCAGTAGAAAAATAATTACAAGTAAAAATAGAATTTATCGAATTATCAAGTTTTATCGTATGTTTTAATCTGGAAGTGTTTTGGGGCCAATTCAGTATGACAAACTGATTTATCTCCCTTGATTTTAATTAAACATATTTTTAAAGGCTATGACAACAACATATTCTTTTTTTTTGTTTTGACTCTCGAGTATATATCCGACACAGACACAATTAATCAACCAAGAACCACATCACTCTACATAAAAAGATATGATATCAATGGATATATACCTGAGAATCAAAACAAGGAAAAGAATATGCTCTTGTCATAGCCCTAGTAGTAAATGATTTTTTGTTAAAAATCTAGCACATCTACTGAATCATTTTTCGCCATTTTTGGAATTTATACTAATTTCAAGATGACACGTAAGTCTATAATAAGGTTTTAATCTGAAATGTGTTAACTTCAAAGATTAATAATCTACACAAACAAACACCTGTAAATATAATACAATACAATGAACACCATAACACAAAGCTTGGAACTTGCAGCGTCACTTTTCATGCAACGTTATAATTTATACATTTCATGCTGACTGTTTGAAAGGGTTAATCATACCTCAACGTTCGCAGACCCCATTTTTATTTATTTATTTTTTAATTGCTGCGTGCGCAGTGACTGTGCGTTTTAAGCAAGTACAACCACTCAATTGGTACAAGAACCTTCTGTTAGGACTGAAAAAGAACAAGGGAGGCAACTCATGAAAGGCAAGATAAAATTTAAGGGACAAATTTGATGGTTGGGCAGAACAGAGGATTTTGAAACAAACGCATTCCAAGTGAAAACATTGCGTACTTAGTGTCATGTCGAAATTAGTATAAATTCCAAAAATTATGAAAAATGATCCAGTACAAAATAATTACAAGTAAAAATAAAAATGATAAAGTTTAGTGCTTTATAGTTTGACCAGCTGGCAGCACGGCATTGCCCGGTCGTACAATACACTTAAACATGATATTTTAATTCATGCAAATTGCGTATGTATTATTATAGAATCAATCTTCTATTGATTATTATATATTACAAGGAATAATTTGCAAGGTGAACTAATTCACAAAAAAAATTTATTTAAATAATAATGATAATGTCGTTCATCAAATTCCGTTTGTGTGTTTGCAACATCATGTCAGCTAATATTTGGGCTTAATAATGAATGCCCTGGAAAAGTTACTTCTGATTAATGTTTAGTTTTAAAATATCCAAATGAAGAAATGATTTGCATCGATTTTAAAATGGTACCTCTTCATTAATAAGAAAAAATCAAAATAAAATGGTGAGGTACACCCTGGCTTGAACAGGAGATCATTCAATCTGTAGTCAAATGCTATACCACTAAGCTATATTTCCAGATTCTGTTTTTTTTTTAAGAGGAAATGATTTGCTAAAATTTTGTTATCTCCCTTGCCGGTGTAATCTAAAATATTCCCCTATAAAAATTATTCTTTTTTTAAACTATAATAGAGAAAAGCTATTTTTAAAACCAGAATTTTTTTTGATTTTCAATACTTATCAGATGAATACGTACAAAACATATCTAAGATCACTGCCAGACATATAAATTAGCTTTGTGTAAAATTTGCAAAGCATAGGCTTAACCGTGTTGGAACCTATAAGGAAAGAACTCACACACTAGTCTGTATAATATTAAGCTTGTTAGCACTTTTAGTAAATTTTTTTTTTTTTTTTTTAACTTGGAGTCCCCACTTTTGTAAAAACTGGATTTAGCAAATCTTCCAGCGGATCATTTTTTTGTAATTTGGGGGATTTATACTAATTTCAAAATGGCACATAAGTATGCAATGTTTTCACCCGAAATGCGTTTGTTTCAAAATCCACAATTTTGCACAATAACTCAAAATCAAAATGTCTGAAATAAATAAATACAATAAAAAAAAGGGAAGAAATTCAAATAAATCCACCATTTTATAATGAAAGCAAAAAAACTTTGTATATTTTTGTATAAATATATTCATCCTGTCACACAAAGGTTAACAAGTAAATAACTTCTTTTTTTTTTTTGAGTTTCTGAAGAGAAATCATTTCAAGTGAGGGGAAGCAAGAAAGCAAATAGCACCACATGACCTTCTCCCTCCCTGTTTGGCATGAATTCAGAAGAAATCATCAACTTAAATAAAAAGTCAACAGCATATGCATTTTTTAGGTCATCAGAAATAATTTATATATAAAAAAATTAAATTATTGATGTAATAATTCTTTGAGTTTTATATATTAGGGAGAACACAAATGGAACATATTTTTTCCCCTATAACGTTTGACAAACGGTGTACATTAGTTTTATAAATAAAAAAAAAAATGTATTATATTTTGAAGAAAAAAAAAAAATGTAATATCTTTTGAAAAAAAAAACTATCTTTTATTAGGAATTTTTTAAATTCACACACACACACACACACACACACACACACACACACACACACACACACACACACACACACACACACAATAGGGTGTCACTTTTTATTTTGTTTAAATATCGTTACACATTACACAAGGATGGAATACTGTTGCCATATCTGGGTAGGAGCTGCTAAAAACAGCCTATCCTGCCTTGACAGAGTACAAAATAGACTTCGTGGCTTAGTGGGGGATGCCCTTTTCTCTACCCTGCAACCTCTCTCCCACAGAAGAGACGTTGCGAGCCTATCCTTGTTTTATCGTTATTTCCATGACAGGTGCTCGTCTGAACTCCAATCTCTGGTCCCCCCTCGCCAATCTTTCACAAAAAACACCCGTCTAGCTGAATCCACTGTGAAAAATTTCCCCCACTCTATATCTGTGCCTAAATCAAAACGCGGATTCCATGAACAAAGCTTCTTTCTTAGAACTGCACGCCTGTGGAACTCTGTTCCGTCTGCCTGCGGACTACAACTTGGATGTGTTCAAGTCCAATGTTAACAAATTCCTAATGAACCGCCCCCTTAAGTAAACACTTCATCAAATCTCCACACTAACGTAATGTACTTGCAATAACCCTTATCCCTGAGTGGCTTCCGGGCCTTGATAAGTGGTGATCACTGTAAAAAAAAAAAAAAAAAAAAAAATTGAATATAGAAAATTTAGTAAGCAATTATCTATATCGAGAGATAAAGACACGTGCCTTTGTATTTCAGCGGATTGTCTTTGCTCACTTGAAAGCATGGCTTTGGATCTATTTGGGAATGAGAGTCTGCATGGGCACAGGAAGGAGAATGGGTTAGGGTTCGATCTGTGACCTTTTGTTGCTGCTTTCTGCATCGTCTCTTGTCCTCCAGCATCAGGTTTCTATTGTCCTCTCCTCTTCCCATTCCCCGCTGTACAGCATATCGCCAGGTGATGCGATTGTCTGCCAGCTGCTCCCAGCTGCCCAGATCGATGCCAGTCAGTTTCAGGTCACGGTTGGATACATCCTTGTAGCAGAGAGTTAGGCAACCTCTGGGGCGCTGTCCTGTTGCCAGCTTGCCATACAAGATGCCATTGGGGATACGGCTGCCATCCATCTAGTGGACATGACCCAGCGAGTGGGGTCTGTGCTGACAGAGGAGAAGAAGGTGCATGCTAAGGTATCCAGCACGTTGGTGTTGGCGACCCTGTTCTACCATGTAATGCCCTAGATACGACGTAGGCAAAGAAGATCAAAGCTCTCCAAACATCTTTCCTGGCGTGCGTAGGTGGCCCAGAACTCACTGCTGTAGAGGAGCATGCCTCACTGCAATGCTTAAATACCGTCCTGTGCTGCGGTTGAACAGACCAAACCTGTGATGATATACATTTACATTAGACCCTCTGCATAATCAAACTGATGTTTGCTCAGAGATGTACCGGCGATATTCTTTTGTATTGTGTTCTGCAGTCCTGAACGTGCTGCCTCAGAATTGCATGAATGAATATGTATCACCGTCACATTTTCGGAATTCCATATTGTCTAACTATCATGATGTTCCTAAGTTTTATGTATTCCCTCATTAGCTTAGTAGCCTCTGTCGGTTTTATGATCATGGCTTAATAAAGGAAAAAACAATAGTCCATTGAGATATCTGGAAGTCTTTTCAAGTGCAAATACATGGTTTATGTGATAAGGTTATAAGAAAACTATAAAAAAAATATTTAAAAAATAAGATGGCACATTTTAAAAAAAATATTGCTATGTATTTGAAGTAGCACAAAGGAAGATGGAGAGGATAATGTTAGGCATCACTCTACAAGACAGAAAGACAAACATCTGGATCTGCCAACAAACGAGTTATTGACATCAATACTGCCATCAAAACATCCAAACACAGGCGAGCAGGGCCCATAGCTAGATAACATAACAGACGGTCTATCAGGACAACGGAATGGACACCTCATGAACATAAGAGGCCAAAGGAAAGACAAAGAACAAGATGGAGAGACGACCTATTACAACACATGGGTCCCACATGGCAGCAGATAGCTCGGGACAGAGTTAGACGGCTTAAGTCCAGAGAGGGGCTCCTCATTAAGTGATTAAACCCTTATTGATTGATTGATTTGAATATTAAAATTTTGAAGCAAGCTTTCAATTTGCTTTGTCAAGTGACATTTTTTTTAAAAATAAAAACCTGGCGCTTCTATATTATAATAACGAAAAAATTTCCAGTAAAACAAATGGTACCTATGTAATTGTCATATCGCATCCAAAAATTATGGAAAACTATAAAGTACAAAAATAATTATTTATGAAAAACAGCTTTCAATAAAGTTTAGATGAGGAATAAAATTTGTCTGACATTTTGAATTACGTTCATTACGTGATATAGCAACAGAACTTAATTATCTCCCCCATTTTTATGATTTCAGGTTCAAATGAACAGCAACAGCAGGAATTGGAATACACCCTACTAAAGCCGGATTGTCACAACTGGTGAATTTCAAAAATGAAATTTGGACATAAGGATCCTTTAGAAGAAGGATATGCAATAAAATTCTGTTTTAAACTTGAAAAAATGCCATAGAAATGTATGGAATGCTTTAGACTGCTTTTGGACCATCTTGCATGAATCAAGCATCAGTTTTTGAGTGGCATAACGTCAGAACACTAGAATTGTTTGGCCAAATAAAGAATTTCATGGATAAGGATTGCTGTATTAGTATTTATGCTGACGTCCCTCAAGCTTCCATCCTAGACCAAATCTCTCCCTAATCTTCATCAATGATCTCCCAAATCTCATTCTTAGATCATTCGTAGACATTTATGTAGATGACACTACAATCTATGTCAACACTTCAAAGGCCAGCAATGACCAAGATCTTTCTGATTTTCTCTCTTCTGCCTTGAATACATGGTGCACTGGAGAAAAAGGTGGCTGGTTAATTTTAATGCATTGAAAACCAAGCTTCTTTATCATAATCGCCCCCCCCCCATCATGCCTCGATTCAAATGAATGGCTCTCGTCTTGAGGAAGCTTTATGTCTTGACAAGCTTCCGGGACTGACCTTCACTCCTGATCTAAAATGAACACGCACAAAATCTGTTGCCAAGATTGCTGGTAAAATGGTTGGATCACTCTACCTCTTCAGTAGGTATCTCACTGTCGATGCAATCCTTTATCTATATAAGAGCCAAATACGCCCTAAAATGGAATACTGTTGCTACGTGGGCAGGAGCTGCTCGACGCGCCCTATACTGCCTTCAATTTTGAAACCTAGTAAGTGATGCCCTTTTCTCTTCCCTGCAATCTTTTTCCCACAGAAGAGACGTTGCGAGCCTGTCTCTGTTCTGTCATTATTCTCATGGTGAGTGCTTGACTGAACTCCAATCTATGGTCAACCTTGCCAAACTTCCCCCCGGCTAACTACAACCTCTATATATAATTTCCCTCACTCTCTATCTGTGCCTAAATCTAAACGTAAAATACATGAACAAAGCTTCTTTCCCATGACCGCCAACCTGTGGAACACTGTTCCACTAGCCTGCTTCTCGGTTGAATACAACATGGTAGCCTTTAAGTCCGATGTAAACAAGTTCTTGTTGAGCTGTCCCCATAAATAATCAATTTCTACTCAATTTACACCATTAACGATTACTATACTACCACCTTACATTCCTTCGCCCTTATCCTCGAGTAACCTTCGGGTCTTGATAAATGGTGACTCCTAAGTAAAAAAAATCCCCAAAAACTTTAAGCATTTGTGATGTTGGCGGCGAAATAAATAGCCCTTTCCCCAAACTTCTTGACTTGTGCAAATTTGGAAGAAAAAAAAAAAAAAAAAAAAAAAAAAAAAAAAAAAAAGGCATAAAACTGCACCGAAACGTCATGAATTATAGCGTTCGATGTGAACTCAGAAGCCCGGATGTGATTATCTCAAAATTGATTAACATGAAAGAAAAAAGAACCATTAAATATCTAGTGAAAATCACCTTCCCATACCTCTCCACGCAGTTATGGCCTTCCCACCCCCTGGTGTGATCACCACTCTACTAACTAACCCTTTCCCTCAGAAATACCGCACCAAAAGAATGGATGGAATGAAGGTTTATTTTGACTTGACGTGTATCTACTCCCCTCCCATGACAGCCATGCAGACGACAATCGATTTTATGGAGGGAGAGGTGGAGGAAAAAAAAAAAAAAAAAAAAAAAGGAAGGGGAGGTCGATTGATAAATTGGCCAGACAATAACGAGCAATTGATGTATTTCTTGTGTGCTGCTGCTGCTGCTCCCTCCATTATTTTTAACAACGAACCTGAATTGTCTGAGTGCTAAAATGTTCGCCTTTACAGAGAGAGAAGAAAGAGTAAGAGAGAGAGAGAGAGAGAGAGAGAGAGAGAGAGAGGGAAGGGGGAGAAGAAAGAGAGAGAGAGAGAAGGAAAGGGGGGAGAATAAGGAACGGAGAGAGATTAAGAATGAGAGAGAGGGAGATAATAAGGACGACAAAGAGAGAGAGAGAGAGAGAGGGAGAGAATAAGGACGAGAGAGAAAGAGAGAGGGAGAGAATAAGGACGAGAGAGAGAGGAGGAGAGAATAAGGACGAGAGAGAGAATAAGGACGAGAGAGAGAATAAGGACGAGAGAGAGAGAGAGAGAATAAGGACGAGAGAGAGAGAGAGAGAGAGAATAAGGACGAGAGAGACAGAGAGGGAGGGAGAGAATAAGGACGAGAGAGAGAGGGAGAGAATAAGGACGAGAGAGAGAGGGAGAGAATAAGGACGAGAGAGAGAGAGAGAGAGGGAGAGAATAAGGACGAGAGAGAGAGGGAGAGAATAAGGACGAGAGGGAGAGAATAAGGACGAGAGAGAGGGGGGAGAGAATAAGGACGAGAGAGAGAGAGAGGGGGATAGAATAAGGAGGAGAGAGAGAGAGGGGGATAGAATAATGAGGAGAGAGAGAGAGGGGGATAGAATAATGAGGAGAGAGAGAGAGGGGGATAGAATAAGGAGGAGAGAGAGAGGGGGATAAAATAAGGAGGAGAGAGAGAGAGGAGGATAGAATAAGGAGGAGAGAGAGAGGGGGATAGAATAAGGAGGAGAGAGAGGGGGATAGAATAAGGAGGAGAGAGAGAGGGGGATAGAATAAGGAGGAGAGAGAGAGGGATAGAATAAGGAGGAGAGAGAGAGGGATAGAATAAGGAGGAGAGAGAGAGGGATAGAATAAGGAGGAGAGAGAGAGAGGGATAGAATAAGGAGGAGAGAGAGAGGGATAGAATAAGGAGGAGAGAGAGAGGGATAGAATAAGGAGGAGAGAGAGAGGGATAGAATAAGGAGGAGAGAGAGAGGGATAGAATAAGGAGGAGAGAGAGAGAGAGGGATAGAATAAGGAGGAGAGAGAGAGAGGGATAGAATAAGGAGGAGAGAGAGAGGGATAGAATAAGGAGGAGAGAGAGAGAGGGATAGAATAAGGAGGAGAGAGAGAGAGGGATAGAATAAGGAGGAGAGAGAGAGAGGGATAGAATAAGGAGGAGAGAGAGAGAGGGATAGAATAAGGAGGAGAGAGAGAGAGGGATAGAATAAGGAGGAGAGAGAGAGAGGGATAGAATAAGGAGGAGAGAGAGAGAGAGGGATAGAATAAGGAGGAGAGAGAGAGAGAGGGATAGAATAAGGAGGAGAGAGAGAGGGATAGAATAAGGAGGAGAGAGAGAGGGATAGAATAAGGAGGAGAGAGAGAGGGATAGAATAAGGAGGAGAGAGAAAGGAATAGAGGGAGAGAGAAAGGAAGAGAGGGAGAGAGAAAGGAAGAGAGGGAGAGAGAAAAGAGAGGGAGAGAGAAAAGAAGAGAGAGAGAGAAAAGAAGAGAGAGAGAGAAAAGAAGAGAGAGAGAAAAGAAGAGAGGGAGAGAGAGAGGGAGAGAGAAAAGAAGAGAGGAAGAGAGAAAAGAAGATAGAAAGAGAGAAAGAAGATAGAAAAGAGAGAAAGAAGAAAGAAAAGAGAGAAAGAGAGAAAAGAAGAGAGGGAGCGAGAAAAGAAGAGAGAAAGAGAGAAAAGAGAGGGAGAGAGAGAAAGGAAGAGAGGAAGAGAGAAAGGAAGAGAGGGAGGAAATTACAGAGAAAAAAAGAGAGAAAGAATTGTACAAAGATTATAAAACTGGTGACGTAATGTTCTGATGACTTCAGACGTAGATTAAATCTGAACAGTATAGGTAGATGTATGCAGAACAGGAGACTTAGATGATATGGTCACGTTGAAAGAATGAATTAGAGTTATTGCATTAGTAGATGCAGAAGTAGCAGTTTCAGCTCATAAGAGGAAAGGAGAGAGGCAGGAAAACACGGAAGGAAATAAGAATGGACTTGAGAGAAAGAGGGATATATAAAGACCTGCCAGAGATATAGTTACTTTGGAAGTCAATTTCTTAAATGCACCCAACACATGCCAGCATGTAAAACAGACATTAAAAGGATCATCATCATCATCATCATGACCACAACCACCGCCACCACCATCAGGCTGATGATAATGTAAGGCTTAAAAAAGATCTCCGGATCCAGTAGATCTGTTTAACTTTAGTTTGAAAATGCATTTTCTATTGCCTGTTGTGGCTGCAGCGGGTGTTACTTCCAAATTGCACTATTGTAGCAGACCCCTCACCTCCCGGGTCAGGAGCGTGCTTTGCTGGAGAGGAGGGGGGGGTCAGATACACAACAGCTGATGAACGAGACGACAACATGCAGACACCCAACCTTGAACTGTGGTCGGATCCGCGATAATCCGCAGACAGATGAGCCATAAAGATAAAAAGAGAAACATGTGGAGAGATTAGGATAATCTAGTTTTAATCCGAACACAAATTATCATTTTTTATTATTTTTTTTTTTTTATAATCCTTTATTTTTAACTATCTTGCCTTCATTCCTGACCAATGACAATTCCTTTCCCAATTTGCAAGTTTTTTTTTTTTTTTAGAGAAGTAATGTTCAACATTTACACTTTGGTCGCACATGTTTGCTATAGTGCTAGAACGGCGCTTCTACACTATTGGGATGAGATTTTGTAGTCGATAAATGGAGTTTTCAGATTAAAAAAAAAAAAAAAAAAATGGTTTCAACTAATTTTTTTTCTCAATTCTAATAAGTTGATGGAATACTGTTGCCATATCTGGGCAGGAGCTGCTAAAAACAGCCTATCCTGCCTTGACAGAGTACGAAATAGACTTCGTGGCTTAGTGGGGGATGCCCTTTTCTCTACCCTGCAACCTCTCTCCCACAGAAGAGACGTTACGAGCCTATCCTTGTTTTATCGTTATTTCCATGGCAGGTGCTCGTCTGAACTCCAATCTCTGGTTCCCCCTCGCCAATCTTTCACGAAAAACACCCGTCTAGCTGAATCCACTGTGAAAAATTCCCCCCCCCACTCTATATCTGTGCCTAAATCAAAACGTGGATTCCATGAACAAAGCTTCTTTCTTAGAACTGCACGCCTGTGGAACTCTGTTCCGTCTGTCTGCTTCCCACCGGACTACAACTTGGATGTCTTCAAGTCCAACGTTAACAAATTCCTAATGAACCGCCCCCTTAAGTAAACACTTCATCAAATCTCCACCCTAACGTAATGTACTTGCAATAACCCTTATCCCTGAGTGGCTTCCGGGCCTTGATAAGTGGGATCACTGTGTAAAAAAAAAAAAAAAAAAAAATTAACAATGGTAGCTTCCAAATTATGGAGTCGAAATTACCTGAATATTACTGAATTATTAAACAAAACAAATTTAATCGTGTTAACAGGTGAAAAATTGCCGCCATCTTGTTTAAATCAAAACGGAAAATTACCTTCCTTTCGACCTTTCCTGCCTCCTCTTTACAATCGTTTTCATCAAATTCTATCTTTTTTTATTTTCTTTAATAAATAATTTTCTACCTTATCGATTTTCGAAATTTCTGTATATAATAATCTTTAAAATACGAGGAATACGTAGATACCATTGTTTTCAATGTGAAATTCAGTATTACGATTTCCGAAATTTCGTCCCAATAGTGTAGAAGCTAGAATAATTAATCCACATTGAAAATAATATTTAAAAAAAAAAAACAGAAACTTTATGGGGTAATGGAATCGGGGGAAAATGTGTGCCCATTTTTTTGGAAAATATATGTACATATTACATTTTTTTAAACATTAATCCGGGAGAAAAACCAAAACAAAAACAAAACAATTTTATACCTAAATATTAAAAACTTAATCGGAAATTGTTTCGGAATCGGGAAAAATATTAGAATCGTTCCATCACTAATTTTTTTGAATTTTTTTATTTTAATTTTTTATCCAAAAATAATGAATTCTTTCACATTTATATTATTTGAATTATTCGAACCATTGAATCGGGGGTGGGGGTGGGGGAATGCGTGCCTAATTTTGATGACAAAAAAAAAAAAAAAAAAAAAAAAGGAAACAAATTTCTTTTTGTTTCTGTTTGTTTAAAATTTAATTTTCCATTGCTCGTATTAATGATAAAATGATAAATATTGATTGATTTTAAACTACCAGTAAAACTAAAATCTATAGATGCCCCCCCCCCCACCTCCAAGTGTATTTTTGCGTTTGGCAAAATATATGCACATATTACATGGTCTTTTTTTTTTTTTTTCCCCGGTTATCCGACCCTCCCCTACTCTTCCAATAAATAAATATAAATAAATAAATAAACTATATTTAGAAATTTAAAAAGAATCAGAATTGGTAATTGTATCGGAACTGGTAACTTACAATAAAATCTGTAATTGTATTGGAATCAGGAAAAGTTTGTGTAGACGAATGAACATATACTACATTGCTCCTTCCTCCTTTAGAGAAGGAGGTAATGTCTAGGAGGGTAGTCTCATAACAGATCAAGTACTACGCTACTCCCACCCCCTCGGAAAAGGTAATACCCAAGAGGATGGTTTTATGACAACAGAACAGATACTACCTCTAGACAATAATTCATTTTTTTTTTTTTTTACTCTTTTTCATTCCAAACAAGACGTATTGCCACTGAAACATAAGGGGCTACTAAGCTGGATCATGTCTAGAGGAGGAGTATGTGGGGAGTTAAGCAGCGAGACATCTGTTTGCATTATATTTAAGTTTCTACATTTTAGTACAGTCAGGGAAGCAAGAAACCGGGAGGGAATTCCACAGTTTAGCAATCTAAGGGAAGAAACTATTAGAGTAGAAGGCTTTCCAGAATTTAGGGACCTCAATAGTGAAGAGGTGAGATTTTGTTGCTTGTCGGTTTGGTCGAGAGTATACACATCAAAGAAGGCACAAGTGCTATGGGGAGTTCATCAAAGCACATTTCATTAAAGTACTTGTAAAACAAGCACAAGGATGCAACATTGCAGCGATGGGACAGGGGTTGGAGCTTGGTTGATGGTGAGAAACCTATTAGATTGGAGACTCTTTTTTATCCTGTCTAAGAGTGATACACCAGTAGTAGATGCATCAGCACAGATGTGGCAACAATATTCTATGCATGGGCGAATGGAGGCTTTATAGAGATATAAGATATTCTCAAGTGTATTTTAATTTTATATCACGGTAGAGGAAGTTCATCTTCTTTTGCAGCAGCCTTGGCAATGCCCTCAATCTATTTGTTCTAATTCATATTGACTGTAAATGTTAAACCGAGGAGTTTGAAGGAGCTGTAAGGTCTTATTAGTAGGGCTAGGATACCAGCATATTCTTTTTATTGTTTTTACTCTCGCGTGTGTATCCGTTGATATCTGATATGCTTTTATATAGAGTGATGTATGTGGTTCTCGGTTGTCTGTGTTGGATATATACTCGAGAGTCAAAACAATGAAAAGAATATGCTGTTGTAATAGCCCTAGTTATTAATTATGGTATCGGTGGTTGAGGAGTATTTTTTTTTTGCAGTTGTCAAAGGAAAGTAGCTAAGTCTTAGTAGCATTAAATATTATCATCCATTTACGGCCCTATTCGATTCCACTACGGACTGGACGTCGTTTTCTAAAATTTCTGCCATAGATTTGGATATGTATTCGTGTGTAATGTTTTTTCAAGACTAGAAATTTTCAACATTTATATTTTATTTGTATATGTATGATCGTAGACGAATGAGCATGTACTACACTACCAGCTTCTAAAGGAAGGGGGTAATGCTTGGGAGGATAGTTTCATAACACAACAACTACTATGCTACTCCTCACCACAAAGGAAGATATAATTCCTAGGAGGATGGAATCATGACAAAAGAACAGATACTACCCTTTTTCCACACACACTAATTCAACTATTGGGAATTATTTAAGACTTTAATCCTGTCATGGTTGACGAAACGAGAATGCATTAAATAAAGAGTTCTGTTTGAAATTTAGTGAAGATACCGGAGTCTGACAGAAAGGTTCCCAAGTTTGACAAAATACACTTGAAGGTCGGAGGTTACATCGACCGAAACGTCATCAAGATGAGAACAATAGTCCGAATAATCGAAACTGAATGGAGTATAAAAAGATAGGAATAGTTTCGATTTGACCCAGATACCAAATCTTCATTTTATAAAAAAAAAATTATTATTATTATTATTAATTTTATCATTATTATTATTATTATTATTATTATTATTATTATTATTATTATTATAATAATAATAATAATAATAATAATAATAAGAAGAAGAAGAAGAAGAAGAAGAAGAAGAAGAAGCTAAGCCATTTTAATTCGTACGTACGTTATCACCTTTCACAAATATTTAAATATAAGTGACCGTGTCGTTAAGATTAACGATTCCTTTTTTTACTTAGTTAAAAATGAATTGATCAAAAAAAAAATTTATTTCTAAATATAATTAGAAGAAAGAAAAGGGGGGAAGAAAATAGGAAAGGAAGAAAAAAGGGGAGAGAAAGAAAGAAAAGGGAAAAACAAAGAAAAAAGGGAAAAGAAAGAAAAGGGAAAAGAAAGAAAGAAAGGATAGAAAGAAAAGGGGACAGAAAGAAAAGGGGTAGGTATCAGAATTTTGGGGGAATTTTTGACACCCCTAACACGAAACTGCGAATAAAATATAAAAAAAAAACTCGTAATTTCTCTTTTAAAAGTGGGTTGTTTATTTTCTTTATGGATTATACTTCCAAAATAAACTATTTAAGTTGTATAAAAAGTAATAGAAATATTTTTTTATTTTTTAAAAAATAGTAATGAAATCAATTTAATTTTACGAGCTAAGTATTTTTTTTTTTTACATTTTTAAACTTTAAAAATCTATCAAAATTTTTCTATTGATTCAATTTTTACGATGTTTTCAGGGTCAATGTGAAATTTTATGCGCTTTCAAATAAACTGAATATAATATTTTAGACAAGCGTGTTTTTCTTAATTCACGCCCCCCTCATTTTGAAATGTCTATTAAACAGTAAATAATTAATTTACGCACCAAAGCTTTATTTATCACAAATTGAGGATAAAAGATCAATAAATAATATATTCAAATTAAAAAAAAAAAAAGCAGTGTTTTTTTTTTTTTAGAAATTTGCCTGTAAAGTCCGAAGTTTAAAACCTTTATTTTTAAAAACCACGTTTTTTTTTTTTGTTAACGAAACCTTGGTCCTTGCTCCTTTAATTGAAAAAAAAAAATTAGGGTTTGAATTACATTTTTCGAGTAGTTATAAGCTTGGAGAGACAGGGGGTCGAATTATTCAATATATTTCAGGCATTCGTAAGGTTAATTTCTGACACACCTAGAAAAGGGGATAGAAAGAAAGAAAAGGGGATAGGAAGAAAAGGGGATAGAAAGAAAAGGGGATAGGAAGAAAAGGGGGTAGGAAGAAAAGGGGGTAGGAAGAAAGAAAGAAAATGGGATAGGAAGAAAGAAAGAAAGAAAAGGGGATAGGAAGAAAGAAAGAAAGAAAAGGGGATAGGAAGAAAAGGGGATAGGAAGAAAGGGAGAAAAGGGGATAGGAAGAAAGGGAGAAAGAAAGAAAGAAAGAAAAGGGGATAGAAAGAAAGAAAAGGGGATAGAAAGAAAGAAAGAAAAGGGGATGGAAAGAAAGGGAAAAAGAAAGAAAAGGAAAAAGAATTGAAAAAGAAATAAAAGAAAAAATGAAAATGAAAAAGGGGAAAAAATGAAAAGGGAAAGAAAAACTAAAAGAAAAAAAGGGAAAATTTAAAAAGAAAAAGAAAATAAATTAAAAAAAAAGTAAAAGAATAAAAAACCCAATAAAATGGCGTTCGTTTTTATAATATCTATCAAAAAGGAAGCGAATTATTCTATCATGAACAAAAAAAAAAAACCCAAAAAAACAACAAAAAAAAAAAAAAAAAAAAGCGATAAAATGTCTTACATCGTCTGTCGTTTGATTCATGGCGGGGGAGAAAATATCGGAAAATATCCGATTGGATCCACGGAAACAATTTAAATTGTATTAAAATCCGATTTGTAAAAATAAAGGGGTGAGGGTTAAAAGTGTCGAATCCGCTCCGTTTGTAGAAAACGGTTTGATTTTTTACTCGGAAGATATAGTTCTGATGTGTGTTACAGGCGCACATCCACAATACATGCACACAAACTAGTTAAAAGGGAAGACCATCACCATCACTGTGTAACCGAAGACAAGGGTTAGGGTTAGGGTTACTGCGACGTGCAGCATCCACCGTTTCACCAGTTATAGAAAGGAAAGAGGAGGACAGTTCGTTATCTTATGTAAGTGATGGGAAGTCTCTCAAAACGGCAAGACATAACGACTCTCCTCCCCCCATACATGCCGAGTATTTTTTTTTTTTTTTTAATTATTTAAAAAAAAAGAAAAGGGCAGTAGTTGTTGAAGAGGCGAGAGTCAGGGATTACATGAGATTTTTTTTGGGTGTTGTGGGGAAGGGGTTCATAAGTCGAACAAACAAAATAATTTCAAGGATGTGTGATCTTCGAAAATATTTAAAAATGGGGGGGGGGAAGGGAAAGAAAAAGTGAAAGGAATAAATACCCCTTCCACACACATATACAAGAAATCCACCTTTTTTGTTATATATATATATATATATATATATATATATATATATATATATATATATATATATATATATATAAAATGAGCAATAGAGATGATCGACTATATTGGCTAATTGCAACATTAACCCGTGGACAGGAATAACAATAAATCTAATTGATTAGCTGGCTAAACTAATCACCACGTGTACATATAAAAACACTGGATAACATGAATTACATATAAGTTACTTGCCATATATATTTATGTATATTTTCATAATTTACTATCTAATTCTACTCACGTATTGAGCGCTATTGACGTAAATACTGAAAATCGATACATAAAATCTAATATATAAAAGGCTGTATGTCTGTCCTCATATTTTCAAACGCTATCTCCTCCGAAACTAAAAGTCGTAGAGCGGCGCTAGGGGCCCTCAAATGATTGGATTTTTTACGGACTGTTTTTTTTATGGGTCTTTAGCCGGTTAAAATAGTTTTTAAGGGGTCAAAAATGGGTCAAAAGTGCAAAAATCGTTATAGATATTGTACATTGATCTTAATCAATTTTTAATCAGTTCATATGCGTGTCATGTTGGTATAGTGATAATGCTACCAGCTTTGAATGCTACAGTTTCGGTTTCGATTCTAGCTTATGGCACCCAAATACTTTTTTTTTTTTTAAACTTTTGAAATCATGACTATAATAATATATACGAACTCTGGACAAATGAAAATACCATATTTAAGCGTATTTTACGCCCGGGCAAAGTTGGGCGCCCCTCTACCCTGCTAGTATTAAATATCTTTATAACATTTTATATAGATGCATGAAACAATATATATATATTTTAAGCCCCCCCCACCATCTTTGGGTAGAGCACTGTCGTAAATAATCTCACCCGCTACTTAATTGGCTGAAAATGCGAAGCTTGTTGTGTGTTTACGAACATGCGATTTCAGCACTATAAAGGTGGTGGCCGGTGTCTATTTAAATAGACATTCCGACGAGTTATTTACGGGCGTCGATTCCATGGTCGAGTGGGAGAACTGCCGACTGTCAAAACGACGGTTCTAGGTTCAATCCTTGGCTTGGGAAAGATGCTAGTCTAGCAGCACTGATGAGTTGTGATACAACGAAACAGGACTGTATGTCGATGGCTACAAATATATATATATAAGCAATATCGCCTGAAGAGGTCTCTAGTTACTTGTAACTCGCTGACCGAAACATGCTCATGAATATGTAGCGACATTAATACCTATGTAAAACAAATAAAAAGTATATCTTGCCCTATTTCGGTATTGAGCACTCTTGTAACATATATATATATATATATATATATATATATATATATATATAAGAGCAAATAGTTAATAAAACATGTTAAAACACACTTTGAAAAAGAGTTAAAAACATAATTAATCTGAAAAGGAAACACTTAAGTGGATAGTCCTTAATTATTTTATTTTATATATAAGTTTAATGGTTAAAGTTAAATTCTGAAAATCAAAATACAAACACATATATTCGAGTTAAGAATTTATTGTTTTACACAAAGAATATATAGAGGGGAGTTACGTTTATTTCCTTAATCCATGGATTTTCAATACTGGCTCATATCATCATCCCCTTTATATATTCCTTTTGTCAAACAATAAATTCTTAACTCGAATAGGTTTATATTTTGATTTTCAGAATTTAACTTTAACCATTAAATTTATATATTGCTCTATTTTTAAATATTGAGCTTTACCTTTTTGGCTAGGATCACCCTGAAAGTATTACCTCAATGTAATATCTAACAGGATATTTCACTTGATCTTTAATCTGTGACTTATCTCGCTTAGTTCATAAAACATGTTAAAAAATACTTTGAAAAAGAGTTAAAAACATATTTAATCCGAAAAGGAAACACTTAATAAGTGGATAGTCCTTAATCTGCAGAGTTTCAAAGAAATACTCTCCTTCTCATCAGAGGGTAGGAATTAGCAAAATGCGGGATCGGATTTTGCATACAAAAGTATTTGATGAAACTGCAAGTCAAAGATCTTACTTGATAACAAAAAGTGAAGCAGAGGGAATATGGTGAAGAAAAAGGTGATTTTACGTGAATGGATAGTCTGGTGAAAGATAAAGTATCCAATGATGGTAAAATCCAAAAATGTAAATCTAAGAAAATTAATTAAATTTCCATTCGCACAAGTAAAATCTAAGGAAATCGCGTAATTGGAAGAGGGTCAAAAATAATCCAAAAGGCCGAAATCCGTGGAATAATTCACAAATATGTACAAGGAAAAGGGGAAAATAATTCCAATAATATTAATAAAAGAAAAATAAGATATGCATCTAACATGGCTGCCGAGACAAAGTGTAATTAAGAAAAATCAGTGAAGAGAGAAAAAAAAGATTAAAATTAAATATAAAAGAGAAAAGCAAATGACAAAATAACCTAGACAAAATGACGTTAAAAGGCACAAAAAATATAGGGCAAAAAAAAAAAAAAAGAGCTCAACTGAAATGTATAGGTTATTACTTAAGAAAATGTCAGCAAGGGTTATTAAAAGACACTAAATGGAAAAAATAAATTAAATAAATAAAAAATAAATAAAATATAAAAAATAAAATATAAAATAAAAAAATAAAAACATTTTTAAGGGGAGATGATGGCCGGTATCTGCAAATTCCGGATAAAGCAAGTAAGTATGTAAATAAATGCATATAGTAAAATATAAGTAAATATACATACAGGATATGAATGTGTAGGTATATTGATATATTTGATAGATAGGAATATTTAAAGACTAAAACGGAAATGGTAGATAAAACAAAAAACCAGCCAAGCAAAGAAGAAATAAAGAATTAAAATAAAGGATTATTAAGTTATAAAGTATTAAGAAAGTATGTAGAAAAAAAAACGATAATGTTAAAGAAAAATTATATATATCTGAAAGGTTACAGTAATAACTATGTAATTTCAAAATTACCATAATTAAATTTGGATTATGTTTACAGAAAGAGATCAGTTCGTTTTTAGAATTTGTTATATTGTTACTTTGAGGGGAAATAATTATAGTTATAGCTTCGGTTGTGCAGAGGCGACATGACTTAGAACCTGGAGTATAAGACTTAACTTTTTTATGATAGTCCATTTGATTGAGAAGGGGGGTATTATTAGAGTTAAGTTTTTTAATTAAAGTGATTAGAGAAGTTCCTTGGTTATTATTAGAATTATGGTTGTTAAAAGAAGAAATGTGGTTTGATATTCTTTTCTTAATTAATGTTGAAGTAGCGCCGATATATGTATGTACTTTATTAAAGGCTTGAGGTCTGATATTAATATAAATTTGCTGATTTGTATTAGTTAAATAGTTTGAATTTTGTTCATTGTGTTTAACAAAGGGTTGGACAATGATTGTACAAGGACTATTTTAGAGGGGATAATGAGTGTTGTTAGAGTTAGGATGGCGGTTAGGAGAAATATTATTATTATCATCATCATTATCATTATTGCTAGTTGTATGATTGTAGATGGAGGGGCTGCTCGAGTGGTATATTGGATTAGTAACTATATCAGATGGAGGATGGGAAGAAGGATAACTTGGAGACAAAATATTAGTGTCTGTTATGGGAGGATTGCGTGGGAGCTCAGTAATTGTGCATGAATATATAACATCCTTATGGATGCAATCATTATTGGTGGGCAAAGATGTTTGTTATTATAATTACAATTAGTTTTGGGTTTAATTGGGAAAGGGATTTTTTGGGCTGATTTAATTTTTTTGTTATTAGATGTTAAGATTCTTTGTGCTAAATTAGGCATTGTTGAATAAGAAATCCTGATTGAGTTTTTATTGAAAATAGAACTATATCTGTGTGGGTATTTGAAAGAGTTTTGTACAATGTTGAAGAATTCCTTAGGTATATTAGCTTTGACATTTACATTAAAATGGAGGATTAAACCAAATATTTTTCTTTCTCCTGATGCGACTGGGTGGGTTAGAGGTATTACGATTAGTATTTTAGTTTGGATCATATATGTAGACTAATTCATTGTTATTGATAGTGGCAGATCTTGTTATTTGAACTGGTTTCTTGCGAGTCATATTGTGTGTGATTACAGATTTAAGGCGGCCAGCAGGAGGAGCATAATGGTTTTATTTAATCTTTTCCTTGTGTCCTGAGTTCCTTAAGGCATTACTGAAGAATATATATATATATATATATATATATATATATATATAGCGTGTCAGGAAGCGATGAAAAAAAATCAAATGAAGTGCTCGATTGCAAATGTGAAAGCTGAAAATACAAATATTTATTTTAAAAACTATATATAGATATTCCAAAGATGAACCAGTGGTTTTCCAATGATGCTGATGAGCTGTATTGATTTCATATCAGCCACAGATGGCTCATTCAATACAATGAAACCACTGGTTCTGTCTTTGGAATATGTATATATAGTTTTTTAAATAAATATTTGTCCCTTTAAGAAACTTATTCTGTAAAAGTCTGAGGACGCTACAGACGGCCAAAAAAACGGCCGTGTAGCCGAAACAATAACGTAACTTAACAGAAAGATACGTAATAAAAAATAAAACGTATATATATATATATATATATATATATATATATATATATATATACACACACACAGAATGCCTACTGGAGAGAACTTGAATGCCTACTAGACACTATACCTGAGTGTCTAAGGTTTCTCTGCACAGAGGTTTATCAGAACAACCTGGCATAAGGATACTTTTCCCTAGAAGTAAATCCTGACCAAATATTCAAAATCACAAAGTATTTGCAGCCCAAATACGATCTCCCACATTAGTTTTTGCGAGGAATGATGCACCTTCTGCAAGTGATGTTACTTCAAGTAATAGCATGAAGCTGGATATTCCACCAGACTAGATACATTCTTGTCCTGGAATTCAGTAAGAGACCAAAACGAGAGATATACTACAACATATGAAAATGGTTAATTGGGGGAAGGAAAATTATGTTTTCAATTTCTTTACTAACTCAGCGTTTGAGAGATAAAGAACTTAAATAGAACATTTGAATATCTATATATCTCACATAGAGTTCATGTGTTAGCCCCAGGTTGGGGGCCCTTTGATTTCTGAGAACTTTGACTAAATGAAAATAAAACAAAAAAGAAAACAGGAAAAATAAAAATTACAAATTACTAATACAGAATAGTTCTTTACATCAAGTGGCTTCATGCTTTGTCTAAAGCGATTTTCATGATAAAAAAAAAATGTTTACCAATTACTATATATATATATACGATATTTCGGAATATTTTGTTGTATCATTCAAATGTTTTTATATGAATAGAGTTTGAATAAGTAAGAAAAAAAAAACCCTAACTAAGCTTAATTTGTGGCGACGTCATATGTCACAGTGGGTGCGGCGACTAAACCGTTCGCTTTTTTTCACTTCCTTTTCCTCTTTGTTTTACAGGTTCGTACCTGTTTGCTTACTATTTTTTTTTTTTTTTTTACGCTTGCACGGGTACTCGCTGTTATTTAAATTTTTTTGAAGGGGTTGTTTAATTTTTGTTTGAAACTTTTTTAGGGCTCCATTGCTCAATATCTTTACCATAAAACCTCTCCACACCCGGGCAACGCTGGGTACCCCCGCTAGTCTATTACATAAATCTCAACGGTGTGTTTGTGCGCATGTCTGCAAAAAACTTTTGGTTGAGATCGGTACCATTTGAAAGAGCACTGTCTTGGTCAAATAATATGTGAGAACTAGAAAAAAACGGTCAATTATTTCGTATAAAAATAAAAGTTTAAACCAAGGAAGAGTCTTAAAAATTGTACCTTTCAAAAATTGCACATGCGCAATCAAACGTTATTTTCTTTTAATTTGTTTAAATAACAGAATTTCCAACGTTATTTTGCTCTCAGCTTCGTGAGGCATAGGATTAGGAGGTTGCATCATCAGCTATAGTTTTCACATTCGAGTATACGTAACCGTGGTCTTCCTTTTTTAAAACAGGGTTGTTTTGTAATTTTAAATAATAATTTCCTTATTTCGATTTTTTATCACAGGTTTTAAAAGAAAGTTATAACATTTTATCGGGGTTAAAAGATTTTTATTTGCCATAACATCTTTCTTATTTCGAGTGTTACGTAATGTGCTTTTTCTTTTAATCATTTCTTTGAATTCATTGCAAGAATTTGGATCATGGATTTGAGGGTGTGTCCGTAGATCATAAAGAAAGTGCAATCTTCAGGGGTCACTAAGATATTTTTTAAGGCTTTGCTATAACTTGATTTCACGGGATATCTATGCTAATTGTCAATATCAGTGAAAAAATATTTTACGAAACAGAGGACTGACATCCCATGAGCATTTTCGTTTCTTAAAAAAAAAAACAAAAAAAACACACAATGCAAGGGAGATAACTCGAATTATAAAAAAGTCTTAAAACAATATCTTATTAAGCCCTGAAGATTGAACTTTCTTTATGATCTACGGACACACCCTCAAACCCACAGTCCGAATTCTTGTAATGCAGAGCTAACCCCTCTTTTCCTTAGTAGAGAAAAGGAAACATGAATTTAACACCAGAGGAAGGTTGTGGGTTGCAGCGACCAAAACGCTCTGCCAATAACACCCAAGATGAGAATAATTGTCCAAATAACCAAAACAATACAAACATATCTAATGCAGTTTATCATCAAGTGGAACTTTGTGGAGTCATTGCTATATCTTACACTGACTCTAAGATTCTTTCTAACAATATGTATTTCTGTGGCATCGGGTGAAAGTTTCTCCAAAATGAAATTTATCGAAAATTGCCTCCGGTCAACCATGAGCCAATTGAGACTGTCGGATCTGGCAGTGTTGGCCATTGAAAACGAGCTTACAAGAAAAAGAGATTTTAATGATGTTATTGACCAGTTTTGCGACAATGAAAACAAGAATTTCATTCTTTTGTATATTGCTGTGCTTTGTATTTCATTGTTCAAACAGTTTTTTGTTCTTTTTTTTTTTTAACACAGGAATCACCATTTATCAAGGCCTGGAGGCCACTCGAGGATAAGAGTTAATGGGTATACATTAGTCAATGTGATTATAGCGTAGTAACCATAAGCAGTTTTGTAAATTGGACTACGTAGGAGGACGGTTCATCAAGAACTTGTTTACGTTGGACTTGAAGACAATCAAATTATAATTTGCTGGAAAGCAGGCCAATGGAAGAGAGTTCCACAGGCGTGCAGTTCTAAGAAAGAAGCTTTGTTTATGGAATCTACGTTTAGGTTTAGGCACAGATAAAGAGTGTGGGAAACTATTGATAGTGGTTTTGGCTAGACGAGTATTTTTCGTAAAATTTTGGCGAGGAGGGACCATAGATTTAAGCTTAAGTGAGCACCTGCCATGGAAATAACGATAAAGCAGAGACCTTTGGATTTGAACTGATTGTTTTGTGGTATTGGATTTTGCCTTGTATCATACATCTAAACACTAACGTATTGGTCAGTAGAGTAGAGATAGTGCATGTATGAAAACTTAGCTACATTTAACCATTCAGCATAGGGTTAATCCGAGGTTATTGAGGCGACATTTAAACGGACCGCCCCAAGTGACGTTTACTCTAACTATGCCCCTGTGAGTGGATATTGTTAGTTTACATCTTTCATAAAAATATGTAAAAAAAAAAAAAAAGATAGGTTGAAGTGGAAAATTAATCCGATAAGGTATTTCAATCAGACTTAAGCTTAAAAACAAACAAAACAAAAATAACGACCTTTCATTAGGGAAATTGGAGATGAAGCACAACCCCCTCCCTTGTAGAATGAGATAGGGAGGGGTGCGCATCTTAAAAAAAAAAAAAAATCTGTCAATAATAGAATGTGTTCTGATAAAGTCATAGCACTTGTGACCCCTTGACATACATACACCCAACAAACCAATCTAGCAGCAAAATCCCACCCCTTGACTTGAGATCCCTCAATGCCAAAAAGCCTTTTACTCTAATAGTTTTCTTCTTCAGACTGCTAGACTCTGGAATTCCCTCCCTGTTTCTTGCCTCCCTGACTGCAGTATCCAGCAGAAATTTAAAAGTTAATATGAATAGACATCTCACTGCTCAACTTCCTACAGCCCCCCCCCCCAAATCATCAGCTCCGAAAAATCTGGACCAAACACAAAAGGACACCACTCAGAAACTCACCACAGTTTGTCTATCATATATGAAGGGCGCTAGTCTGAAAAACTCCCACGAATATGTAATCTATATGACATCAGGGCAGTATTCAGGAGTGATTCAACTCTCCGGAAACAGCTTGTGAGAGTCAAGTCCCCTACAGAAAAAAAATCCTGACTAAGAACTGTGTATATGAAATCCCATGTAAATGTGGAAAACTATACAAAGGTGAAATGTGTCGTCCGTTGAAAGTACGGTTCGAAGAACATCGAAAAGCCGTAGTATACAGAGAGACTGAAAATTCAGGTATAGCTCTATATCTGTGCCTAAATCAAAACGCGGATTCCATGAACAAAGCTTCTTTCTTAGAACTGCACGCCTGTGGAACTCTGTTCCGTCTGCCTGCTTCCCACCGGACTACAACTTGGATGTCTTCAAGTCCAACGTTAACAAATTCCTAATGAACCACCCCCTTAAGTAAACACTTCATCAAATCTCCACACTAACGTAATGTACTTGCAATAACCTTTATCCCCGAGTGGCTTCCGGGCCTTGATAAGTGGTGATCACTGTGTAAAAAAAAAAAGCTGACCATAAATGGAAAGAAACCATTATGGGACGAAGTAAAAATTATAGACAGAGAGGAACGGTGGAGAGTAAGACGACTGAAAGAAGCAGCATATTATGCTGGGGAATAACCAACTGCTAAGTAGACCTAGTATAGAATTCAAGACGATATGGGAACCAGTAATTATAAACAATAGATAATATATACAAGTAATAAGTAAAAACATTAATATATACAAGTAATAAGTATATAGAGATAGATATACATTAATATATAGTAATGGCTAGTAATAAATGGTGATATTTACAACTAGAAATAAAAATAGGTTTAAGGCTCCTAAAATTTGTACTAAAATTGTCCGCAAGGTTAGAGTACTGGGAAAATCAATTGTAAAAGTGATATTCTCCTGAAGGTTGAAGGTTCAATCCTCAGTGTGGGCGACCGAAATATACATTTGCGAATTACTTAAGACCTCTATCCAGTCATGGCTGACGGAACAAGAGCATGCTACCCCTGTGAGGTAAATAAAGGGTTCCGCTCAAAATTCTGTCCAAATTCCCGAGTCTAACAAGATACACCTGAAGAAGGTCAGAGGTTATATCGACCGAAATGTTGTGAGAAATCACACTCAAGATGAGAACAATAGTCCGATGAATAATAATATAAATAATCAATCCTCATCTCAAAAATTCAGAAACGTCATATCTTTTGTTTAATTGTTAGAAAATGAAATTTGGGGAATATTGATTAATCAATGTCTAATACCTAAAAAATACACATAAATCATAAAAATCCGAATTTTCGCTTAAAAGTAAATATAGCTTACATTAGTCACCTTTACACCTAGCAGCTGTGTTTCTAATGTTCAGTTAATTAATTTAGAAGTTAATCCTAGAAATATATAAACATTATATAAATCGTTATTTATTCCAAAACAAAAAGATGTATATCACACTGATCATATTTTATTCATGTTATTCTAGTAGTCTTACACGTGTTTCATTGAATAGCAGAAATTCACCAAACTCAGAGACAGATATGTGTTCCTCGAAAAACAAACAAACAACAAAAAAAAAAACAGCTTGAGAGTTTTCTTTTGTTTTTCGTGGAATAAAAAAGATATGGAGATAGAAAAATGTTGCTAAAAGGAAATGGAAATCTTTTAAAGATGCAAAATCATAAAAATAAAAAATTATACGGAAAAAAAAAATACAAAACTCGTAAGTAAAAAACAAAAAACTTATATATATATAGGCACCATTCTGAAAAAAAAAAACAAAAAAAAACAAACAAAAAACAAACAAACAAAAAAAAAAACTCATTGGATTCACCATCCATGAAAGGGCAGTAGTATGTGTGTATGTAGGTCCAGTTAAAAATCAAAAACTACAAAACAAACACCCACAAAGTTGGCATATTCCACATCGACGTTGCCCTAAATGAATATCTAAAATTTAGAAAAAAATAAATACATTCTTTGGTTTTGGGAGTCAACTGGGTCAGGTTTTGTCAAGGCATCGGTTTTTCAGCCATTTTATGTCATAATTTGGAAAGAAAACGCTAACCCATTACTCGAGGAATCTATTATATAAAGAAAGATTGCTTATGCGTATACGTGTGTCTGTGTGCATGGCCAGCTAGAAAGGAATGGGCTGGGCAGAGGAGAAAGAGGGGAGGCTCTTTTTCAATTCATTTTCTTTTTTCTTTCTTTCCATTTTTCTTCCTTTTCTTTTTTCTCTTTCTTTTTCATTTACCTTTTTACTTTCTTCTCACTATATTTAGAGAGGATTTTTTTTGGGGGGTGGGAGCAATTCATTTTTAAATAGGTAAAAAGGAATTGTTAATCTTAACGACACGGTCACTTGTTTTGAAATATCTGTGAAAGGTGATAACGTACGTACAAATTAAAATACCGTAGCATATTATTATATAGATAGAGATTTGGTATCTACCGGAAATCGAAACTATACTATTTCTAAGATAGAAAGAAGTTTTAATAGAAACTGGTTACACTTTTGCCCTGGACAACGCCGGGTAGTCCTGCTAGTATATATATATATATATATATATATATATATATATATATATATATATATATATATATATATATAAAGCTGAATGTCTATGTGTGTGTCTGGTAACGAATAGGCTCCTCTATGGTTGACTATTATAGAAAACCGATTACATATAATGATAGAAGATGTATTGAGACACAGGAATGGGTATGTTTGATTTGGCATAATGATAATTCATTAAAATTGTGGGGTCTGCATACGCGCCTGGTCCACAAAGTATGAAAATAAAAAAATTTAAAAATTAAAAAAAAACGTTTACAAGTGTTTTTGATATAGATGTACATAAGAATACTTTGATAAGTATGTTTTAACTTAAATAGGGATGGTATAAAATTGTGGGGTTTGCGTTCGCACCTGGTCTCCATAGAATGGAAATAGGCACAAACTTTAATAAAGACTTTTCATATCTATCTGCGTAAGTATACTTTGATAATTATGTTTCAGTTTGAAGAAATACGGTATAATAAAATTATGGGGTGTTCGTTCACGCCTGACCTCCATAGAATGGAAATATGTCACAAAGTTTAACAAGGTTTTTTTAATATAGATCCACAGAATATTGTGATAGGTGTTTCAGTGTGAACAGGTATGGTATAATAAATTATGGGGTTTATCTATTTTATTTTTACTTTCATCATATTTTGCTTTGGTTTTGATACCCACAAATTCTAAGCTATCTCTTTACAACCCTTCCTTTTCATAACCTATCATACTTTCATAAATCAGAGTCCATTTTCTGTAGACTGTTTTTGAACCCAGTCAATGACGGGTACTTTTGCTAGTATATATATATATAAGACGACAGTTACTTACGTCATCATCATTGTTATTTCCATTGTTGTTGTCGGCAGCTTCAACACCATTTAAAACGGGGCTTTTCTTTAGAGTTCTACAGCCGAAACACAACTCGAGGCGATTTTTTGTAAAATGAAAATGTTCACTCATTCTTGGAAGGATAATTTTTTTTTTTTTTTAAGATGAAAGAGATTTTTTTTTTTTTAAGAGAGGGGGTGAGAATAGAAGGAAGAGTATTTTTTTTTCTTTTTGAGGAGATGGGGTAGGGTTATGTGTACAAGAAAAAAAATGTCACAGGTTGTTTTTTTTTTCTTTTTAGGTATGCATTGAAATCACACTTGTACAAGTTAGCAGGTAAAACATTCGAACTGACGCGAATTTGCAAAAGGTGAGCAAAAAATTGAGGGCGGATGATGATGAGGTGGGGGTGAGGATGGGAGTGTTAGATAAAAACGGATTATGGATTAAAAAAAAAAAGATAATCTTAATATACCTTTATTCAATCAGTGTGATTTTTGCTAAAACTGTTATTTTAAATGTAGGCATGACAAAAAAAAAAAAAAAAAAAAAAAAAAAAAGCTTTGGTGCAGGTCCAACTTAATTAAAAAACAAAATTCAAGAAAAATCTTTATTATGTATGTACCTGTCACGGAAGAAAAATGTCATATTCCAAAAATGATCTAAATTGATCAAGTAATTTTTGTTAAGCTGAAAAAATCCAATTTTGTGATGACGGAATGGTGTGTCTTGATCCTCCATATATAATAAAGGGAGACAAAATTTGAGCTATTGAGATTTTAAAATCAGCTATATAGTAGTTATGATATACTATTAATGACTCATAACTATAAAGAAAGATTTTCTACACAATTTTTTTTTTTCTGGAATATGATGCTTTTGTTCTGTGATGGGTACGTATATCATAAAGATATATATATATATATATATATATATATATATATATATATATATATTTCTTTTAATTAGGTTGAATTCTGGCTAAGAACCCATGCTTATTATTTGAATTATTTAGACTACTGTTCTCATCTTAAGTGTTATTTTCACAACGTTTTCATCAATGTAACCTTTAACCTTCTTTAGGTGTTATCGGACTTTTTAATTTTTCTGTTGAACTCTGGAATCTGCACTGAATATCGAACAGAACCCTTTATTTAATCCACAGGGGTAACATGTTCTCTTTCCATCAACCATACCCAAACAGAAGTCTTAAGTAATTCTAAGAAATCCGCAAGGATCCGTGCTGTAACGAATAAAGTACTTGGTAAAATTCATTTGTAAGTGACTCTCTTCTGAAGTTGAAGATTCAATCCTCACTGTCAGCAATACTCAAAATGCAAATTATTAAGATTTTAACCGTTCATGGCTGATGGAATGAGAACATGCTACCCCTATGCATTAAGTAAAGAGTTCCATTCAAAGTTTTGTACAGATTCTCGAGTTTGACAGAAGGATTCTTGAGTTCTACAAGGCACACGTGAAAAGGGTTTGGAGGTTACGTTGGCTGAAACGTTGTGAAAATAACACTCAACCAAAAATTAACAGTCCATTAGCTTTAAGATTCACAGAAAGCCAACTAACCCTCTTATCCACCTTGCTGGAATATACAGGGTAAGCAAAAAGTAGGTGGACAGCATTTTGAAGAGGTTTATGCATCAGTTATGTATGGCACAATCACGTTCGCTAGATCACCGAAGTTAAGCAATGTTGATCCTGGCCAGTTCCAAATAGATGACTATTTGGTACTGACTAGGCACTGTATGTACCTTCTGGGAAGGTTGGGCGTAGGGCCAGCACCCTCACCCAGAAAAAAGAACTCCTCGCTACAAAAGCATCTACAAAGTTGTAGATGGCCTACACCCATCCAGGCACTATGGATGGATGGATTTATGTTAATGCAATTCTATGCAAGGCTGTGGATGGATGGATTTATGTTAATGTAATTCTATGCAAGGCTATGGGTGGATGGATTTATGTTAATGCAATTCTATATCATAACTATAACCCTAACCTGTCCCTCTACTTTTGGCTCATCCTGTATATAGATATTGGTACGATTTGTGATACACAACCAGCTACTTGCAAATCATGGGCCAGTTTATCTATGGATAGAAACAGTCGGTTGCATAAGGTGTCTCATATCTGTGTTTTGTAGAGGGAATGGGGGAGGATATTGTGTGTGGCGTGTATGTCGTTCATTACGTATCTTTTATATGAACAGCGGCATGTGCATGATATGTATATGTGTGATATACATGTGGGTATGTGTGTCTCTTTTTATCTATGTATAGGTGTGTGTCGTCTATGTATGTATCTGTATTTGGCCATGGTCATAATGCCTTATCATCTAATTTAATACATGTTCTTTATTATAACTATTAGCGGGAGTACCTGGCATTGCCCGGGTGTTTATAAATGTAAAAAGAAAAAGTGTTTCGACCCCAAAGGCGGAAAAGAAAGTGAAAGAAAGAAAAAAAAAATGTTAGTAGGAAGGGAGGCTGGAACCTGCAACACGAAGCAGAAAAGAAAGTGAAAAGAAAAAGTGAACTTTTATGCTATGCTAGGGAGACATAGCAAGTGAAAAGCGTTTAAATTTAGCAATGTCAATCAAAAAGTTGACTTGCAGAAACGAACGTTGGCTGGAGGCCAGTTCAGCCAACGTGCGTTTCTTCCCCACGATGTTGGGGAAAACCAACTCCCCACAAAAAGGGAGTATTCAAATGAATAGGAATTGTCTGATATGAGGCGTTTCCCCCAAATTGATCAAAGCTGATTGCTTTCTGGACGTCCTGGCACGAAAGGCCGAGAAGCTGTTATCGCCTTCGGTTTAATCTCGCTTTTATATGAAAAACACAAACAAATACACGAGATGAAGGAATAGCAAGAATTTTATAAAAGTTGATAAAAATAAATCTAGATATGATGCACGTTCGCAAATTGTAGATATTAAAAAGTTCTAAAAGAATAGTACCCCCCTCCGAGAACCCTGGCGAAAAAAGCCTTTGTCGGACATACAAAAACGTGCGCGACCATTTTGTCATATATATATATAATATATATATATATAATAACCTTAACCTATCCAGCTATTTTTGCCTCACCCGGTATATAGATATTGGTGCCAATTGTGATAGACAACATAGCCAGCTACTTGCAAATCATGGGTCAGTTTATCTATGGACATGAAATGTTGGTTGCATAAGGTATCTCATATCTGGAGAGATAAATTTATTAAAGACTTAAATGGCTCACAATCACAGAAAAAATTACTATTTCAAAGGTCTGTCCATTCTTGGGTGGTCTCTTTTCTGAACGAAATATTGCTCCTATTGCAGGCCTGTCGTGCGTACGCTTTACAACTATGCACCCAATTAAACATGCAGCACTGCACATGTTTACATTTGGGTCCCTCATGTTACACATTAAAAGGAAAGTCTCATTACATTTAAGACACACCTTGCATAGTGAAATGAGCACATTCTTTTTTAATTTAAAAAAATAAAAACAACAAAAAGGAACAACTTTTATTTCAAACCTCATCAATCCAAATTTTGTCGGAAATATCCTTCAAGGAAAATCCTGAAACTTACCTAAAAAGAAAAAGAAAAAATATTTAATTATGAATAAAAAAAAAAAAAATAAATAAAAATAAAAATATGATGGTTAAAAAACTTGTGCAGTATTTTTATTTTTAAATAAAATATTTATCTATTTAAAATTTCTAATTCAGGAAAGTTTTGGCAATACTGTTTTTTTATCAACCATAATGGTGTGTCTTGGTGCACTATCTAGTTGTCGAAGATAGAGAAAAATAAGAATTTTAAATAAATAAACCTATATAATTATAAAACTCTGTAGACCTTGCTTGCTTTCTTGCACCATGTCTTCACCAATCGGGCGATTCCATCTTTTAAAAAAGGATGACAGGTGAATATGTATATGCGTACAGGCATGGCTCAGAGGTTAAGGAATAAGGGTGGAGAGTTGTATGCTTTAATTTCGATTCAAGCTGATGGCACCCAAATCACATATATTTTTTAGTTTTGATCTCACTACTATATATTAGGTTCAATATAATCGTTAAAGAATTTTCTCTATAATAATAAATACCTAATCTGCATGAATTATACTATCGAGCAGCCTGCTGGTATTTATTCCAAAATAAAAATACTGTAAGAGTCTGATGTTTTAACCGCCATGTTTTGAATTTCATTTTCACTGTGTTCATAAACAATGAATTTCTACTAAAAAAACAAACAAACAAAAAACATAATAGTTAAGATATCAGACTCTTAAAGTATTATTTTTAAATAAATATTTATTTATTTAAAATTTCTAATTTTTAGCTTATACCAAAGCCTTCATCAGGAAGGTTTAGACAATACGTTTTTTTTTTTTTTTTTTTTACTAGCCATGATGGCATAGTCTCGAGTTGTCAAAAATAGAGAAAATTAGAAATTTAAAATAAATATTTAAAAATAAAAATACTGCACGAGTCTGATCTTTCAGCCGTCATATTTTGAATTTCATTTTCACCTGGTTTATAAACAGTGGATTTTTATTTAAAAAAAAAAAAAAACAAACAAAAAACAAAACAAAACAAAAACACATCGACTTTCTGTTACATTTTCATCATGCGGGTGTTAATATACAAAAAATCAGAATCTTAAAATCGTACATATGGTCAATTCTTTTTTTACGGCTGCGAATGTTGGACAGTAACAAAGCTGACTAAGTCATTTGGAGGCAGCAGCGGTAGGATTTAAAAAAGGGATGACAGGTGAATTGTTTTTACATTATATATATATATATATATATATATATATATATGTTTGTGTGTGTGGTGCAGAGGTTAACGAATAAGGGTGGAGAGTTGTATGTTTTGATTTCAATTCTAGCTGATGGTACCCAAGTCATATATATATATTTTTTTAGTTTTGATCTCATTGCAATATATTAGGTTCAATATAATCGATAGAGAATTGTCTCTATAATAATAAATAACTAATCTGTATAAATTATACTATGATATTTAAGCGTATCTTACAATCGGGCAAGTAATGTGCCTCCTTCATCATTCTTAATGTATCTCCCCTCTATGTGTTAAGAATCATCTGAGTCTGTTAGAAATGTCTCCCGCTGTATTTATCATCACAGTCGTCATGATGTTCAAGAGCTGTTATAAATGTCTCTCCCTCATTATCATCATCATCTGTTCTGAGTCCCTATTATACATGTCCCGTTAATATGTCTCCAATATGAACCCCTACGCAACATCATTAGTCTTATGGGGTTAAATGATAATAAATGAAAGGAACACAGGACTTTTAGGAAAACACATGTATTCACATACATTACAGGCAAAGCGAGTTGAGCAATATCATTCCTCAATGGTAGGATGTTGCATACGACCTCCTTGATCAAGTGCCAATCTCTGACTCCCGGGCACCATTACTCATTACCGGAAGTGACATCACTAGAGGAAGTGATGTCATGAGATAGTTCATTAATCTCATGGAGGGGCGTCTTCAACAATTAGTATATGTGGAGACCCACGCCACACACTACCACGTAGAGCGATACCGCATGGTGCTCATCGCCCTGTCTCTTAGCTTGTGCAGGAACATAAAGTAGGAGTGACAGTGGACAACCCTAACACACTGACCGAGAAACAGCAAATGACCCAGACTATGTTTAGTTGATCACTGCCATGCACACTGGCAATGCCGAATGGAGAGTTATTTGCAGACAACCAGTGACCTCTAAAACAGACAGAAAAAAAAAAAAAATAAATAAAAAAAATGATAGTTGAACCTGTCAAAGACTTTTGACTGATCTAAATTGATCACCAGGCTTTGGTTTCATCTTCTAATCCCCTAATCAGGTGGATCAAATCAAATGCAAATTGTTTGGATCAGGTTCAACCAAGTCTCAAATAACGACCTGCAAATGATTTGCAAGAACTGGTGCCAAAATCTTAAACTATGTTTAGCAGAGTTATTGACTTTAAATCATCTAAACTCCCTCCATACCCATAAGTTATGTTCAGCAACATTTTCAGTAATGTAATCAACCCATTCGTGGCTTGAGCGTGAATGGATCCCTGATCAAACCAATGTTCAAAAGAGAAACGAACATGCATGACAGCCTTACGAACAATTTGCAGGACAAAAACATTGTCAAATAAATTTTACAATCAGAAAACATGAAAATGAGGTTAAGTAGAAAAATTAATTTCCTTGCATTTGGTAAAAGTTATTTGTGTCATCCTTTCATTTTTGTTAACTATACTGCACAATCACAAAAAATTGTTTAATCTCATTAAATTTACAATTTAAGAATTACCTCATCACAACAAAGTTTGACTCAAGGTCAATTTTAATCAAGCTTGCAGAGTTGATTCCAATTTTTCTAAAATTTTAAGCAAATAAACATCAATAAATAAATATTCTCCAGATTTTAGTTTCTTTAGAAGATTTTAAAGGATTTGGAAAGTGACGGTGGCTAAGTGGCTAATGACATGGACTCACAGCCTGTGTGTGCCAATTTCGAATCTTGTTTGTTCCACAGACAACTTTTTTTTTCACAACGATGTTGGCAACCTTCATGCGGTGCCTCCTGTAACTACCTGACGTCTTTCTAGAAATAATTCTAAACAGAAAGATATCAAGAAAACCAATGCCAACAATAGAATTGTCTGATTTATACCGTTGCCCGGGTGTTTGGAGGTGTGTGTTGAGCACAAAAGGCAGGCAGGCTCAAACCCATGAAGCACGTTGCCCGAGTGTTAAAAAAAAAAAAAAAAGAAAAGAAGTGTTGTAGACAGGCAGGCACAAACCCGTGACAAACCCGTGACGCTAAGGCGAGAAAGAAGTGAAAAAAAACATGACATTTTACTGCTACGCTACGAGGCCATAGGAAGTGAAAAACATTCAAATATAGTGATGTCAATCAAAAAGTTGACTTGTTAAGTAAATACGCAGGTGCAGAAATGAACATTGGCTGAAAGCCAGTTCAGCTTTCTGCCGTTTCATTTATTTGTTTCCCCATGATGTTGGGGAAATCAAGCTCCCCTGAAAGAGGGGAACTCTCGAATAAATAGCAATTGTTTGATCTGAAGGGTTTTCTTCACATTGATCAAAGCTAACTGCTTTCAAGACGTCCCGGCACGAAAGGCTGCTGACGCCTTTACATTGGTGAGTTTCGCTTTATTTATACGAAAAAGACCAATAAACACGCGAGAGGATGGAATAGTGTGAATTTTATAAAAGTCGATCCAAATAAGTCTAGAGATGACGTACCTTTGCAAATCGTAGATATTACAATCTAGAGAATATATAAACAGCTGTAACCCACTCCAGAACCCTGGGGAAAAAAGCCTTTGCTGGACATACAAAAACTAGCGGGGGTACCCAGTGTTGCCCGGGTGTTTGTAGGTGTGTGTGTGTGTTTGTAGGTGTGTGTGTGTGTGTAAAGCAGAACAAAAAGGAAACTTAACCCTGTTTAAATATTAAAAAAAAAAAAACGATGTTAAACTTCTTAAAAAAATAAAACAAACAAACAAAAAAAAAACAGCGATTTTAAAAATAGAAAAAAAAATCTTTTGTAGGTGTAAAAGAAAAAAAAAGGGGGGGGGTTGGTGGCAGTTAGGCTTGAACCCGGAGTCTTGAGGCCAATAGGCTGACGGCATACACCTGCGCTACGGCGACCGAAGCAATGTAAGACGTCAAATTTAGCGATTAAAAAGTGAATGAGTTCAAATTGAGGTCAAACATCACGCTTGCGAGACAATTTTTAAGTGCGTGTTTAATGAAGTCAAATCCACACTTAATTTTACTGCTGGATAGTTACCCAACTTTATCTGGTTTTGTTTCCCCAACATGTTGGGGAAAACCAGCTGCTCCGTTTATTAGGGGAGTGTCCAAATGAGCACAATTGTCCGATATGACGGTGAAAACCGACATTGACCAAACGTCTATTGCTTTCTGGACCTGTAGGCCGAGAACCGTGCCTTAGTTTCACCAGTTTCGCTTTTATACGAAAAAGCCGAATCAACACAAGGGGGGGGGGGCCGAAATAGCAACAATTGTGTAAAACTCAATGTAAATAAATCTAGCCGCGACGCGCGTTCGCAATTTGTACATATTATGATCTACAGGGTATATAAGAAGTTCTAAGCGATAGTAACCCCCCCCCCCGAAAAAAGCCTTTCTTGGACATACAAAAAAACTCTTGCGCGTGTTTTGCTTATATATATATATATATATAGGTGAATGTATGAGCTTACCAACAACTGCATGATCATCATCATTACTATTTACTAGTATCGATCAGAAATCAAAATATCGGCATGTTCTGGCATATCAGAATCGAAAAAATTTGTGCCTATTTTCCGAAGCCCAAAACAATTCATCTTATTTTTATTTCTTTGCTTTTGTTTAAAACTCAATGTTCTCTGGCTTGTGTTAATGATGAAGTTATAAACATTTATCAATTGTACACTACCAGTAAAACTAAAATCTATAGGCCATACTCATAAATGTAAATATTTTTACATTTGCGAAAATATATGCACGTATTACATGAGTCGTTGTGACAATCTGCCTCCACCCCGCTATGCATACTGGAGTGTACTCTTCAAGGGAAAAGAAATATGGCGATTTTGGGTTTCTCCAATCATCAGGAACCAGAAGAATACTCACAAACTTGAAAATGAAGTATTTTGATTACCTAATATCAGGTGAGTTGGAGGAACTAACCCTCCCATAGTCACAAGTCTTCTTCCTGACATCCTGGGTAGTAATTTTATAACAGAAACTATATATATATATATATATATATATATATATATATATAATTTATTGAATATATATATTTTACTGAATAAAACTTATCTACAATTTTACAGGATATGTTTATATATATATATATATATATATATATATATATATACAAAACATATTCTGTAAAATTGTAGATAAGTTTTATTCAATAAAATATATATTTTAATGCTTGAACAATTATCAAAATCGGAATCCAAAAAAATTTGTGCTATTTTCTGATACCCAAAACGATTCTTTTTATTTTTTTTTATTTCTTTGTTTTTGTTGAAAACTCAATGTTCAACGGCTCATATTAATGATGAAATGATAAATATTTTTTAATTTTAAACTTCCAGTAAAACTAAAATCAATAGGTCACACCCATAAGTGTATTTTTACATTTGCGAAAATATATGCACATATTACATGAGTTTTTGCAGTAATTCCCCCACCCCTAAAAAAAAACAAAACAAAGCAAAAAACAACTATATTTCAAAATTTATAAATAATCGGAATCGATAATTGTATTGGAATCAGTAAAAATATTGGACTCGTCCCATCACTACTATTTGCAACGAGTTTTCAAAAAAAAAATTCTGAGTGACTTATCAATCCCGCATATACAGCATAATCATGTTGACATACATTAATTTTCTATTGTTCCTTATTAAATGATTGGTTTCATGTCACTATTACGCTGAATTCTATTTATGCATAGTTTCTACATTCTGCATAATTATGTAAAATTTAAGATGAAAATATTCTAGCACACTGAAATATTTATATATAAAAGTGACCTTGTCGGTGTGTGTGCAGAGAAGTCTCTAACAAACTCCTCGCTGAATATTTGGTCTACAAAGTTGTAATTTGATATATAGGGTATTCGGACCTGTAACACTCTTGCTTTGATTTTTAGCAGGTAAAACAGCAGCTAAGAGGTCAAAATTGAAAGATAAAAAACATTGACCATGGCCTGGCATAAGTCAACTATACCTGTTTCGTTTTTCTGCACATGCACTAAGTAAAAGTGATAGGTTAAACATTATTTTTTCCAGTTTTTTTGCCTATGTATGGATTTAGGTCATATGCTAATGGATAAGGCTGGAGAGCTACGTGTTTTGGTTTCGATTCTATTTAATGGCACAGAAGTCATTTATTTTTATTTCTGAAATCACTACTATATATATATATATATATATATATATATATATATAATTAGTAATTTATAAAATATATATGGCGATAAATTACTATAACTACTTAATTAACTACTAAATTACTATAATTACTTATAAATTACTAACTAGCTCTACCTACGTATTGAGCACTTTTGAAGTAAATACTTAAAGTTTACGCATAAATCTATACTTTCATATATTAATTTTATGTGAGTAAATGAAGTAGTTATATATATATATATATATATATATATATATATATATATACTAGACTACCCATGACCCGTTGGGTCAATATGTTATATTAGCTATGGAATTCATGTATGAGCGAGACATTTGTGACATAAAGAAAATATTTTTTTTTTTTTGTCATAACAGAAACATTTCTACAAAAGTAAATTAAAATGAAAAATCACGGACGGATCACTCAAACATGAAAAAAAAAATCCTCCCTATTTGTGTAAGTTTTTTCCTAATAATCGCTCAAAAATCGAAAATTAAACATGATTTTCCTACGAATCTAACGCCGACGAAAGTCATTTAGCAGCAAAAATGCACATGAATCTACCGATGAGAAATATAAGAATGAAAAACCCATATTGGAATCCTTCAACCAAGTTATAGAAACTTAAAATCTAAAAAAAATTAAAACATGAAGCAAAAAAATAAAACCTAAATAAATGAAATAAAATAAAACTAATATTGAAACAGATTAGTAAATGTGTCAACAAATTCACCGTTCTCACACAACTATTTTGTATCTAGAAATGTAAACAAAAAATAAAAAAAGAAGGAAGGAAGGAAAAGGGACGGATAAAGAGTAGTAGTAGTAGCTTTACTACAATTCTTCTTATGTTTGTCAACGGGTTAAAGTTGTTTAGTTGTAAGAAAATAGCGACAGTATAGTTGTAATAAAGAATAGTTGCAAAACGCCCCCATTCTTCCCATGTTAAATAATAATTTCGAAATAATAACGTTAATATTTCAGTGCACAGGTCAAAATCTGCAAAAGAAGCGATTTGTGTTTATTTTTTTATGTTGTTATGGGTTAATGTTTATGCGTGCATGCGCAACCGGATGTCGTAAACCAGAAAGTGGGTTACATCACTCGTTACAAGGTCATTTAAGTTTTATAATTATATAGATATACATACATACTCGTGAGCAAAAAAAAAAATAAATAAATAAATAATGGGCCGAACAAATTTTATCGCACTAAAAGCTATATTGAACAAAGAACAATTGAACAAGGAAAGTGACATTAAATTTGAACTCAACCTCAGATCAAAAGTCTCAAACTCAAATCCAACTGTTCTCTTCTCTCTGCACTAACCAAACTGACGCCCAAAATAAAGAAGACGGCTCTTTTATAGAGAGACCCAACCACATCTCATTTGCATACCCCTCTCCCCTCTCGTCACATCACGTGATTTTCAGTCCATAAATACCAGGGGGCGGCCATTTTTATTTTCTTTTTTTCTTTCCTAACACGAGCCGCACGATGCATGAGGTAAGGTTCTTTACTTTTAACCACAGAAAGTTAAACAAGACTAATAACACAGAACAAGACATTTACTTTAATAAAAGCTTAGGATGGAATCGCATTCCCTTTTGATTTCTTTAAAAGCTCAATCCTTTTAGACATGTTCTCAACCAAAGTGGAACACTGAAGAGGAGATGCTATTCCATTCACTTTGCACAGCTTCCCACAGTTTGTTATTGTTCAAAAAAAATTCTTCCATCCAATGCACAAGATGTTATGGACCAAATATTCTCGATTGGGTTTAAATCAGGGCTTTGACCTGGCCAAAATATCACATTAATTGAATTATCAGAAAACCATTTTTTTGTGACTTTAGCAATGTGTGCAGGGGCATTATCGTGTTGAAAAATAATGTCATGAGATATTCCCAGTTTCTGGATACTTGGTAACAGTTCTGTTTCTAATATTTAAATGTATTCTTTTGAATTAATTGACTTCTCACATCTAATAAGTTCCCCAACTCCTGCTGTAGTAAAAGTTCCCCATACCATTATCTCTCCATTCCCGTGTTTAACTGTCGTTTTTATGCAACTTGATGAAAATCTTTCTCCAGTTGTTCGATTGCCCCATTCGGGAGCATTGGAAGCATCAATAAAAAGACAAAATCTTGATTCATCTGACCAGAAAATATTCCTGAACCAGTTTGTATCTTTCTTACCATAATATGAGAAAAATCTATTTCTATCATTGATGTTCTTCTTAGATAAAAATGGCTTCTTTGCACACCTTTAAGAAGAAAATCCAATTTCTTTCATTCGTCTAGATATTGTATATCTAGAAAGACAATTTCCAGCCCGTTTTGAATTCTTTGCTATGGTCAACATAAGTTTTCTTTCAATCCTTCAAAACAGTTAATTTAAGCCTGTCGTCGTCCTTCAAATTGAATGCTCTAGGGCGACCAGATCCAGATTTCCCTTTTACCAAGCATTCGACTTCGAACCTTTGACCAATTCACTTCACTACAGAAAGAGATGTTTTCACCTTTTCTTTTCTTAAAATATCAAAAATCTGCTTGTAAGTCATTTTGGACTGGCTTAATCCTACAATTCGTTTTTTTTATAACCTTGCCAAGATGTGGTCCTAACATATTTAGGATTAACTTTTCCACTTATAATTATATGCTATAATAATAATGATCTGCAAAATAGAAATTTTCAGTTAAAATTAACAAAAATTCATGGAAAAATACTGAAAAATTGATTTCTTCCTTCTTTCACTCTTGGCCCATTTTTTTTTGCTCATGAATATATATATTCAATTTAGCTCTTATGCATAAATCATCATATATAGATCACTGTGACTGACGTAAAGAACATTTAAAAATAAAATGTTTAAATTCAGTGTTATTTCTTGCGGTTGATGGTAGCCGATTGGATACGGTCTTTGCTAATCGAGTCAGAGATGGCTCGTGTTGCCGGGTTTGAATCTGTCGACTGGTGTTAATCGTGACACCCTGCACTGAAGATTCCTGAAAGGATGAAACACTAGTGTCTGTAGGTATTTAATTATTATAGTAAATAATTATAAATATATATATATATATATATATATATATATATATTATTCTTTTTTACTTGAGAGTCGCCACTTATCAGAAAGCCACTCAAGGATAAGGGTTAATGAATATAAGTAGATAGTGTAGTAATCGTTAATGATGTAAATTGGGTAGAATTTGGCTATTTATGGGGACAGCTCAACAAGAACTTGTTTACATTGGATTTGAAGGCTACTGTCATATTCAACCAGGAAGCAAACCAATGGAACAGAGTTCCACAGCCAGGCAGTTCTAGAAAAGAAGCTTTACTGATAGCATCTGCGTTTAGATTTAGGCACAGATATAGAGTGGGGGGAGGGAATTGTATATAGTGCTTGTAGCTAGTCGAGTGTTTTCTTTTTGTGAGAGTTTGGTAAAGGGAACCATAGATTGAAATTCAGTTGAGCACTTGCCATGAAAATAACGATAGGGCAGAGACAGGCTCACACCGTCTCTTCTGTGGGAAAAAGGTTAGCGGGGAAAAAAAAATTAGGTACAATATAATAATTGTTAGAGAATTGGCTCCAAATAATAAATACAAAATTTGCATGAATATATTTAAGCATGTTTTACGACCGGGCAATACCAGGCGGCCTACTAGCGCGCACACACACACACATATATATATATATATATATATATATATATATATATATATATATATGGAATAAGTCAGAGAGAGTTACAACCTTGCTTGAAGTGAGTGTTCCTAATAATGGAGGTCTGAACAGAGCTGAAAGGGAGAAACAGACCAAATATCAAAGTCTCATGTATGATATGAAAAGAAACTGGAATCTTAGGGAGATATCAATCATACCAGTTATCATAGGTGTCACAGGGCTTATGAAGAAGAACCTGAAGTCCTACCTAACTAATATTCCTGGTGAACTAAGTGCAATAGAGATCCAGACAATTGCACTGAAGGGAACAACGAGGATACTAAAAATAGCTCTCGGTTGGTTTCAATAAAAACCCAGCGTTACAATCTTCAAAGTAAGAAAATTAATATATAATATATATATATATATATATATATATGATATATTTGACGTGTGCGTGCGTCACGTAGACTACTCTAGCATATTTGACGTATACATTTTATGTTTACAAATATAACCGATCAATTAATATTTGTGCTTGATTGATTTTTTTGTTTTCCAACTGGTTGCAGTGGATACATCATCATAGATAAGTCTGCTGAGAGTTTCTTCCATAAAGGTGGCTATGAAGACAATCACATGCGAAGGGCGGTTGGAGTGCCCCCCCCCACCCACCCTACAGATATGCGCAGTAACTGGTACAGAAATAGTCACCACTTGCAGTTGTCAATGGTTACTGCATTATAATGACTACTATTGCAGCAAAACAATAAAAACGTTGTGCAATCAGTTTCTTTTTTGCGGACTTTTGTCCTCATCTTCATAGTTGTTATTTCACCACATTTCAGCCAACTCATCCTATGGCCTTCTTCAGATAATTAACCGCGACGGGATAGGAATGCTGAGTCTTATAATTTATCCTCAGCAATTTCTACCTTACATGGTTGTTGTTTCACCATGCTTTGGCCAACTGATAAGTAGTGACTCATTAATATAAAAAATCCTCTCATAATATTCTTCATCATTCAACTGACAATCTATCCATCTCGTTAACCCTTATCCTCGCAATGCTTTTAGCTTTGATAAATGGTGACTCATTAGTATAAAAAATCCTCTCATAATATTCTTCATCATTCAACTGACAATCTGTCCATCTTGTTTAACCCTTATCCTCGAAATGCTTTTAGCTTTGATAAATGGTGACTCATTATAAAAAAATCCTCTCATAATATTCTTCATTCAACTGATAATCTATCCATCTCATTTACTCTTATTCTCGACTGGCTTTTATCCTTAATAAATGGTGACTCATAAAATACAAAAAAAAAACAGCATACAAAGTTTTTTTTTTCTAGGTAATACGTTATCCTACCTCGGCTGCATTTGATCAGTCATATATTCGTAACAAATTATGACTGCGAACAGAAAAAATATATAAAAATATGTAGGTGTACCTCAGCCATTAAACCATTTTTTTTAAAAGAAAACAAATAAAAAATGTCTTGAAGCTATTTTTTTTTTTTTTTTTTGTAAACAAAATCGAATTACATATTTATGTATTTATTCATTTATGGACTGTTATCCTCATTTAAAAAATTTTTTTTTTTAAATTACATTTTCACCCCAAACAAGGCACACTGCCCCTTTGATGTAGAGGGCTACTATCAGGGACATAAGCTACAGGGTTACTATGTAGGGAGTTGGGCAGCAAGATGTTGGTTCACGTTACCCTTGAACTTCTGCATGTCAGTACAGTTAGGGAAGCAGGGACCCGAAAGGGAATTCCAAAGTCTAGCGGTTCTGGGGAAGAAACTACTTCATAGTTGTTGTTTCATCAGGTTTTGGTCAACTCATCCTCTGGCCTTCTTCAGATGGTTAACCGCAACGGGATAGGAATGCTGAGTCTTGTAACTTATCCTCAGCAATTACTGCCTTCCATAGTTGTTGTTTCATCACGTTTTGGCCAACTCATCTTCTGGCCTACTTGGGTAGGATTGAAACCATAGATTCAACGCTTCTATCCACTGTGCCACCTAGGATAAGTTGGCCGAAAGGTGGCGAGACAACAACAACTATGGAAGGCAGTAGTTACTGGGGATAAGTTACAAAACTCAGCATTCCTATCCCATCGCGGTTAATCAGCTGAAGAAGGTCAGAGGTTGAATTGGCTGAAACGTGGTGAACGACAGAAACTATGAAAATGAGGATAACAGTTCGCAAAAAGAATGAATGCACAAATTACGAAACCTTATCTCAAAGGATTCCAAAAAAAAAAAAGAAAAATTTAAAAAAAAAAAAAAAAAAAAAAAAAAAAAAAATTTCTTCTTCGTGAGGATCTCACTAAAAACATTGACAGGGGGGTGAGAAAAAGATTCATCATCTCACTTTACAGTCATAATTGGAACGTGCGAGACTTGTTTTTTTTTGTTGTTTTTTTTTTACCATAAATATGAAAACATTACAATATCAGTTAGGGCCAGATGAGAGCAAAAAACAAAAAAAAATAAAAATAAATAAAAAAAAATATCCTTCCTAATCAAAAAAAATCTTCCTGAACATTTCCATTTGAATTCATCATTTCTTTTACTTATGCGATATATTTCCTTTCTGCAGATACACGTCTTGGAAGATAACAGTCCTTGAGACTGTAAAAAAATTTTTTTTTTTTTTTTTTCCTGCTCCAAGGTTAAAAAAAAAAAAAAAAAAAAAAAAAAAAAAGATATGACTATTCTACGTATTGCAAACCCACATGACTTATATAAGAACAATCATGAAAGAAGTATTTTCAGAAAGAATTCGTCCATCTGGTAATATCAAGTGCTGTTGTACTTTCCCACTCTTACATTTAGGACTTCCTGTCAAGAGTAAATATATTCAGAGGACTGGCTGTCGAGAAGAGAGAAAAGAGAGCTCAAGGTGTGGAGCCAACACGAGCAGCAGATAGGATTTAGGGTCCTTAGCCACGTACACAGAGCACAATTGAGTTATACTAACAACTTGTATTTTTTTTTTTTTTAGCATAGTGCAACCATGAAGACTAACTTTGAATAGTCATAGTTCGAATGTACTAGCTTTTTCGTGTCCATAAATACGAAAACATTACAATGTAAAGAAATCTTCTATTTGAATTCATTTTTTCTTTTATTTGTTTAATACATTTCCTCCCTACAGATACACGTCTTGAAAGATAAGTCTATGAGACTAAACAGTTGATAGTTTCTTGTTTTAATCCAAAGTAGAAAAAAAAAAATAAATTAAATTGTACGGTATTTCTAATTTAAGATAATCAGATCTCGCCTAGAGAAGAGATAAATTCAGGTTGTCTTCGATAGTTATAAATTCAAACATGATATCATTCCAGGTGTGCCTCAGGACTCAATTCTTGGACTTTTATTTTTTTAATATTAATAAACGACCTCCCTGATAAAATAATTTCTGAAATGGGTATATTTGCTGCTGACACCATACTTTATAATAAATTTCACCTGTCTGTTTAAATGTATGTATGTTTGCCTAAAACTTTCGACAAAGGCGACGGATAGTGATTGTCTGTATTTTTGAGATGAGGTGTTTTCATTTATTGAGATTGTCGGACTGACTTTCTCATCTTGGTTGTTATAGTCACAACGTTTTGGCCGTTTTGTCCTCCGGCCTTCATCAGGTGTTTTGTATCGAACTGGGGAACCGTTTGTTAGGAGTCTCGAACCCAACCTTTTATTATTATTACGGGGGTAACGTGTTCGGACTCCAGCTAGGCTCTGGGACATAGTTGCTGATTCTCTGTTTTGAATGTTACTTTTCACTGCCTTCGTTCAGGATTGAACTCAGCACCTTTGGGTAACTGTAAACTTTGATACAACGTCTAGGACCACTCGGTCATATGTCACTAGGACCGGATGATGAAGGCCGGGGGGCAAAACGGCCAAAACGTTGTGACTATAACAACCAAGATGAGGAAGTCAGTCCGACAATCTCAATAAATAAAAGGCAACGGATTTTCACAAGATTGGTAACATTTTGAAGCTCGACCCTTGGGACAACAAATATTGAAAAATTGGCTAAAAACATTAATGCCTTCACCCTCAACTGGGCACTTTTCTACAGGGAGGGGTCGCTTTTTTCGCCGATATTTTCGAAAGTTATCCACTTTTTTTAATGAATAGCCTTAATCCTTCGCCACTTCTGGTTTGGCGATGGACACAACAGCAAAGACGTCACTTTTTTTTCACATTTTTTCCTCCTTCGCAGTACGGGTTCGAGCCTGCCTGCTTACTACCACTTTTTTTTGCTCGACACACACCTCCAAACACCTGGGCAACGCCGGGCACCTAGGCTAGTACTTTATAACAGACATGAAAGAAAAAAACGAATGTACACATGTAATGTGTTGCTACTCAACTCCCCACAATCCCTTGTTAGATATGATCCCAAATAGTAGCCCCTTACATGCAAGTGGCAATATGCCTTGTTTGATATGAAAAAAAAAAGTTATCTTGTCCGATTTTCAAAGTCAGACCCAGATAGGATTTAAGCTGACAAATAACACATTACATCTGACTAGCAAATTTTTTATATCTCTTATTCTTCCCTTCAACTGCTAGATTTTGGAATTCCCTCTGTTTTGTGCTTTCCTGATGTAATGTGAACAGACATCTCACTACTCAACTCCCCAAAATCACCTGTCAGCCATTTTTTTTTTTTTATTATTACATTTTCACCCCAAACAAGGCACATTGCCACTTTGGTGTATGGGGCTATCAGGGACATAAGCTACAGGGGTACTATGTGGGAAGTTGAGCAGCAACACTGTTACACTTGAACTTCTGCATGTCAGTACAGTTGGGGAAGCAGGAACCCGACAGGGAATTCTAAAGTCTAGTGGTTCTAGGGAAGAAACTACTGGAGTAGAAAGCTCTCTTACATCTAGGGATTTCTACTGTGAAGGGGTGGGATTTAGCTGCTTGTCGGGTTTGCCGGGGGTATTTACTTGAAGGGTGTACAAGTTCATCAGAGTATTCACCACTAAAATACTTCCATTTGAATTCAGATGGAGGGATTCTACATTTCGTCGATGGGACAAAGATTTGAATTCAGGCAGAGAGATTCTACATTTCGTCGATAGGACAGAGACATGATCACAAATAGTAGCCCTTTACATCTAAGTGACAATATGCCTTGTTTTGGGTGAAAAAAAAAAAGTTCAAATAATCCACAATAAATTATTTAAATAAGAAAGATTTAAAGAAAGAATAAAAATCAATTTTTTCCACTCAATCCAGGCATACAAGATAGAACGATAAAAGTGATGCCCTAAAGAAAACAACACTACAGCTTTATTTTAAAACTTTTATTGAAAAAAAAAAAAAAAAAAAATCAATTCAGGTAACTTGATTATGTAGTAGAACTGACATCTATTCAATGTAGCTGTCTTCGGCCTCAATCACTGCCTTAATACGGGTCCAGAACTGGGAACATGTCTTTTCCACAAGCGCCAGTGGGAGCTCAATGAATACTCGGTGGATGGCGGTGTGCAGGCTGGCTTTGGTGTTGAAGGAGGTCATATTGGTGATGTTCTCGACATATGACCAAACAAAGTAATCCAGCGGGTTAAGGTTGAGGGAGAAGAGGGGCAGTGAAAGAAGGTACAAATTCATAGCACTCCTTCTGAAGCCAAGCTTAGGTATCTTTGGACTTGTGGGCTAGCGCCGAGTCTTTGCTGCCGCACCCAGGATTCTGCCAATGGCCATCCGATTACATCAGGCGATCACCACACTCTTCAGTGCATCCAGGTACACTTTGGTGTTGACTTTCAAGTCAACTTTGAAGATGTGAGGTGGCATGATGTGGTTCTCACTTGAAATTACATCTGAGACCATGGGTCGTCCGATGCGTTAGCTGTGCCCTCAAGCATTGAACTGTCCAGATTTAGCATTTTGAGGGTGCTGGCAATGGTCTTCTTGTCATAACTTGGATAAGTAGAGAGCATGAGTTGTACAGTGGCGCATCTCTGATCTAACTTGTTGAACGTTGTGTCACTTTCAGATATGATAGAAGGCTCCTTTCGCTCTTGAAATTTGTACACAACCGACTTAGAGATTGTCAGCAACAAAAAAAAAAAAAAAAAAAAAAAAAAAATGAAAACGTGTTTTCATCTAACGAAAATGGAATGATGTTTTTTATAGGGTAACAATTTTATCATTCCACCCTGTAGTATTCCATCATGTAAACTTTGGAATTCTTTACCCTTTTAAAAAAAACAAAAAAAAACTGTGGCTTCATGAGGGAAGAGGGACAAAAAAAATTGTTATCACACACAGCAGTACGGCTTCAACAACTGTCAAGTGAACTGAACAAAAAACATAAGCCGAACGCTTCCATCTACGCAACTTAACGTGGAAAATACCGCTGATAGGACTCAATAATACCAAACACTTCAATCAACACAACCCGGCACGGTTCCAAACAATTCCGTTGATACAACCCGACACGGTCCCAAACAACTCCATCAAAACGACTTGACACAATCCTGAACAACTCTGTTGAAACGACACAGTAGCAGAGCAACCTTGGCAGTTACTTTCTGAACAACCCTGGTGTCGACTTTTTATTGCCGTTGGACAAACTCATCTTTGCCATAGGTAGGCCTGACTAAGACAAAGTCAGACCCAGATAGGATTTAAGTTGACAAATCAAACATTGCATCTGACTAACCAATTTTTATTTTTCATTCTTCCCTTGGACTGCTAGATTTTGGAATTCCTTCTGTTTCCTGCTTTCCTGACATGCAGAAGTTTGAATGTAATGTCAACAGACATCTCATTACTCAACTCCCCAAAATCTCCTGTTAGGTATGATCCCAAATAGTAACCCCTTATATCCAAAAGGGCAATATGCTTTGTTTTGAGATGGACAAAAATAGTAAAAAAAATTTTAAAAATACATAAAATAAAAAGAAATAGTCTGAATAATTAAAAATAAATTGTTATTTCAATAATTTATTTTTAATTATTCAGGAAAGGGATTAAAGAAAAAATATAATAAAAATCGAACTTTTCGCCATCAATCCGGTCATAGTATTCCATTAGCTAGATTTTGGAATTCCCTCCTCATTTCCTGCTTCTCTGACTGTACTGACATGCAGAACTTTAGGTGTAATGTGGACAGACATCTCACAACTGAACTCCCCATTATCTCCAGTTATATATAATCCTAGATAGTACCTATTTACTATGCCTCCCCACGGGATAGAGTTAGACACCAGGGTTGTTTTTTAACGTGGAGAAAAGGTACAAAAATAAAAATTGTCTCAGTCGTGAAGGACTTCTCCTCCACCGAAAGAGAACAAGAAATAGAAGTGCAGCATCTGAAGAACAGATACTACACTTTGATCTTGACCAAAAGAGTAGCCCCTTATGTTCAAATGCCTATATGCTTTGTTTGGAAAGAAAAGAAGAGAAAAAAAAAAGAGTTTAATAAAATTAAAGAAAAAAAGTCTGGATAATCCAAAATAAATTATTTAAATGAGAAAGAGATTAAAAATAAATAAAAACCGACCTCATCCCCATCAATCCAGTCATAGTATTCCATCATGTCGTCATCGTCCATTTCATCCATTTTATCCTCTTGCAATGCAAAAAAGCTCACGATTGTAACACAAGTTTTTTTTTTTTTGTTGAATTCAATGAAATATGTTCGTAGTCATCAAAATCTGACCAAATGATGCAAAAAATAAATAAATAAATAAATAAATAAATAAAATTAAAGTCACCTGATCATTGACTTTCCTTCTCATTTGAAAATATTAAAACTATTTACAACGATGAGGCAAGCACTAAAAAAAAAAAAACTTGCAGATAACATATTAAACTTACAGGTATATCTTTTATCTATATTTTAGATTAGATTGGATGAAGCATCTATTGAGGTCGTCAAAATCATAATTAAAAAGGTGCCATTTTAAAAAAGAAAAATGGTGGACCAATTAGAATGTGAATATATATTTTACATAAAAGTCACCACTTATCAAGGCCCGGAGGCCAATCGAGGATAAGGGTTAATGTGTACAGTGGTCAATGGGAAAATACAGCAATCGTTAGTAGTGGAAATTTGGTAAATTGGATTACTTAAGAGAACGGTTCATCAAAAATTTGTTTATGTTGGACTTGAAGACGACCAAATTATAGTCAGCTGGAAAGTAGGCAAATGGAAGAGAGTTCCACAGGTGTGCAGTTCTAAGAAACAAGCTTTGTTCATAGAATCTACGTTTAGGTTTATCCACAGATAAAGAGTGGAGGAAATTATTGATAGTGGTTTCAGTTAGATTAATCTTTTTCATGAAAGTTTGCCCTTTGAAAACTCTACCAAACTCCTCCGCCAATTTTGGGTCCAAACACTTGAAATTTTAGATGTAGGTTACTTGGACATGAGTCAAACTTTTTAATAAATATAAATATATATATATATATATATATATATATATATATGCACATGAAGTTATGAACAGTACATAGGGCCCGAACAAAGCTGGGCTGAACTGCTAGTATATATATAACTAGCAAAGAGACCCAACAATGCCCAGAATTGAATTAGGACGAACAAATTTTTCACATTTCCAATATTTTTATTGTCATTGATATCCATGAAATTGCTCATTCGTCAGTCAAATTGACTAATTGCTTTCTCTTGTCGGGAACCCATCGCAGTGTAACAGGAGGAAAGCTTCACATGCCTTCCTGCGATGACTTAGTCCATAACACATTGTAGTCTACATTGCACTGTAGAGAATCTGCTGTTGATTTTATTAATTTATTTTTATATAATGACTTTAATTAAGTTTAAAATGCAAAAGTTAAGTATCATGGTTCAATTGTATTCTAAACAGAAACAATCTGTTATATTAGCAGTCATCCCATACCAATGGGAGTTGTCTCCCTTTGTTTAAGGTGTTTAATGTAAACTCTTGTACAACGTGAATAAAATGAAGCTCTACAGTCAGCCATCTTGGTCTCAACCGATATGAATACATTCATCTCAAACGTCTTATTAAAGAACCTATTGTTGATTTTATATGTTAAGCCTTTCTGCTTGTGCGGTGATAAAACTTTCTAAATGTACTTGAGATGTTAGGCTGTATCAGCGTGTTAACTTTGGTCAAAATCGGACTATTCCTTCTTTAATGAGATTTCTTTGATTATCGATACTTATCAGAGGTATTCCAATACCAAACTAAGAACACTTCCAGACACAGAGAATACATTTGTGAAATTTCAAAAGAACATTGGCTCAACAGTTTTCGAGTTCACAGGAAATGAACACACACATACACACAGAAAAAGTTCAACACACGCACAGAGTTTCTTTATAAAAATAAAGCTACCATATCAATTTACTTGATTTTTTAAATCTATTTTCATTCCGTCAAGAATAAATATTTTTCTGTATTTTTTTTTTTTTTTTAATATAGGAGGAATTCTGGACAACCAATGAAATTGCAGTTATGAAATTTTAGTCCAAAACAATTTATTTTGATTAATCTATTCGGGTTTGATCTATTTGCATAAAAAACTATTTAATAAAAAAATATAATATCCCCTTGCTACATCATGCAAGCAAAATACAATGAATATATATTTTTTTAATATTCGAAATTATTTCACATTTCTTCAATATTCGAAATTATTTCACATTTCTTCAAATCTTAAAAAGATTCTTCAGTTGGAATGTATGGGACAGCGGGTGAATGTTTGCCATCTGGTGGGATGTCCTATCCCCAGCTTGGAACAATCTGACGAGAAAATTAAAAAAAAAAAAGAAAAAAAAGAAAAAGAACGGTAGGCGTACAAGAGGGTTGTGTACAGAGTTTGCTGCTTTTTATTTGTGTCTTGTCCAGGGAATTTCGTATAGGTTGTCATGATATGGTGGATATGTAATATGGGTGATAACAACAGGCTTAGATCTGATGACTCCAGAGGAAGATTAAATCTAGACAGTATAGAGAGATGTGTGCAGAACAAGAAACTTTGATGGTATGGTCACATTGAAAGAATGGATGCAAGTTCTTGAGTTAGTAGATGTAGAACAGTTGAAGTAGCAGGTTCAGATCACAGAAAACAAAAATGGAACTGAGAGAAAGAGGGACAAATAAAGACCTGGTCAGATATAGTCAATTTCTACAAGCCATCCAAAGCAAACTAGCATGTATAAAATGGACGTTAAAGTGAAGATTAGAAAATACAATGCATTTGTTAGTTTTGTTTTTATTTACGTGTCATTACTTATCAAGGCTAAAAGCCACTTGAGGAGAAGACTATGAAATGAGATTGTCAGTTGAATGAAGAATATTAGTGAGTTGGGGTTTTATACTAACGAGTCACCACTTATCAAGGCTAAAAGCTACTCGATAAGTGATAATGGATAGATTGCTAGTTGAATGATGAAGAATATTATGAGGATTTTTTATACTAATAAGTCATTTATCAAGGCTAAAAGCTACTTGAGAATAAGGGCTATTGTGATGGATAGATTGTCAGTTGAATGATGAAGAATATTATGAGGATTTTTTATACTAATAAGTCATTTATCAAGGCTAAAAGCTACTCGAGAATAAAGGTTATTGTGATGGATAGATTGTCAGCTGAATGATGATGAATATCATGAAAGTATTGTACACCAGGAATGGAAAGAACATAGTCTGATTATTTAGGAGGATGGCTTATGACAAATGTTTGTTGACAATGAATGTGTTGATAACCATGTTGTAGTCTGCAGGTAAGCAGTGTTGTGGTAGTGTGCTCCACAGATGGGAAATTCTTGGAAAGAAACGCTATTTCATGGAAAGTCCATTTGGTTTTACATACAAAGAAAAAATCTTTGTAGTAGTGGTAGTAAGATGAATGATTGCTGTGACTGTTTTATAGGGAGAGATCAGAGATTAATTAGTCGCTACTTAGCGTATGGAATTATTTGATGGTTGCCTTGGCAACAAAAGAATGAGAAGTGAAATTGCTGTTGGCACGTATTCCACCCGATCTACATACCCTGTGGGGAAATTATGGCAAAGAGATGAGAGTGTCGTTAGAAAAATAGCGCTTCCTGTGATAAGAAAAAGAAAATCGATATTTTGTTTTAGAGAAGATTATGGTTCTATAATAATAAAATGGGAGACGGGAGAGGAAAGATGTGAATGAGTATAGGGAGTTTGGAGAGACGAGTAACAGAAAGATGGATGCTGAGAAGAGAGGATAGAAAATAAGAAATAGGAGTTTAGAGACGGCTATAATGAAAACTAATAAAGAAATGGAGGGATACAGATTACACTTAGCCAAAAACAACCACCCATCTCCCATACACAAACAAGAGCGAGTTCAAGGCTCCTGGCACACTGACTAGGCATAGCCCAAGGCCCACCTCCCTACACAAACTAGAAGTTGCCTAAGGAACACCCTACCCAGATCACAGACTAGAGCTAGCCTAAGGAACACCCCACCCGCACACAGACTAGAACTAGCCTAAGGAACACCCCACCCACACACAGACTAGAACTAGCCTAAGGAACACCCCACCCACACACAGACTAGAACTAGCCTAAGGGACACCCCACCCACACACAGACTAGAACTAGCCTAAGGAACACCCCACCCACACACAGACTAGAGCTAACCTATGACAACCTCCACCTCTGCACATGGACTAGAGCTATCCCAAGATCCCCTGTTAACAGAATATACATAGCCCAATAACCCCTGTTAATGGACTAGACAAAGCCCAAAGTAGCCACACACACGGATGAGAACTTTCTTCATACAGGGACTAGAAGTGGTCCAATGCTGAGTCCATGAACCAGAACCAATGATTTCAAATAGAAAAAAAAAAAAAATCAAAAATGGTATTTCTTATGAATTACTAGTAGGCCACCCAGTACTGCCCGGCTGTAAAATACACTTAAATATGATATTTTAATTTATGCAGATATATTTATTATTACAGAGTCAATTCTCCACCGATTATTATATTGTACCCAATATATAGCAGGAGCTGCCTGGGGTGGCCCACTTATAAAATATGCTTAAATATATTTTAATTCAAGCAGATTTTGTATTTATTATTATAGAGCCAATATTCTATTGATTATTATGTTGTACTCAATACATAATAGTGATTTCAAAAGTAAAAAAGAAAAAAGTATGACTTGGTCCCATCAGCTAGAATTGAAACCAAAGCATGCAGCTCTCCAGCCTTAGTGGTTACCACCTGAGCAAACAAAAAATGGATATCAAAACTCTAAAAATTAACCAACATTAAAGTATACTCCTACCAAGTTCCAATTTTAACAATGTTGACCCCTTAGCAACTATTTTTACCGACTAAAAACCAAAACGAATTTGTCCAACACACCAGAATTCTCTACATATCAAGTTTCAAGCCTGTAGACCAAAAATTGACAGTTGGGTACAGACTATTCCTCAGACAGACAAAATTACTTACATAAATTATTTTTTTTATATACCTACAGACACTACTGTTTCATGCTTATGAAATGATCAGTGTAGGAAATGACATCAATACTGGTCGAAGGATTCAAACCTTGCAATGAATTCACCTTTGGCTCCATTAGCAAGGAACATAGCCTCTAAAGTTTTCCTTGGGCTTAGGGAATAACCAAAAGTCACAGGGAGCAAGGTCTGGACAATAGGGAGGGCGAGGAACTGTCTTGATGCTCATCTTGATCAAATACTCTGTGACAAGGATGGAGTTGAGGACTGCACCCTTGGGACAAACTTTATGCAAATCTTTCGCATCTTCAGTTCCTAGCAAATAAACATGGGTACAATTCCTACAGACATCAAACTGTGTGCATTTATTGTCTATAGACATATGACGGTTCTTATACATGAAATTCTTTATTTGACCAATCAACTGTGGTGTTTCGACTTCTTTACTCCTCCCACACCTCTCATCATACCTCACAGACCCCTGCCTTCCTTGAATCTCTTATGCCACTCAGAAACTAATGCTCGATTCATGCAAGATGGTCCAAAAGCAGTCTGAAGCATTCCATAGTTTCTGTGGCATTTTTTTTTCCAAGTTTAAAAACAGAATTTTATTGCATGTCGTTCTTTTAAAGTGTCCTCACATCCAGATTGCATTTTTGAAATTCACTAGCTTTGACAATCCAGCTTTAGTAGGGTGTATTCCAACTCCTGCTGCAGCTGTTCATTTGAACCTGAAATCATAAAAATTGGCCAGTCATCTCATAAAATGTATAGCAATAACATATTGAATTTTCCAGAGACTACAACAATTTTAAATCCCTGCACAAAAAAGTCTGGAAACTTATTGAAGGCACATCATATATAAAAAACTGTGCCATTTTATGTCAGTCCAAAGTTCCTTTTTTTTTTTAATTTCCCAGCATAAAAAAATGACCTTGTGTCTAACTACCTCATGGGGAGGCAAGTAAATAGGAATAACTGAGCAACAATGAACACGGATTCGCTCCACCTCCCTCCTAACCTCCCCCTGCGTGCGATCACCAAGAAAAAAATATTTTAAAATAAAACTTAAATTGAAAAATAAAAACGTTCTATTTCTAAAAAGCTAATTATAATAGAATCGGTCTTGTGGAAGAAATCGGAAGAAATTCATTGTCTGCGACAATAGAGTAGAATTTCTTTTTAGCGTGGCCAATGACGCTGACCAACATGGAAGCAGATGAGTCATATCCACTTTTAACGTGGGAAGAATAAGATTTATTAGGTGGTCTTGAATTGAAAGCCATGTTTAATTTCAGAAGAGTTTCCAATGGGTAGCTATTCTGTTCAAGTCCTGGAGATGAAGAATTTTCAGTGAGTAGCTGTTCTGTACAGATCCTGGACTTTATAATTTAGCGTGCAAAGAACAAAATATCTTTCTTGACACAAAAATATTGTGTGTTGGAATGCTAAAAGATTCAATATTTTTATGGAGCAACTCTAGTTTCTGATTGGTTGCTAGCAGAACGTGGCTCCATTTGATTTGTCAGTTCCTATCACTAGTGCCTATAAATAAAACTTCCAATTTTTGGAGATCATACCCTCCTCATTATATTCAAAATATTGCAACAGGTGGCGTCTTTTCAAATATAATTTTTTATTTTTCTGTCATTTTGTTCTAGCTGGGGATGGGGCATCCTAACATTATCTCACACATTCCAACCAAGAGATCTTTTTAAAATTCTAACTTCCTTTAAGTGCAATTGTTTGCATCTCTCCTGCACTTGGTTCACCTGGTTTATTTGCCAGATAGTTTGTGAAATTCTTTGAGTCTGGTTGCTTCTATAATTAGTGGACCAATGGCAATCTTACTAAGATTCCAGTTTCTTTTCATGTTATTGTGACATTTATTGGGTGAGTTTCTAACAGTACTTTGTTTGATTTTTTTAAGTCATTATCGAAAGTTCAAATATTTAGGTGTCAAATCACGGCCATTTTTCTTGTTCTCATGTAATGCTCGAGACTATTTGTTTTTCAGACCAAATACACATTTTAAAGCGAGTTAAAAACACTAAAAGCTTATTCAGATAGGTAGAAGAGTAACTTTGTATCTTGCCTTGATAACATTCATTCATTTATTATAAACTAGCATGGGTGCCCGGCGTTGCCCGGGTGTTTGGAGGTGTATGCTGAGCAAAACAAAGGGGGTAATTTTTTAAACTTTGACCCCTATTATGACTCCTGAAAATTTATTGTTTTGGGCTCAAATCAAGTTATTAAGTTAGATTCATGTCCACGGAAGCTATATCTAAAATTTAAAGTGTGTAGACCCAAAATTGTCGGAGAAGTTTGGTAGAGTTCTCAAAGCTCAAATCGTTGAACTTTGACCCCTTAATCGCCAAATTTCTGGCTAAAAACCGATCACATAGATTTTTCCAAATCTCAGTACCCTGTATATCAAATTTCGAGTCTGTAGACTAAAAATTGACAGAGTTATTTCGTAGGGAAATGTACACACACACACACACAAACACACACACACACACACACACACACTTTAACTTTTATAGATATATAGATTTAAAATTTGAGTCTGACAGAATGACAAAATTATATTGCAAACCGATATATTAAACAAACGAACTTCAAAGAGACAAATGAACACATAAGTAAAAACAATTTGTATTAGAAAACATTTATTATTCCACGTCTTTTTTTTACAGACCTGACGACTGAGGTTCGCTCTTAATAAAAATTGTTTTTTATAGTCTTAATTTTGACTTCCTTTTTCATAAAAAACTAAAAAAAAAATCAAGAAAGAAAAGAAATTTAATTTTATTTTTTCATTAATTTCTTTCTGTGCAAAGCAATTCTTTCAAACTTACTCTGTTTCCAAAATGTTTTTATTTTATTCCCCTCCCCCTTCATTCATTTTCCTCCGCATCCTGGCAAGATTACTGTACAGTGTACACATAGATTCGAAAAAATAGTCAAAAACAAATATATAAATAAATGTTATCAAAGGCAAGATAAGTTACTTTTCTACCTAACTGGATATCTTTTTTGTGTTTTTATTCAATGTAATATATTTATTCAGCTCGAAAAACATACAGTGTTTACCGATGTGTTGGAAAATTCAAGATGGCGTCTCACACCCTCTTTAACACCGTAAGTTTGGGAAAAGGTGTTATAAATAAAAAACTATACAAAATACTATTAAAAACCCGCCGAATATATGTCAACCTATGTCACGGTAACATATATTGAGCGAGTTTTTAACAGTATTTTAACAGGGCACATCGTAAAAACTGACCCATTAATTTTCCTGAAGTAAAAACTATATAGTTTTTAAACTTTTAAAACTGTACATTATAAAAAGAAAACTGTTCGAGTGATTTTTTTTTTTTTTTTTTACATGGGTGTCACCACTTATCAAGGCCCAGAGGCCACTCAAGGATAAGGGTTAATAGGTATACATTAGTCATTGTGATTTTAGCATAGTAAACAGTGGGAATTTTGTAACTTGGATTACTTGAAAAAGAAAACTGTTCGAATGATTGAAAATGAAAACAAAATAACAATGTAAATATATTGATAAGAAAAAAACAAAAACAAACGAAGTTTCCGTTTCAGGAACCCGAGTTTAATTTTATGTCGTAATCATTCAACTCGTTAGCGGTTTTATTCAGCGATTAGGGATAACCATACGACATATCTAATTACCAAAGCGATTTTTTTTTAATTTTTTTTTTTTATTAAAACTAAACCTGTTTAGTTTTAATGAACCAATTTTTTTAAAGCCAACACTTTAGTTATTTTGAGAGCGTGCAACTGCACCCGAAAGGTTGATTAGGAAACTCCAAATCCTTTTATGACTCGGAAAAAAAAAGGGCTTTTTATCGGCTTAAATGATAAACTAATGTTAAATATTAGTATTTGCCATCGATTCTGAAATAAAATGAAATCCTGACATTGTGATCATTTTTGCAGGTGTTATGTGCCAAATATGTGCCAAAGAATGTTTAAATTCAATTATTGTAATTTAAGTCTTTAATTTTAAAGTCGATTTTATTTATAAAATATCTTTTTAGAAATCAATCTCAAAAACAATCTGAACAATAAATCTCTTTTGTTATGGCTAAGTTTTTGTCAAGGGTAGAAATTATAATAGACAAGTATTCATCCATGATGACATTTTACCGATTTCCTGGTTTACAGGTATTCTTGCTAAATTTCTTCGAAAGAATTGACATAAACAATACTTCAACTAAATACGTATATTTCATGCAATAATGACTTTTATTTCTTCTGACTTTTCCTAAACTAAACATAAAACATCGGTTAGGGTTAGTTTAACATTCTGTAAAAGTACCTTCCGTTTTTTTTTTGTTTGTTTTGTTTTTTTGTACTTCTGCAGAGAAGGTAAAAAACCGATAAAAACTGGATATATGTTTCGTGTTTTTATTCAATTTAACATGTTTATTCAGCTCGAAAAGAATACAGTGTTTACCGATGTGTTGGAAAATTCAAGATGGCGTCTCACACATTCTTTAACACCGTAAGTTTGGGAAAAGGTGTTATAAATAAAAAACTATACAAAATACTATTAAAAACCCGCCGAATATATGTCAACCTATGTCACGGTAACATATATTGAGCGAGTTTTTAACAGTATTTTAACCGGTTTTTTTATTTATTACACCTTTTTCCAAACTTACCGTGTTAAAGAGAGAATCGGCCGCCATCTTGAATTTTCCAATACATCGGTAAACACTCTATGCTTTTCGAGCTGAATAAACATGTTAAATTGAATAAAAACACGAAAGATTTGCCTTTGATAACATTTATTTGTTATATATTTGTTTTTTTGGCAACTTATTCGAATCTAATTTAAGACCACGAGTGAAATGAGAAAAAGAAGTCAGCGGGTTTGGTTGCCATAACAACGTGACGGTAGTGAACGTGTGTGTGTGCGTGTGTGCGCGTATTTCGTGTAGTTTAGTTTCGCATAATAGTTTCGTATTTTTTTAATTTGTAAATAACAAGTTATTAAAAAATTAAACCCTTCCAAGATGGACAATAAATCAAGCCATAATATTTTATGGTAAAGGTAAGAGCCTACGAACCATAGTTTTTTAGGAGATGTGATTATTGGATTAACCAATCAGAAATCGTCTGTGGCACACACATCTCTGTTTTTATAGATATACTAGCAATCGGTGCCCGGCGTTGCCCAGGTGTTTTGAGGTTAATGCTGAGAAAAAAAAAAAAACGGTCAATTTTTTAAAACTTTGACCCCTATTATGACCTCTTAACATTTATTGTTTAGGGATCAAGTAAAGTTAATAAGTTAGATCCATGTCCAAGGAATCTATATCTAAAATATCAAGTGTTTACTGTTTAGACCCAGAATTGTAGGAGGAGTTTGGTAGAGTTCTCAAAGGTCAAATCGTTGAATATTGACCACTTAATCGCCAAATTTCTGTCGAAAACCTATCACATCGATTTTCCCAAATCGCGAGTTTGGCCTTCAAAATTTCTGTTTGGCCTTTTTCTTCACCGATGTAATCTGGAGACGCAACGGGAATTTTCGGCAAAAAAATGTTGTTACTATGCACATCTATGTAATGAAATACAATTTGTGGCAAAATTTCAGGAAAAACTAATGGATGGTTATCTCGCAATAGTCCGGACAATTCGCTAAATTATCTCGTCAAAACCATAAATCTCGAATTTTTGTGCATTTTTTTTTGGGGGGGGGGGCTAATTTGGCATAATAGTGTCCATTTAATAGTATTTTCTTGTAAAAATAAAAAAATAAGGAAAATTACCAAAAAAAACAAACAAGAACAACAAAAGTGTGCCGTATTTTTAAAAGTTTTATTGCGTTGTTTTTATTTGCTTTTTTTATTTCATCGGTGAAGAAAATGGCCAAACAGAAATTTTGAAGGCCAAACTGCTTAAAAAAAAAGGCCAAATTCGCGAAATTTGGCCTTCAAAATTTCTGTTTGGCCATTTTCTTCACCGATGAAATAAAAAAAGCAAATAAAAATAACGCATTAAAACTTTTAAAAATACGGCACACTTTTGTTGTTCTTGTTTGTTTTTTTGGTAATTTTCCTTATTTTTTTATTTTTTCAAGATAATACTATTAAATGGACACTATTATGCTAAATTAGCCCCCCCCCAAAAAAAAAATGCACAAAAAAACGAGTGAACGCGCGTATTTTTTTTTTTTAGTTTAGTTTCATAATGGCGGCCGTGGTGTCGGAGGTTCGATTGTTAGATTGTAAGTTAGTTTCGTATTTTTTTAAGTTGTAAATCGCAAGTTAGAAAAAAATTAAACCCTTCCAAGATGGACAATAAATCAAGCCATAATATTTTATGGTAAAGGTAAGAGCCTACGAACCATAGTTTTTTAGGAGATGTGATTATTGGATTAACCAATCAGAAATCGTCTGTGGCACACACATCTCTGTTTTTATAGATATATAGAATAGATAGATTTGTTTTTTTAACCACTTTTTTGTACCTGTGTGTATTGTAAAACAAACCCAAAAATTTTAACATTATGTTGGGAATCAGAAATTAGGCAAAAATTTTTCTGATTCTAATAACAATTTCGACACCTCAAAAAGTTCTGCCTTTTCTGATTCACTAGCAGGGGTACTAAAAAAGAAGAAACGTAGTTGCATATGAACACATCTAAAAAAATAAATAAATTGTATACGTTTTCAGTGTCCTGAATTCACTTTTCAATAAATATTCATAAAATCATTATAACAGTTTAATATTGCTGGGGGTGGTACCCCTACAGATTCTGAAATCACTTCCAGTAACCAGTTTCTGCTACTGAGCAGTCTAGAGCTGAGCTGAGACTCAGTGGGAGCGGGTCGTAACCTTATTTTGTCCTTCCAGTTGAGCGGAGTCCTACTTAACCAATATACGTTTCTGTATTTTCTGTTAATATATATTTTATTTCACTATTTCCAAGCCTTCTCTCGTTATTTCAACATTCAAACCACAAACCAATTATTTATTATTGTACTGTGCAAAGTAAAGCCAGAGCATTAAAGAGCCAACACTCCAAATGACGAGCAGTTTGGTCTACAAAACACACCTGGGTAGCCTCATCAGCATTTTACAGTAGAGACGCCTTGGGCGGTTAGCAATAAACTAACCCTCTTCTCAAAGAGAGAGCAAAGTCTGGGAGGGTGGATATCCAAGAATTGCATAGGACCAGCAACATACCACAATCAAGAGGGAAAAGGTCATTTAAAAAAAAAAAAAAAAATGGTCGAGACCAACGAAGAAAACTATACTCCAGCTCATTTTCCTGAATTTGAGATGAAGATTGATTATTCATATTATTTGGATTCATTGGACTACTGTTCTCATCTTGAGTGTTATTTTTATAACGTTTCAGTCAATATAACCTTTAACCTTCTTCAGGTGTATTTTGTCCAATGCAGGAATCTTCATAGCTACCCCCGTGGATTTTGATATACCTGAAGAAGACTTGACTTTGGCGCCAAGGGAAAAAAATCCCCTGACTGATTTTTCTGAATTTTTGAAATGAGCATTGATTATTCAGATTGCTGTTCTTATCTGGAGTGATAATTTCATAACTTTTCGGTCAATGTAACCTCTGACCTTCTTCAAGCGTATTTTGTCCAATCTGGAAATCTTCACAGCTACCCCCATAGATTTAATAAAGTGTTCTGTTTGACAAGATATACCTTTTTTTTTTCTTTTTTTACATGGGCATCACCACTTATCAAGGCTTAAGACAACTCGAGGATAAGGGTTAAAGAGTGTACAGTTGAAACTGGACAATATAGTAATCGTTAGTAATGGAAATTTGGTGAATTTGATAACTTATATGGAACGGCTCATCAAAAACTTGTTTACATTAGACTTGAAGACAACCATATTGTAATCAGCTGGAAAACGGAAGACAATTCCATAGGCGTATAGTTCTAATAAAGAAGCTTTGCTCATGGAATCTACGTTTAGGTTTAGGTATAGATAAAGAGTGTGGGAAATTATTGATAGTGATTTCTGTTAGACGGGTGTTTCTTGTGAAAGTTTGGCGAAAGGGGGACCATAGATTGGAGCTCAGCCGAACACTTGCCATGAAAACAACGATAAAGCAGAGACAACTCGCAACATTTCTTCTGTGAGAAAGAGGTTGCAGAGAAAAGGACATCTCCTATGAGGCTATGAAGTCTATTTTGAACTCTATCAAGGCAGGATAAGTCCTTTCTAGCAGCTCCTGCCCAGATGTGGCAACAGTACTCCATCCTTGGACGTACCTGGCTCTTATATAGATAGAGAATTGCATCAACAGTGAAATATCTACTGGATCAATAGAAGGATCCCACCATTTTTCCAGCGGTTTTGGCAACGGATTTAATGTATGTGTTCCACTTAAGATCAGGAGTAAAAGTCAAGCCGAGAAGCTTGTTAAAACACTGAGCCTCCCCAAAACGAGAGCCATTCATTTCAATTGATGCTAAATGGGGATCAGAGCGTTGATGATGTAAAGATAAAAGCTTGGTTTTAGATGCATTAAAAGTAACCAGCCACTCCTTTCCCCATTGTACCACATGCTCAAGATCAGAGGAGAGAGAATCAGAGAGAACTTCATTGTTTACGGTCTTAGATGTGCTACCATAGATAGTAGTGTTATCAGCATAAATGTCTACGAATGATGTAAGGATGTGATTTGGAAGATCATTAATGTAAATCAGGAAGAGAGTTGGGCCTAGGATGGACCCCTGAGGGACTCCAGCATTAATACTGAGAGCTTCTGATTTCTGCCCATCAACCACTACTCTTATGAACCTATCAGAGAGAAATGATTTAATAATTAAGACATTTCCAGCTATACCGTAACTAGAGATCTTGTGAAGTAAACCTTTATGCCATACTCTATCAAAGGCCTTTGATATGTCAAGAGCAATTGCCCTAGAAAGGAAGCCTCAATCGAGAGATTCGCTAATCCTATGCGATATAACTGTAAGCACATCTGCTGTAGATCTAGCAGAATGGAAACCATATTGTGTGTCACTAAGAAGGTTATTTTTGCTGAAATGGTTGATTACTTCTCTATTTAACACTCATTCCAGCAACTTACTCATGATGCACAGGAGACTTATTGGCCTGTACTGAGAGGGAGATGAGTGATCACCTGAATTCTTAAATACAGGGCATACTGATGAGATATTCCAGGGTGATGGGAAGCAATTCTTCTTAAAGCAACGTTTAAACAGTTTTGTAAGGATGGGCGCTAGTTCTGGTTGAAGTCTTTTAAGTACTATAATTGGAATACCATCAGGGCTGGTTGCTTTACTGGAATCAAGATTTTTAATTAGCTTGGCAACGTCACATACAGATATTTGTATATCACATAGCATGTTTTCTAATACAGGAGGAAATATTGGAGGTTGGCGGCCTTGGTCGCAAAGGGTAGAATTAACTGCAAAGTTCTTGACAAAGAGTTTGGCTTTGTTTGATGCTGACAAGATTACCTCAGGTCCATTGATGATAGTTGGGATAGAGCACACATTTCTGTTCAGGATTCTGTTTGCTATTTTTTGACTTTGGCACCAAGGAAAAGAAATCCGCTGGCTGATTTTTCTGATTCATAATTTTTCTGAACTTTTGAGATGAGCATTGATTATTCGAACTGCTGTTCTTATCTTGTAATATTTTCACACCGTTTTGCTCTGACCTTCTTCAGGTGTATCTTATCCAACGCGGAAATCTTTCTGCCTAATGCAGGAATCTTCACAGAATTCTGTAGGAAACCCTTTATTTAATCCACAGTGATAGCATGCTACCCCATGGATTTAATAAATGATCCCATTGAACAAGATACACCTAAAGAAGGTGGGAAGGTACATCGACCGAAACATGAAAATAACGTTGAACATGAAAATAGCAGTCCAAAGAATCCAAAGAATAGGCACAATTAATCGTTCCAACTTTTTAAGCATTTAAATTTTTTTTTTTTTTTTTAATTTTTTTTTTTTTTATTACATTTTCACCCCAAACAAGGCACATTGCCACTCAGGTGTAGGGGGCTACTATCAGGGTCAGCAACTACTGGAGCACTATGTAGGGATTTGGGCAGCAAGATGTTGGTTCACGTTGCACTTGAACTTCTGCATGTCAGTACAGTTAGGGAAGCAGGATCCTGGAATGGAATTCCAGAGTCTAGCGGTTCTGGGGAAGAAACTAATGAAGTAGAAAGATCTTTTACATCTAGGGATCTCTACTGTGTGGGGGTGGGATTTAGCTGCCTGTCGGGTTTGTCAAGGGTGTTTGCGTCGTGGGGGCACAAGTGTCTGCAGTTCGTCAGAGCATTCACCATTAAAATACTTGTAGAACAAGCAGAGGGATGCAACGTTTCGTCGATGGGACAGGGGCTGAAGCTTAGATGCCAGTTCAGGGCCTATCAGGTTGGCGACTCTTTTTTGAACCTTGTCTAGGATCGAGAGACTAGTAGTAGACGCACCAGCCCAGATTATTCTAAGCTTTGCAAAGCGATATAGAGATGGGAAAGTCCACAACTACAATATACAACATATACGTGAATACACATTCTTATGCTTTAAATTTAATTTTATAAATCGTTTCATAGAAGTGACGAGAAGTGTAACAAATAAAATTTTTGTGTGCAAAAAGAAAAAAGTCTAACCATCTGTGACGGATAAATTAAAAGTTGAGCGGATGAGGGGATATCGAGGTGAGATGAAACAGAGCGGAACATTTGTTTGTACGTGACTCGAATACAAATATTCAAAATATTCCATTGAAACAAAATCTTGGAAATTAACATTCGTAAACAGAATTGCTTTTCAGATTCAGAAGAAATATCTGTCTTATACTTTTAAATAAATTTTAAAAACCAAAATTAGTAATAAACTATACAGATCCCTAATGTAGTCTCACTTTAAGATTAAATTAAATGAAAACTATTGACCATCCAAATATATTACTTTCTCCACATCCGAGTTCTCATCCTTCTCCATAGTCTTACACTTCTTGAACATAAAACTGATTACCATGTCTCAATCTACCAGTAATTCCATCTCTATTGTGTACTCATTGATTACAAATACTAGAAACTGAGCAAGGGAGCTTTCCACCGCTATAACCACTGATCATCACTTTGATGTTGGTAAAATTAAACTTCTAAACCTTTACTTTCCATAACATCTCTCCAAATCTTAAACTTAACAAGTCGATCATCCATCATTTTACAAACACGTACTAAATCATCTTTTTCGAACAATCGATATGAAACTCCTGGATAATGCTTCTAAGACACAAATGAAAAGCAAGAGATTCAGTAAAGAATCCTGGTGGACTTTCAATTACTCTTGTAACAAATCCCTTTTCACATGCTAACTTTGTGTTTCATCTTCCTGATGTGGGAAGGAGATAAATAAAATAAAGGATGAAGAGCAGCTACAAACGAGCAAAATCCAAAGTAACAAAACTTGACAACCTCAACAGCTCCACTATCCACTTTGTCCACATCTGAGTTTTCATCCATCTCCATTGTCTTACACTTCTTGCACACAAATTGGTTATCTTCTCTGAAGTTAGCAGTAATTCTACTACACATCCTGTGCATCCAATGCTTAGAAGTACTACAAAAGATCGAGTTTCACCCAAATCCCTTTTCACATACTAAGTAGGTGAACTTGTTTCTTTTTGGAAACTTTTTAACACTACAACCAGTGGTCATCATATTAGTCTTGGTAACATTCGTTCTCAAACCTTTACTTTCCATAGCATTTCTCCAAATCTTAACAAGTAGATCTATTGTTTTAGAAGCATGTACTAAATCATCAGCATACAGCATCGGTTCTGGACAACCCATACAAAAATCCCTGAACAATGCTTCTAAGACACAAAATTAAAGCAACAAACACAATCAGAACCCTGATGTACTCCTACCTTAACATTAAAGCTGTCGCTACATGTGCTGCTAATTCTCACACAACTTTGAGCATTTCTGTACATTGCTTGAACAACCCTTACAAACCACTCGTATAGCCCTGGTTTATGCAAATCCCACTGGACAACATTGGTTGGCATTTTTGTCAAAAGCCTTCTGCAAATCCACAAAAAGCAAAATACAAACTTTTTCAGGCTGCCCTCGCTCACCTCGGCTTCTGGCATAAACTGCCAGCACCCCCTACCTTATAAACACATGTAAGCTTTTTTTCAAAGTTAAAACGACATTGTAAGCAAAATATGTATTTAAAAACAATGATATACTATGCAAACCTGCTTATTTTCAATATATATATATCTGTGTGTGTGTACAGGTGTGTGTGTGTGTGTGTCTATATTCTTGGTTGCCCCCCCCCTCACAACGGCCCTTTTTGAGTTACTGCTCCATGATATCAAGTACTGCCCTCAGGAGACCGCTACTTTGGGAAACATTGGTTTAAATAATCAAAATACATCTCTTCTGGACAACTCATACAAAACACTCTAAACAATGATAAACTCATTACAGAACAGTAATGTATTCCTACTTTGACATTAAATTTATCACTAAATGTACTGTTAATTCTAACACGACTTTGACCACTTCTGTACATTTCTTGAACAACCTTCACCATGGCTGATGGAAAGATAGCCTCCTACCCCAAGATGACAACAGCAGTCCAAAGAATTCAAATAATATGAGTGATAAACGTCCCCTTAAATAATCAAATTCTACCCAAATTTTCCAATAATGATCATTATACTGCTGTCTCACTGACTACCATACACTCATTAACTCATCCTCTAGTGGTCTTTAGGCCTTAATAAGTGGTGACTCCGTTGTAAAAAAAAAAAACTTCACATACAAGTACTAAATCTTCAACATACATTATGTAACTTCCTGACAACCAATATGAAACTCCTGGACAAAAAAACACAAATGAAAAGCAACACACTCAGTACAGAACGATGTATTCCTATTTTAACATTAAATCTGTGATTAAATGGGCTGTTAATTCTAACATGACTTTGAGCATTTCTGTGCATTGCTTGAACAAACTTTACTAACTTTAGCCCAAACTTTTATTCTCAGGGCCCCCAAAATCAACAACGGTCCTGGATATGACCTTAAACTATATCCGATGGCGACGCCCCAGTTTGCGGGCTTTGGGGAGTGTGGAGCCACCCTTTAATTGCCATTGTTCCCAGGTCTACTCTGACCTGGACTGATATTACCTGTTAAGGTCCCAACTATGGGTTAAATAAAAACCGACTTAAAAAAAACAAATATACTATCAAAAAATTGTTCTTCAAAATCACTGGATTTGGCATTAAATAACCTGAAAAGGGTTGATATGCTGCAAAACAAAAACCAACCAACCAACCAACCAACCAAAAGCAACACAGATTAGACCATTCTTGTCATGACCTGGTCCCTGTTGATTTCAATGTAATACTGGTTCTGTGCAGTTCTAGGAGGTCCACCTTCCCAGACTTAACCTTCTTGTAACAGAGCGTTTGAGTGCATGAAAAGATATCAGTAGAAGCTGTAGGTTAGCTGGCTTACAAAGATATTAGCAGCAGTAGCCGAAAAAGCACATATGCAAATTAGGAAGTTTATTTTTTAATCAGCTCATATGCATGTTATGTTGGTACAGTCACCAGCTTTGAATGCTATAGTCTTTCTTTTAATTTCAATTCTAGCTGATGGCACCCAAATACTTTTTTTTTAATTTTTGAAATCACGACTATAATAATATATATGAAATCTGGACAAATTAAAATATATTTAAGCGTATTTTATGACCGGGCAAAGCCGACCCCCCCCCCCCACTGCTAGTTATAATTAAACAATTATTCTTTATACCTAGTGTTTCATGCTTATGCAGTCAATTTAACGACTGTTAACTAAACTGCATTATAACTAGAAATTTCTCTGAAGAATTTTGATAGTAAAATAAGCCAAAGGGTTTGATAGTTTTCGGATGATTAATCGGAATCAGAAAAATCGGAGCTTATGGGGGTATCGGAATCGGAAAAATTGGAGCCTATTTTCCGATGCCAAAACCAATTCCTTAAATTATCTTGTTGGTGCTAATGCAGAGAATGATCCGCGCTATTTTTAAATCGTATTTCCACGTTTAATTAAAGTTTTATGATATGTTTTTTTTATTCAATTGTAAGGTTAAAGTACAGAATAGGTACAAAACACCCTCCCTTCCCCATGTTAAGAATGGCTTTTTAAATAACGTTATCATTTCAGCAACGGATCACTCTCTGCATGAGTACCATCTTTTTTATTTGATTTTGGATTAAGAAAAATCGTCCACTGCTTGTAATAATAATAAAATAATAAATATTTATTGATTTTAAACTTCCAGTAAGACTAAAATCTCTAGATCACCCCGTCACTAATGAGTGTTTTTATGTTTGAGAAAATATAGGCACATTTAATGTGTTTTTACCGTAATGGAAACAAAATAACATTTTTATAGTTAAATATTTAGAGATTTATAAAGAATCGGAATCAGAATCGGTAATTGTATCGGAATTGGGAAATATATTGGAATCGTCTCATCACTAGTTGATAGGAAAGTAGAAAATGTACCTTGGATTTACTTTCGGCCGCCTTGTAACTCTTGCTTCCCTTATTTTGCCCTTTAGTCCTCACATTCCATGAGTGATGTTTCTGATAAAGGGGAAAGAATTGTTGTTTTCTAAGTGAGAATTTATCCACATAACACTTATCATTGAATAGTTCTCGATTTTGAAATGGCAATTTTTTTCGTTTAGCTCCTTACATCAAATGGCTTCATATCATGTCTAGAGCCCCCCCCCCCAATAAAATATTGTTTCTGTTTTATTTATTTTTTTACCAAAGATTTTTCAAACTGTTTACATATAAATTTTTAATGGGGTGTACTTGCATACGGCTCAAGCCTCCAATAATACTACAAAAATATTTTTTTTAAAAACTCTAGTCGCAATATGAGAGGCGGCAAAAACATTTTTAGCAAATTTATTACAGAAGGATGAAGAATCAGAAACTGATTTGGTTACTATGGAAACGTGAAAGGAATATAATATGACTCATCATAGAATTTTGAACGAGAGATCCGGGTTCAATTCACAAAAACGACACCATTTTAAATAAAAGGACAGAGAATTTTATTTGATAAATATATTAAATAAAATTTTTCAAAATACTAAAAAGCCCCCCCCCCCCCAATAAAGCCCTAAAATATCTGGTTCTTTGATATTAGAGACGCATGAGATTAGTTTTCCAGTCTTTTGCACAAAATAAAGCTTAAACCATAATACTTGATATAATACTAATAATTATAATACTATCGCGAATCTTCGATATTTAAAAAAATAATTTTAAAACTATTGGTGCTTGAGTCAACAATTTGATTTTTTTTTTAATGTGTGGTTTTAAGCAAAGACAACAGTACTTAGTTAATTGCCATGTCGAAAATAGTAATATATCTAAAAATTATAAAAATTCATCAAGTAGAAAATTATAATAATATTATATAATATAAAATAAATATTTATAATAATATTATATAATATAAAATAAATATTTATAACATTATATAATATAAAATAAATATTTATAACATTATATAATATAAAATAAAATAGTAATATATCTAAAAATTATAAAAATTCATCAAGTAGAAAATTATTTATACTTAAAACTAATATTCATGAAAAATTAGGGGAAATTTTCTCTAGATGTGAACATTTTGAAGATTGTGAATACAAGGGTCCAACTTATCTCCCTTTTCACCACTTTAATGGCTTCCGACATTTGTAATCTACAGCGATAAATATTTTTCATTTTTTTTTTTAACTAAAACACAATAGCAGTTTTATTGGATATATTAATATTTTCGACATCACAATTAAGTACTGTTGTTTTTGCTTAAAACCATATATTAAAAAAAAATCCATTTGTCGTTGACTCTTATCTTAACAAGCACAAAACTTGTCGAACTGAAAGTTATTTTGGCGATTGTGCATTATAATTGGATATAAAAAAAATAGTGCATTTTAAGTCAAACACTACTACGTACTTACATGTCATGTCGAAATTAATTAAAAAAATTCAAACACTTACGAAAAATGATCGAATAGCAAATTTTGAACTTTTTTTATTTTCACACAAAATATTTTCGGTCCACCCTTTTCTAATTTTAATCGGCGAACTTTAACTAAAACAAGGGAGATAAGTCATTTGACATACAGAATAAGACATTTTTGGCATTAAAAAAATTTAAGAAAAAAGTTACACATCAAAATAATAATTTATTTAAATAACGAAAATCAAAGAAATAAAATATGTAACAAAAAAAATATATAAAGCCTACATTTTGGCTGTTCAAAAATTAGAATTGATGAACAATTATTTTTCAATCATCATTTTTTCGTAATTCTTATTAATTTCGACATAAGTAAGTAATAGTGTTTTTACCTGAAATGCATTATTTTGATTTTTTTTTTTTTTTAGAAATCCAATTATGCAATTATAAAATTATCAGACAAGATCTTACGCGCACGTGCATTACTAATCTTATACGTAACTGATCAGGTAAAATTACTGTATAGCTAACAGTCGAGAAATTATAGACAAACATAACTTATACCAAACGCAGTAGAATTTAAATATCTACTGACCCATATACTTTTAACGTGCTTAAACTATATTTTTTAATTTGAAAATTTATTTTTAGTGATCGTATTAGTCCAGGTTTTAGAATTTGATTCAATTAATAATTTCCAAACAATACTATAATAGTTATATATATATATACTTTCACTACACCGATGAAGACTGAAGGATCGGTCGAAAATTATGTACTTATAAAAAAAGGGTTTTAATTTTTTTTTTATAATATTATTTTGTATTCCTGCACGCCACCAATTGAAAATGAATAAAGAAAAGTTATAAGCTTTTATACTTTTCGTATTCTTTTTTATACATTTCCATTCATATATATATATATATATATATATATATATATATATATATATATATATAATTATTAAATTATCAATTTAATTAAACTCTTAAACTGACTTTATATTCGACAGTTTAAAGGCTTCCAAATTCCTTTACAATTTTGAAGGGTCACGAAGATAAAATATTAAAATGCTTGATCGTTTCAGAAAAACAAAAATTCTGATAAATTCAATTACGAAAAAAACTTGTCTCCTAGATAATATTTCGATTGTAGAAATCCCCCCTCTGGACCAAAATAACATGAACAACATATGTCACATACAAATTTATCATGTCTAGATTATTAGCCACTATCTTATGTAACTTTAGAACATTTTACATACATTTAGTTGTTATAATAAAATCCTACATTTCATCCTAGGAGGAACATCATCACAATTGTAACATCTTTAGTTGAAGTAGTCTATTTTTCTCCTCTAAATCTAAAGTCCTACTACCGCCCCCAGCCAAGACCAGGAAGAAATATATACATTATAACTATATTGTCCTGGCACCCTTCATAACTGGACCATACACTCATAGACATGCAATTATCTTTCCACATCAAAGATAATAATTTCTCCCTTCTGAAATTCTGTCAATTCTCATGGCAGGAGAGCGTACAAATCTATTATTCCAGATTAAACACCTTACAAAAAAACGAATATGTCAGACCTTTACAGATATGGTCGCTCTCTCTATATATATACAAAGCATTAGTTTTAAGAATATTAAACCAATTTTTTGTTTGTTTTTTTTTCTACTCCCACCCCCCATTGTTTTATAACGTGCGTTTCCTTCTTTATACTCTTTTTTATTATTTACATTTTCTTTGATACCTATGCACACTTTAACATCGTGCAGATACCCCCCCCCCAAAAAAAAAATCAAATACACAAAATAACCGTTGTTGATTTTTCATTTTCTGCATTAATCACTAAGAATAAAGTTGACATCCAAATATTACACACAGATGTTTAATTATAAACAAATTATAGACACACTTTTCTTAAAAATGAAGACGTTTTACTTTTGGTTCATAGTCTTTGCGTGTCTGGACCCTGACAGCGATTACCAAGGATAAATTTGGAGCAAATATTCTGGCAAACCCCACCCCCACTCACAGGAAAAGGTATCTTCAGTCTTTATCTGAAGCCGTTCTTATGGGGATGTTGCAGGTAACCATTCTGAAACCCGTTCTTAACATGAGGAGGTTGAGGAGATTTGGTAACAACAAAAGCAAAAAAAACATTTTATTGTTTCTACGAGGGACGGCATGTTTGATTGCCTTTTCGTTTTTTTAAAATAAATTTTTACTTTAGATCCACCTACACACTTTCCATTAAAATGATGACATATAGGTTTTCCACTATGCTGATTGAGAAAATCTCATATTTGGCGGATACAATTAGTTTTTGCGATATAAAGCCCTGTATTATGTACTTTATATCACTGGCCGTCAGATTAATACGCACGGGCAAAAACAAATCTAATTATATCCAACTGACACTGCCACCTCCAAATTTCTTTGTTGGTTCATAGTATTTGCGCATCAGGACAAATGACAAATTATCATTTATGGCAAATAATTTTACAGCCACACCCACTATCAAAATGGGATGTCTATTCCGAAAGCCGTTCTTAACATGAGGAGGTTGAGGGTTGGGCAAAAACAACAACAACCATACTTGAATTTTTCTACGAGAGGAGGGGGAGGCAGGCTTCCACTGAGCAACACTGGTTAACGGATCCTGCTATTTTTAAATAATTTAAGTTCGTTTTAGTACTTTATGGCGTTGCATTTTAGTTGTATTGAATTTTTTGGGCTTTGAGATAGCTCCCATTTAAATAATATTATCTTAACCGAAGGAAGAAAGTGTAGTATCTATTCCGATGCTGTCTATTTTGTCCTGTCAGTGAAAGAGAAGTGCTTCTAAACCGAGGAAGTTTTTATTTTTGTTTCAATCTAGAGTCCTCTGTTTTGGGAGGGGTTCAATTTTCCCTACATAAAAGAAAAATATAAAACACTTTGTGTCACACTTGTCCCTCGTGGAGTGGCTAATTCAAAGGAACATTATCTTAACCGAATCAGTTCTAGCTTTATAAAAATTTAGTTCAATTAATAATTTCATGATCAAACAGTATAATAATAAAATTATTAAATGTACTAAATTTTTATAAAGGTAGACCTGATCTGGTTAAGATAACGTTTTAATGGCAGCCATCTTAACGCTGAAAAGTAGAAAACCGGATTAGGTTTTTGTGTGAATTTCCCCCTATATTAACAAACAAAAATAAAGAAAAATCTGTATGATGTACGTACCCGTGACAAAACGAAAATATCATATGCCAAAAATCAAATTTATCAATTAGTTTTATTTTTATTATAAAATATCAGTAGGTATTTTTTTGTTTCCATCTCAGCATTCATCTATAAAATGACAACTTTTGTAGGTTCTTGTGTATGCTGAAAATGAACATCATTTAAATTTTGCGCAAATAAGTAGTTTTCTGGATATTAAGACCTTTATTATCCAATGTAATCCATTATGGTTTTACTGGTGGCCATGTTTTCCCCTCAACTGAAAAGCACTGATGCGCATGTGTAGGTGTATCAGAATTTTAAGGGAATTTTTGACACCCCTCATAAAAAGACTGCAAATAAAATATAAAAATCTCGTAATTTCTCTTTTTAAAGCGAGTTGTTTATTTTCTTTATGGAATATACTTCCAAAATAAACTATTAAAGTTGTTTAAAAAATAGAAATATTATATTTTATTTTTTAAAGAACAGTGTTTACAAAGTGCCTGCACGCGTTCATGCAGCCATTTTTTTTTACGTAATGAAATCAACTGAATTTTTACAAGTTAATTTTTATTTTTTCAATTTTTAAACTTTAAAAATCTATCAAAATTTTTCTATTGGTTGTGAAATTTTATGCTCTTTCCAATAAACCGAATATAATATTCTAGAAAGCGTTTTTTTTTTTTTTTTTTAAATTCACTCCCCCGCATTTTGAAATGTCTATTAAAATGAAAATAATTAATTTTCTCACCTCAAATTTATATATCACAAATTGAAGATAAAAGATCAATAAATAAAATAAGCCAATTTAAAACAAAAAAGAAGTCATTTGCAAATTTACCTGTACAGCTCAAAGTTTAAAACTTTTTTAAAACCACGTTGAATTTTTTTTTAAGTGAAACCTTATAATCTTGTTATATTGTTCAGAAAATTTCGTACAATTATAGCAATTTTTTTCTATTTCATTCAATGTTTTTTTTGTTTTTTTTTTAGATACTTAAAAAAAAAACTCACTGGATAAAGAAGAAATAAAATATATTAAATCAAAAACTTATGCTTTTCCTTAAGAGAATAATAAAAAAAAAAAATCAAAAATCGGCAGAATGTTTTTTTTTTAACGGCAAAAACTGATAAGTGAAACGGATCATTTTTCACCTACGGTGGCCCATATTTACTAACTTTTGTTTACAGCACACAATAGAAAGAGACATTAATTCTGGCGCTTAAAGCCACCGAAGATGTCAACTCAAAGAAAAGCAGACATTTGTCTCCCTTTATTTCAACTGTGAAAAATATCTGATGTTGTGGGTTTTTTTTTTAATCCTTACTTAAAAAAGTATTTTATTTAAAAAGTACATGGAATATAAGATATAAATATGGATAAATTCTTAACAATGAAGAATGGAAGTACCCATTGAATAGTATTTTTTTTATTGGTAAGTGATTTTTGGAATTATATATTTTTATATTTGAAGTAAGTTAAAATTCGTTGATTTTCTTTAAATCTTTTTTGAAGAAAACCGATTTAAAAAAACAAATATTGTATAATTTGCTATTAAACCTGTTATTTAAAAAAAAAAAAAATGGTCTTTGCTCCTTTAATTGAAAAAAAAAAAAATTAGGGTTTGAATTACATTTTTCAAGTAGTTATCAGCTTCGAAAGATAGGAGGTCGAATTATTCAAGTTTTTATCACGCATTTTTAATGGCGATTTCTGACACTGCTAGCATATGTGTGTCACAAAACAGTCCTCCTCGTCATATTAACAATGGCGAACGCCACTGACATTTATTAACATATTGGAAAAAAAATTCTTTTAAACTATTTGTCTGCGCAAAATTTAAATGTTATATTCGTTTTCAGCATACTCGAAAACATAAAAGTTTGAGCGATTATGAGGCTTGAATGAGACAATTTTAGTTTTCGTTCTAACTCAACAAGCTTTACATTCCTTTCATTTTAAAGTTAAAAAGCAAAACAAAAAACACTTTAAAATAAATTAAATCACAAAGAACTTATCCAAATAGGTAGAAAAGTAACTTTTGTCTTTGGTAACATTTTTGGCGGAAGCTCACACCTCGCTATCTTATTTTCATTTTCGTCTTTTTTTTTTTTTTCATTTTTTTCAGCGGATTGTTATCGAATGGACACTAGTCGACCAGATTATCAAAAAATAAATGAATGAATAAAAAAATAAATACATAAATAAAAAGTCAATATTTAAATATTTGTAGAGGGTGCTCAGTTTCTAATACAACGTTCTAGTAAACCGATCACTCATTTTAGAACCACGCAACGTTTTTAAGTCAAATTTCGTGAATTTAGCCTTTTGTTGAAAAAAGTTAAATTCGCGCAAAATTTGGCATAAAAACATCGAGTGGTTCTAAAATGGGTGATCGATTTACTAGAACGTTTCATTAGAAACTGAACACCCGTATAAATATTTTAAATATTGACTTTTTTTAAACTTAAAAACAAACATTTCTTAGATTAGTGTCCATTTGATAATAATCCGCTGAAAAAAATTGAAAAGACGAAAATAAAAAAATAAAGAAAAATAAAATAACGGGGGCAAGCTTTTTCAGGTCCGCCCAATTTGTTATATATTTATATTTTGACTGTTTTTATTTTTAGTTATACTGTAAAAATCACAAATAAATAGATTAAAAGAGAAGGGCGGAAACAGACAGAAGATAGAAAGAAAAAAACAGTTCAGAGAAAAAATAAATGAATGAATGAAGCGTTTTAGCAAGAAACCTTAAAAATCACTTTCATTTTCTCTTTGGAAAACGAAGGCGCCAGTTTGGCGAGGCTCGGTAGCAGCTTTAACTACTACTTATAATATTAATAATGTTAAGTTTAGTAAACTAATCTCAAGATTAAATAGGGTTTCTTTTTTTGTTCTTTCCTATGATATGGGTGCGTGAGAATATTCATTTCCCTTTCGAAAAAAAAAATTATTTGGATTCATCGGACTGGAGTACTGTTACTGTTCTCATCTTGAGTGAGATTTTCAGAACGTTTCGATCGATGTAACCTCCGATTTTTTTTTTTTTTTTTTTTAGGTGTATTCAAGTTCAACAGAAACATTTCCGAGTTCAAAATATACCTGAAGAAAGTCAGACGTTATATCGACCGAAACGTTGTGAAAATCACACTCAAGATGAGAACAGTAGTCCAAATAATACGAACCAATCCTCATCTCAAAAATTCAAAAACAAAAAATAGTTTACTTTTTGTTTTTTACACTTTAAGTTAAAATTATTCTATTTATCAGTTTAAAGACTTTAAACTCACTTTCGAATGTCGAAAAGACCACGAAAAACAATAAAAAAACAAAAAACAAAAAAAAACAGATGACAACTATAATAATAATTTAATTGTCCAACCTTTTTCGTTTACTCTGGTGTAAAGACCCAAAATTGAAAATGAGGTGCAAGTCCATTATATAAAAATACAGAAATTTTTTTATCATGTACGTAGCCGTCACGGAGCGAATTTCCAAACAGTCACGCAAATTGATCAAGTATTTATTTATTTATTTATTTTTTAACTAAAAAATCAGATTTTATGAGGAAGTGAGACGTGTTTTGATCGCTCATATTTTATAAATAAAAGGTAGACAACTCAATTCGAACTACAAAGATTTTAAAATTCGCATTATAATTTACCATACTATTAATCGTTAAACATCGTAAAATGACTGTCTGAAAAATATAATAAATTAAAAAATACTTAATCAATTTATGTGATTTTTGGGATATGACTTTTTTAAAAAATTTTTTTTATTATGATTAACTCTGGATAAGAACCAAAAATGATTGAACTCATTTCGTTCAAATTTTGAATAAAATTATTTTTCCATGTTAAATTGTATTTAACATCCTGAAATAAAATTGTAACTCAACTTTTAAAATCTTAAAACTCGAACCTTAAATGTTTTCATCGCAATCTGGCAAACTGAGTTTGCCATATTAATTTCTTGAGCACAGAAAAAGGTTAATTCCTATTTCAGTCACCTAAATTATTTAGAGTAAAATGGATTTTGGTATTTCTCTCCAACTTTTTTTTTTTTTTTTTTTACTTCAAAATGTTGAAGTATTTAAAAAAAAAAAAAAAAAAAACGTCATAAAATTCACCATACACATGGAACGGGGAACGCCGAAATTAAAAGTCGATATCTATAAGAGGCTAGCTAAGGAAGAACGACAACCAACGTTCACAATTTTCTAGTTAAATGTCATTTCATTTAGAAAATAATAAACTTGAGTTTTCATTTTTCTTTCGCTAGTTTCTTTCTCGACTTGTTTATAAAGATGGCGACTATATTTTTCCGGCTTAAATAATTTGTTTTGTTTTTTTAATAGGTTAATATTTTTCTTATTTCCGTCCATTTTTTTTTTCAATATGTTCACACGTAATCGCCTAAAAAAAAAAAAAAAAAAAAAATAGATCTCATTTTTATTTGCGAAGAAAGAGGGGTAGTCAAGGATGGGTATCTAGATATTTACCCCCACCCCATAACATTTCAGACCAAGAATCGATTTTATCAAACATTTTGGTTGAAAAAAAAAAAAGGAAAACGGGTGAGATATTGTAGAAGTGGACCTTAAATTTTCATTCAAGAGAGAATTTAAGTCATTTGGAAATTTACAGGCTTCAAAATCATTTTCAAATTTTGAAAAAATAAGAAAAAAAAATATAAAAAAAATGAAAAAAACAAAACAAAAAGAAACATGCCGGTCCAGACTCCAGCGTCCAGCGATTATTTATTTATATTTTTTTAAATAAAACTATGAGGCTACTGTCTATGTATATGTTTTTCTCACATATACGTAACTTTGATAAATACATATTACCTTAAAGAAAAGAAAAATTTTAAAGAAAACAAAGAATTGTAAAATCTTTTCGCTTCTTGAAAGGTTCTCCAAATAAAAATACGGTTTTCCGGTCGAAGTCCGTTTTGGTCGAAACAATAAATGTTGATGATATGACAAAAAAGAAAAAGAATTGAATTAAAAAGAAAAAAAAATGAAAAAAGAAAAACGAATTAAAAGAAAAATGAAAAATAAAATGAATGAAAACAAAAAAAAAATCGCCTTTTTTTCGCACCTTCATTCAAAAGAAATCAATCACAATGTGGTCTGTATTATTTTTTTCTACGCATTTTTTTGACGCATTTGCGCGCGTCTCTTAAGAGAGACCCTATTTTTTAGGGAATGTCAGTCTTCTTTGCCAAAAATCTTAATAAATTAAAATATTTACATTTACGAAAACACTGAAAACAAAGAAAACCGGGGGTTAAAATTTTCGTTGGATTGACTCAATAATTTTTTAAGTTATAAAAGAAAAAGAATGCGACAAGTTTGAAATAGGATTTTTGTTGGTCTGTCAAGCTAAGGTTTGAAAATGGAATTTTTTAAAATGTAAGCGTTTTTTTTTTGTTTTGTTTTTTTCTTACTTACCGTTGATTTTGTCGGTTTCTAATGTTGTTGTTGAGGATCAGGCATGCTTTTTTTTTTTCTTTTTTAAGGAGAATAAGAATTCCGTGTACGTGTCATGTGACTACTAATACCAGGAAAGTGATTGAGGCGGGAGGGTCTTTCTTGGTCACGTGGACGGCAAAGAAATGAAAGGGGGGGGGGAGAAAGGGAGGGAAGAGAGAAATAGAGGAGGGAAGAAAAGAAAAAGGGAAGAAAAGAAAATGGGCGACAGAAAGAAAAAAGGGATAAAAGAAGGGAAGAAATAAAGAAATAAGAAAAGTGAAAGAAAAGGGAAGAGAGAAATAAGGAAAGGGAGCAGAAGGCAAGAAGGAAAGGGAAAAGAGGAAAGGGAAGGGGGAAAGAAGGGAAGAAAGGAAGAAAAGAAAAGGAAGAGGAAGGAAGGAAAATGATGAAAGGAGAAACACGAGGGAGAAGGAGGGAAAAGAGAATGAAGAAGGAGGGAGGGGAATAAAGGAATCGAAGGAAGGGAGAAAGGAAAAAAGGGAACGAAGAAAGGAAAAAAAGGGAATGAACCAAAAAAGAATGAAAGGAACGAAATGAAAAAAAGAAAAAAAAGGAATGTCCCACCCTCCCCTCATTCTATTACAGGACGCGCCCTCACGGCCGGGTTTCATTTTACAAGCAATGAACCCCTACCACTTACCCTTTCAGCCATCGTCAGTCTTTTCGTCTGTCTGCCCGTCTCGCTTTTGTTCCTCATTCCGACGGGGGGGGGGGGGGGGGGGGGTCTGAAGAAGACCAACGCCAGGTGCCATCCCCAACGTAAGCTGAGTTGTCGTTAAAGCTTCCTTGTAACAATTTGTGTGCGTTCGCGTACGCGATAGATATTTGCTTCCTTTCCGTTTCGAGAGACAATGGGCAACCCTTGCAAGAGTGCCTATGCGACTAGGAGTGGAGTGTACCGTCTTATTTAGAATTCAATTAAAAAAAAAAAAAAAAACTACAGAAAAATCTTTATGAAGTACGTACCCTTCGCGGTACGGAAATATCACATTCCAAAAATCACAAATTGATCAAGTAGTATCATTTTTATAAAGGAAATCATTTCTTAACGATTTAAAGCGATTAATGTGAAATCAGTAGTATTACAAAGCTGATCTCGGAAATTTGAATTATTATGGACTTATCTGGCATGAGTTTATTTTTCAAGATGGCGGCACAAGACAGTCCATCTATGCTTACTCATAAAATTTGATTTTCTTAGTTAAAGATAAAACTTCTTGATCAATTTACATGATTTTTTTTTTAATATCACATCTTCGTTCCGAGACGATTACGTACATCATAAAAATTTTTGTATTTTTATTTTTCAATTAGGTTGAATTCTGAATAAAAAGATAAGTTAAAAAAAAAATCAAACAAAAGAAATGGCAAAATTAATGTAAGTAAAAAGAATTCCCAGACAACACCGAAACATTAATAACAGCAGTAGCATACTTATTTTGATTCTTCGGACTACTGTTCTCATTTATGATGTCATTCTCACAACGTTTCGGGCGATGTAACTCCGAGAAAATTACCTTAATCTGAAAGTTTCTTGTATCTCTATAAGTGTATGTGGCGTTGCCGTTACACTTGAACCGTGTTCGTTACAGTTCAAACCTCTCTCGGATACCCCACGTGATGCGCCACCGTCGGAAAGGAACAACAAACAAAAATAAAAAATCCGGGTCGGCATTTTTCTCTTTTTTTAACACAATACGTTTATTACCGTTTTTCTTCCCCCTCGTCTCGACGCACGCTTATAAGTCTCTCATTGCCACATGTCCATTTCAACTGATTCGCGGATCTCCTTGACCACACGCTGGCCACAGTCAGCCCATTTTCTCCTTCACTTTACACGCCCGTCTCCTTTGGCGCCGACTTTTCTTGTCACGACCACATGCTGTCCCTTTATTTCTTTTTTTTTTTTTTCAGACGCAAGCCTGAGCACACTTGTCAATTTGCATACGCGTTCAAACGCTGCTCCTGCTGCTGCTAATACAATCGCTTGCCATCCATCCTTCGGCTGCTGCTGCTCCTCCTTTCATATGCGTTCATTTTTCTTTGCCTAAGATCAAAGTGTAGTATCTGTTCCGGCAGATGCTGCACTTAAGATAATTTGTACCAGTCAATGGAGGGGAAACCCTCTATACTGGGACAATTATTATTTTTGGTAACCAGAGTGCCCCCTTTTTGCCTACTTTTAGGGGAGCTGGTTTTTACCTCACATTAAAAACGGCCTTGTGCCTAATTTGCTCAGTGGGGGAGCAAATAAATACCATCTGTTCCGGCAGATGCTGCAAGCTATGACTAGCTATGACTAGCAAAGACCAGATGTGGGGGCAACCCCACATGCCTGACCTTTAACCAGCTCCCATTTCCCACCTCTCGGGAGCTGGTCCCCTTTTTCCCTTCCCCCTCCCTTCACTCCTCACATTAAAAATCGGCCTTGTGCCTAATTTGCTCGGTGGGGGAGCAAATAAATACCATCTGTTCTTCAGATGTTGCACTTCTATTTCTTGTTCTCTTTCGTTGGAGGAGAAATCCTTCACGACTGAGACAATTTTTATTTTTGTACCTTTTCTCCACGTTAAAAAACGACCCTGGTGTCTAACTCTGTCCCGTGGGGAGGCATAGTAAATAGGTACATAAAGCCACCATTCACCCATGCATGTTGCATTGTTGCCATATCTGGACTGGTGCATTTAACACGAGTCGGTTAAGTCCAAAAATTCAGTACACAAAGTTAAGACACCGGAAGTGGACTGTTTAACTGAAACATGGAACGAAACGGAAATCACTAAATATGGAACGAAATACGAAACCATGTGAAAATAATTTTTTTCAAAAAACTTCTTGTGCTATCCTGAAACAAAAAAAACAAACAAAAAAGTGAAGCATGCATGTTCTCCCGTGAGTGCATAGTGAACAAGCATAAAAAAATGACTAAGTTCAGCATTTGCCCCCACCCCCACCCCACTTAGCCTAAAAAATTCCCAGGGGACGTCAAATATTGGTGAAAATGAACAAACGATGCAGTTTTAGGCCTTAACATATGTAAATTTGAGTTCTGCACCATGCAAAAAAATAAAATAAATAAATAAATAAATAAATGACTATGTACATCATTTACCCCTTCCCATTTAGCCCCCCAAATCCCCAAGGCCTTAACATATTTAAATTTGAGTTCAGCACCACGCAAAACTGCTAAATAGACATACACAGAAAATTTGGGACAAATATGGTAAAATAGTCCCAAAAATGGAGTGTTTTTTATTAGCCCTAAAAGAGCCACTGGAGCACATCCAAGAGTTGTCACGAAGTAGAGACAAACAAAATTATATAGAAATCAGTTAGTTACTTTTCAGAAGGTTTTATAAAAATCCAAGGCATCAATCAATTTTTTTTTAATGAAGCACAAAAGTGTCAATTTTAGCCATTTTAACCTGAAAGGTACCCCGGGGGGGGGGGGAGCAGAGTTTTTCCGAAAAATCTGTTCTGTTACTTTTTTACTCATATCATGTTTAATGTTTGTGCAAAATTTCAAAAACTTCCAAGGCGTAGTTATTGAGAAAAGTGCGGACAGACAAACGGACAAGGGTGAATTTATAGGTCCACTCTCCTTTTGTTGTGGGACAAAAAAAAAAACAAAAAAAACTTCGATTTCGGTTTCATAATTCAATTGAAGACAGTTACTTTGTTTTACAATACATTATTTGTGAAAAAATTTGAAACTGTTACATTATTTCCATAAGAATATAATTTAAATGTTTAGAAAATTATTTATAGAAGCGTAAACTATGAAAGTTCAAATTAGCTTTTTTTTTTAAATGAAATATTTCCATATGAATATTTTAAATATTAAAAAAAATATATTTATAGAAATTAAAAAAAAAAAAGAATTTTTTTTTTTATTGTTTCACGACAAAACAAGTATTTCCATATAGTTTCGTATTCATTTCATGCTTAGTAACTTCCATTCCATATTTAGCTAAATAGAGTCAACGTCGGGCGTCTTAACTGTGTACTTAATTTTTGGATTCATCCTACTAGTCTCTCTTAGACATGGTTAAAAAAAAAAAAAGGTTTTAAATCTTTTAGGTTCCACACTTATTTTTTAAAACTATTATTTCACTCTAAACAAGGCACAAGAGTCATTTGGACCAATTCGACAGGGATATATTATGTAGGAAGTTAAGCAGCAAGATGTCTGTTCATCATACACTTGAACTTCTGCATGTCAGCACAGCCAGAGAAGTAAAGACTCAGGAAAGAATTCCAAAATCTAGCAGTTCAGGGAAAGAAGCTACTAGAATAGAAGGCTTTCCGGCATCTAAGGATCTTTACAGTGTAGGGGTGGGATTTTGCAATTTGTTGGGGTAGTTGGGTATTTATTTAAATGCTGCCCACATCAGCATTATTTGGCACAAGGCCTGGAAAGTGGGATACCCGCAGGCTCCCCTAAAGGAGGGGCACTCCTGCAATTCTAAAAATTGCCCGAGTAACCCCGTCGGCATTCCCCGGTCGGGGCACCTCAGGCAGCAAGCAATAAACTTACCCCACCGGAAAGCCCGGTGGCAAGGCCTGGGAGGGTGGACCTCCTAGGTATTACCCAGGCGGTGTACCTCAGTCCAAAAGGTGCTGTTGGGCTGAGTGTCAAGTGACGAATCCTTGACTGGTACTACCCTGTCTCCCTGCTGCCGAAGCCGCTAGGAGACACATCCCATCAGACAAGAAGTATTTACGTCGAGAGGGTACAATTGCCTTGTGTTCAGAGCACATTCTATTAAAGTACTTGTAAAAAGACCCAGAGATACAACATTTCAGCGATGGGTCAAAGGTTGGAGTTTGGTTGATGGCGCGGGACCTATAAGATTGGAGACTCTTTTTTGGACCATGTCTAAGAGTGAGAACATCCAAGGCATAGTTATTGAGAAAAGTGCGGACAGACGAACGGACAAGAGTGAATTTACAGATCCACCCCCCTTTTGTCGGCGAGGAGGGGGGGAGTAAAAAGGTTATGTTGCGCAACGGATATCAGTGATAAGTTACAACCTCCTGTTTATACAATTATGAATTACCCAAGACTTCTGAGCAATCATAGTTGACTGAACGATGCAAACTACCTGCATGGATTAAATTAAGAGTTCTGCTTTAAATCTTATACAGATTCCTAGAGTTCGACAAGGCTTCCTTGAGTAAGATCAGAGGTTACATGGGTCGAGATGTTGTACAAATAACATCCAAGATGAGAATAGTAGCCCAAATAATCCAAATTATAAATCCTCATCTAAAAAATTGCTTTCACTAATAACTGGCACAGGTATAACGTGACCATTACGTTCGAACCGTGTTCATTACAGTTCAAATCTCTGTCGGACACTTATGCTGTCCGGCACCATCGAAACAAACAAACAAACAAACAAACAAAAATAAATCATCCGACGCGGCTCTTTTTTTTTTTTTATCTATTTTTTTTTTTTATTTACATCAGTCGTTTATTACCGTTCTTCCTCCCCAACCTCGACACCAGCTTAAACGTCTCTTGCTGCCACATGTCCATCGCACCTGGTGAGTTTTCCTTTCTGCTCCACTACATGCTGGCTGAAAACAGCCATTTCTCGTCCATCTTTTTCAACCTTACTTTTTCTTTCCCGATCATATGGAGTTCTTTTTTTTTTTTCCTTTTTCTTCTCTTGCAAGCTCACTCACATTTTCTTAATTTGCACAGTTTTTTTTTCCGGCTACTACTGCTAATATTCTCACAAACCAGTTATCTTACAAGTCCTGCTAATATTTTCCCACATGCTCTGTTACACAGGGCCCCACATTTCTTGGATTGCAGTGAAGTGTACTTCTGTTCCACTCTCAGAGGCCATCCTTATCTCCTCATTTTGGAAAGAGAGGAATTGGTTAAGCACTGGTCTTCATGAACACCTCTATTGGAGGATGCTGACTAGTCAAACTTCGACCGCTTTCATACTCATCGAGGATCTATTCTTGGCACTCATTCCAACAGTGTGGGGACTGCTTTAGAATAAGGTATGCTCCAATTCGGTCCCAGAAGCTGAGTTCTCTCAAGCAGTACATGCTTTCTTTGAAAAAGGCTTAGTTTATTAATAATCACCTGAGGTGCTTGTACCGAGGAATGTTGAGTTCCATTCTTCTTTTCTTTTCTTTTTTTTTTGTACTCAACCAAAGTGCCCCATACATGGGATGGAGATAGCTATCTCCACCTTCCAACCTTGAGGAAAGGTTGATTTACCACAGACTAAACTGGGTGCCCGACGTTGCCCGGGTGTTTGGAGGTGTGTGTTGAGCAAAATAAAAAAAAAGTGGTAGTAGGCGGGCAGGCTCGAACCTGTACTGCAAAGAAGGAAAAGAACGCAAAAAAAAAAAAACGTAACATCTTTGCTGTTGCGCCCATCGCTAAACCGGAAGTGACATAAGTTTAAATTAAGGCTAGTCAATCGAAAAGAGGGGATAACTTTTGAAAATATCGGCGAAAAAAGCGACCCCTCTCTGTAGAAAAGTGCCTAGTTTAGGGTGAAGGAATTAATGTTTTTAGTCAATTTTTCGATATTTGTCGTCCAAAGGGTCGAGCTTCAAAGTGATACCAATCTCGTGAAAATACGTTGCTTCTTATATACATACATACATACATACATTTAAACAGACAGGTGAGATTTATATTATAGATGGCCTGACACATTCCTACCGAGAGATACCGACAGATCCATTCTTGGCTTGTTGTTTTCAGCCAAAGTGACCCATGCAAGGTGGGTGGGGGTAGCTGGCTATCTTTACCTTCTAGGTTTGAGGAAAGATTTGTTTATTAATCACCTAAAGTGACCCTACCTTTCAACCTTGTGCCATGCATTGTTTTGGTGGTAAGCAAACAAGTAAAAATTTCAGCAAAAATGTTATTTTAAAATCTAGCATGACGGACCACTAAGCTTTTCAGAGATATAAAGATATATCTAAAGAAATGCCAATAATACTTTTTTTTTTTTTTTTTACTTGGGAGTCACCACTTATCAAGGCCCAAAGGCCACTCGAGGAAAAGGGTTAATGAATGCAAGGTGGTGGTGTAGTAATAGTGTAAATTGGGTAGAATTTGATTATTTATGGGGACTGCTCAACAAGAACTTTATATTGGATTTGAAGGCTATCATGTTGTATTCAACCGGGAAGCAGCCAGCAGAACAGTGTTCCACAGGCAGGAAGTCCTGGGAAATAAGCTCTGTTCATAGAATCTGAGTTTAGATTTAGGCACAGATAGAGAGTGAGGGAAATCGTTTATAGTGGTTGTAGCTAGTCGAGTATTTTTTTTGTGAAAGTTTGTTAAGGGGAAACTATAGATTAGAGTTCGGTCGAGCACTTGCCCCCCCCTACGAGGGCAGAGTTAAACACAAGGTTGATTTCTAATGTGGGGGAAAAATTCAACTCCCCCAAAAGGGACATCATATAGTAGAACAGAACTAAATAAAAATTGCCTCAGTCTAGAAGTATTCTGTATGGACCATGAACAGAAAAGATGACGTATAGAATCAGAACAGATACTACACTTTGCTCAAAGCCAAAGAGCCATTACAATTATTTCACCTATTTGCTTTATTAAGATTTAATTCAAAATTTAGTATACAAAATTAAGTTAGTCACAAGGACCCGTGCCGCAGTGGTTAGAGTACTTGGAAAAAAAAAATCAATTATAAAAGTGATATTCTTCTGAAGGTTCAATTTTCAGTGTGAGCGATCGAAAAATACAATTGTTAATTACTTAGGACCTCTATCCAGTCATCGCTGATGGAACAAGAGCATGCTATGCCCATGAAGTAAATAAAGGGTTCTGTTTGAAATTCTGTCCAAATTCCTATGTTCAACAAAAACACTCTCGAATTTGACAAGATACACATAAAGAAGGTCGTAGGTGACATCGACCGAAACATTGTGAAAATGACACTCAAGATGAGAACAGTAGTCCGATGAATCCAAATAATATGAATAAGTTAGTTAGATTCTAAGAATTTATTATTGAGAAATCCGGTCTTTTTTTTTTTTTTTTTTTTTTTAATTCCATTTTCACCTCAAACAAGGCACAGTGTCACTTTAAAGTAGAGGGCTACTATCGGGGATATAAGTAGCAGAGGTACTATGTAGGGAATTGAGCAGCAAGATGTCTGTTCACATTACACTTGAACTTCTGCATGTCAGTACAGTTAGGAAAGCAGGAACCCGGAAACAAAGCTCCAGAGTCTATTGGTTCTGGGGAAGAAGCTATTAAAGTAGAAGGCTTTCTTACATCTAGGGATCCCTACTGTGTAGGGGTGGGATTTTGCTGCTTGTTGTGTTTGTTGGGGGTATTTACGTCAAGGGAGTACAAGGGTTGTAGTTTGTCGGAGCCTCCACCATTAAAATACTTGTAAAACGTGTTCATTTGTTTTCCCCTCGTGCCTGTTACAGAGCGTAGTGTCATCAGCAAATATACTCATCTCAGAGACAATTTTATCAGGGAGGTTATTTATGAATATTAGGAATAATAAAGGTTCAAGGATAGACCCCTGAGGCACTCCTGCATTTATATCATATTGTATGGATATACAACTGTCGAGGACAACTTGGATTTTTCTCTTATTTAAGAAGGATTTAATCATATTAAGTATTCCTTCAGTGATACTGTATGAAAACCATCATATTATACCCTGTCAAAAGCCTTAGATATATCTAGGGCTACTGCTCTACCCTCCTCTGCTTTGTCCAGTGTATGGTATATACATTCAGAGATTACAGTTAGGATATCTGCTGTAGAACAGGCTTGCCTAAATCCATATTGTTGGTCGGTCATAAGTTAAGCACCTGTAAGGTGATGAACTGGTTAATTATGGACTCAAATATTTTGGCGAAAATTGGGAGGAGGCTAATGGGGCGATAATTTAAATGGTCAGTTCTTTCGGCAGAATTCTTGTAAACTGGTACCACAGAAGCAGTTTTCCAGCAATCAAGAAAGCAAGATTCGTTAAGGCATTTGTTGTAAAGTTTGGAGAGAACTGGAGCTACTTCAGCGGAGCATTTTTTAATAGCACAGCTGGGATGAGATTAGGTTCACATGCTTTTGAGGTGTCTAGGTTTTTTATATCGTGCACCTCAGAAGGGGTAATTTTCTAGATCATCTAGTGTGGCATCAGTCCACAAAGGAAAGTCGTGGAAGGAGTGGTTTGCTGGGTCCAATGTGGAGTTTTAAGTAAACCGACTGACAAGCATGTTAGCCTTCTCGGTTGCCATGCAAACAACCTCATGATTATTGGATAATGGGGGAATTGTTGCTTGCGCTTTATTTACTACACTGTTGTAGATTTTCCAGAAATCACGAGTTCCTCATTTTTCTGCTTTGATACGTTTTCTGGTGGTTTCAGTATATTCTCTTTTAGCTGTTACTATTTCTCTTTTACAATTATTTCTAGCTTCTACATACTTTTGTCTGTTTGAACTGGACTTATGTCAGTTAAATCTGCAGTATGCATGCTGCATTTGTGAAATGGCAGCTGCACAAGTGGAAGTAAACCATTAGGGATAGTGTGGTTTGCTATAGAATTTCATTATGGGAACAGGTGCTTCAATTGCCGCTTTGAACCATTCAGTGGTCTCATTTGCGCACTGTTCAGCGGGAAATGAAAAATATTTATGTCCTTTAATATGTTGTATTTTATCTGTCCTCAGTCAAGGGTGAGGACATTGGGGGGGGGTTATATATTGCAATGGAGTTTCTTATAAAACAAATCAGCCATTTTGATGAAGTATTTTGTAAAATAAGACTCATATTAATGCTTTTCTAACCTGAAATGGAAAATCTACATCAGATCCGTTGCCAAAAATGCTAATAAAATGGTAGGATCATTCTACTGCTCCAGAAAGTATCTCACTCATGACACAATGCTTTATCTATACAACAACCAAATACGTCCTAAGATGGAGTACTGTTGCCACACCTAGGGAGGAGTTGCTAAGAGTAACCTTTTCTGCCTTTGACCTTTTTAACTTCCTACTTCCTCTTTCTCATAGAAGACACTTGCGAGTTTATCTTTGCTTTAGTGTTACTTTTATGGTGGATGCTCGACTGAGCTTCAATCTATGCACCCCCACCCACCACATAAAACATTCACAGTAATATACTCATCAAGTTACAACAAAATACAATTGTGAATTACTTAGGACTTCTACCCAGTCATGGTTGATGGAACCAGAGCATGCTACCTCTGTGGATTAAATAAAAGGTTCTGTTGAAATTTACACAAAATTTCAAAGTTCGAGAGAAAGATTCCCTGAGTTCAACAGAAAGATTCGAGTTCGAGAAGAAGGTCAGAGGTTATATCAACCGAAACGTTGTGAACAAACACTCAAGATGAGAACAGTAGTCCGAAGAATCCTAATCATATGAATAATCAATGCTCATCTAAAAAAATTCAGAAACATAACCAAATTTTAAAACATGACGATTTAAAGATCAGCCACGTGCATTATTTTTATTCTGATTTTTTTAACAAGTCGAGCATGAGGGGATCCCCTTCCACAAGTAAAAAAATTTACTTTCACCATGGACATAATATTTGTGAAAAATTGAAAAAAAATCCAAGACATGGTTATTAAAAAAAAGTGAAAACAAATGAACAAATGGGTGATTTGAGGGCAATTTCACCCCTATAATGTCCTCTAGGGGGAACAACCAGAGTTAGGCTAGAAAATCCGTGCTGGCAAAAATTTACTTTCACCATGACTAATGTCTGTGCAAAATTTCAAAATGATCCAAAGCGTGATTATTGAGTAAAGTGCAAACGGATGAACGTGGGTGAATTACTAGGTCCAATCCCTCCTTTGTTGGGGGACCAATAAATATTAAAATGTTTAATTTTCGGCTCATACAAAAGCCTTTATCAGGAAAGTTTAGACGACTTTTGTTTTTACTTGCATGGTGGTGTTTGGCGCAGTCTCTAGTTGTCGAAGATAGAGATTGCACCGTCCAGTTCAGCTATTACGTTGTATTTGTATATATCAGCGTGTGTATATTGTACTATGCCTCCCCACGGGACAGAGTTAGACACCAGGGTCGTTTTTTAACGTGGAGAAAAAGGTACAAAAATAAAAATTGTCTCAGTCGTGAAGGATTTCTCCTCCACCGAAAGAGAACAAGAAAATGAAGTGCAGCATCCGAAGAACAGATGGTATTTATTTGCTCCCCCACTGAGCAAATTAGGCACAAGGCCGTTTTTAATGTGAGGTAAAAACCAGCTCCCCTAAAAGTATGCAAAAAGGGGGCACTCTGGTTACCAAAAATAATAATTGTCCCAGTATAGAGGGTTTCCCCTCCATTGACTGGTACAAATTATCTTAAGTGCAGCATCTGCCGGAACAGATGGTATTTATTTGCTCCCCCACCGAGCAAATTAGGCACAAGGCCGATTTTTAATGTGAGGAGTGAAGGGAGGGGGAAGGGAAAAAGGGGACCAGCTCCTGAGAGGTGGGAAATGGGAGCTGGTTAATGGTCAGGCATGTGGGGTTGCCCCCACATCTGGTCTTTGCTAGTCATAGCTAGTCATAGCTAGTCATAGCCTGCAGCATCTGCCGGAACAGATGGTATTTATTTGCTCCCCCACCGAGCAAATTCGGCACAAGGCCAATTTTTAATGTGAGGAGTGAAGGGAGGGGGAAGGGAAAAAGGGGACCAGCTCCCGAAAGGTGGGAAATGGGAGCTGGTTAAAGGTCAGGCATGTGGGGTTGCCCCCACATCTGGTCTTTGCTAGTCATAGCTGGTCTTTGCTAGTCATAGCCTGCAGTATCTGCCGGAACAGATGGTATTTATTTGCTCCCCCACCGAGCAAATTAGGCACAAGGCCGATTTTTAATGTGAGGAGTGAAGGGAGGGGGAAGGGAAAAAGGGGGACCAGCTCCCGAGAGGTGGGAAATGGGAGCTGGTTAATGGTCAGGCATGTGGGGTTGCCCCCACATCTGGTCTTTGCTAGTCATAGCTAGTCATAGCTAGTCATAGCCTGCAGCATCTGCCGGAACAGATACTACACTTTGATCTTGGCCAAAAGGCCAAGAAAAAAAAATGTGTATATTGTAGAGAACATATATCGAGAGAGTGTCTATTGCTGTGTTGACATATCGAAACCGTATCTCATATGTGTGTGTGTGTGTGTGTGTGTGTGTGCAGATTCTTTTGCCATTTTGTCAAATAAAGAAATTCCTCAATTGAATTGTATGATGTAACCTATTTGTTAATCATTATTTCTAAACTGCATTGTTCATATCGAAGTCTGACATAAATATAATATTTAGTTATTTCTAAAAACAATGACAATCGTTTTACATTTCTAGGATTTCAATACGTATTCTTTTTCTAAACCTTTCTTACTGGGTTCAATTCTAACCTTTTCCAAATATCCTTTTCAACTTATCTAGTTCACTCTTTTACTTACTTTTTACATAGCACAGCGTGTTAGCACTACAATCATGCTCAATCTCTGAAACAGGTATGCTGATTTTTAAAAAAATTTCATACAAATATACTAGAAGTGTTTTAGATAGGTTTTGTATCAGTATGTCTCCGATAAGTATAAAAAATTGAAAATAACAACTCTTATTATAGAAAAAACAGTCCCATTTTGACCAAAGTTGACACCCTTGTACAACCTAACATTACAAGGGTATTTGAGAAGTTTTATCACTGCACAAGCAAAAGGGTCCGGCATATAAAACCTAACATTACATTCTTTGATAAAACAGGGGCGTGTTTGAAATGAATGTTTCTGTTTGGATCATAATTGAACCATGATACAAGGCACCGGACCAAACTTAGAAATAGGTTCTGTGACAATTTTTCAGAACTTGATTCACATACTGTCAGTTGGGTTGTAAATCCCTTCAAAAGGGAGCTGGTAGATTTGCTTGAGCAGCCCGAAGGACTGACGGGCAATCTTATTGAACTTCGTTTCAATAATGAAATAAAAATGGAACGCTTAGATACGCCCGGTTCAAAATCTGCACAAGTACCGATTAAGAATTCAACGATTGCATAGGTTTGTTTGTTTGGTGCACAAGAAGATAATGGCCAACGAACATATGCTACACTATCCCCCTACTAAAGTAGGAGATAATGCCTGGAATTATGAGAACAGAACCAATACTACACTATCCTGAAAAAGAAGATAATACCTGGGAGTAACTTATCATGGTGAATAAACACACACTACATTGCTACTCCACCCATAAGAGGAAATAATACCTGAGAGGATGGTATTATGACGACAAACAGATACTAATCCCTCCCCTCCTTTTTGGCATTCAAAGATAGTACGGTGCTACTGAACTTTCTAGACTGGATCAATTTTGTCGCCACATACTCCATACATGGACTAAGAGTGGCTTTGTAAATATATACGATGCTAGCAGGTACGAGGAGTGTTTTTTTTTTTTAACCCGGTAGAGAGAGCTTGCTTTCTTTGCAGCAGGCTTAGCAATATCTTCTATGCATTTATTGGAATTCATGTTGCCAGTGAATGTTAGGCTAAGGAGTCTGAATGTTGGACTCCTGGGCAGGATACTATCACCCATAATAATTGGTGAGAATTGTTGGTGCTTTGTTGTTATTAAGGCAAAATTCAAAGATCAAAATATTGAATTTCAAGTAAAACCAATGGTATATAGTTGTAGTAATGAACATATCCAAGAATTACGAAAAACGATGAGGTAGAAAATCAATTATTAATGAAAACAGTTTTTCAAAACAATTAGCGAAAATTGAGTTTTGCTAAATTGGCCCAAGGTTTTTAATTTTCCGAAAGTAAGTCTCCCCCCGTGTTACAATTCAAGCTCTGTTTTTTTTTGGTTTTTTTTTTTAGAAAAACTCAATTTTCGCTAATTGTCTTTAAAAAACTGTTCTCGTTAATAATTTTCTACCTTATCGTCTTTCGTAATTCTGGAATATGCCCATTACTGTGACATAAAAATTAAGTAAATCCCATTGTTTTTTTTTTCTGGAAATTAACTATTTCGGTTTTTGAATTTCGTTCTAATAATGAAGAATTACCGATTTTTTTTTATAATTGTTAAAGAAAAAGAGCTTCCTTGTGGTAGCATTAAATGTAACTATTTTTGGTGTCATTTCACACAGACTGAAGGTCATTGCGTTAGATATGTGGGTTTTAGATTTACTCTCATTACAGATTAAATAATTCTTTTCACTTGAAACGTTCTAAGATATTCTGCACTCTCATTTATTAAAAACTTTTCATTTCTGTTATTTACTTGTGTTGAAGCTAAGTTTTTAGTTGAAATGAATTGTGCAATAAACGAAAATTCAGTCGAGAAAAATTCCTTTTGATGTGGAAAACTTAAATTAGACAAGAGAATTGTTTGCAAGAAAAACACCTGCGTCATTTTGTATGTCGTTTAAAAGGGCAGAATAGAGAAGGAGGAAATGACAGAAGAATGGAGAGAGAGAGTGAGAGGGAGGGAGAGAGACGAACGCGAGGAAAGGGGGGGGAGACGAGTTTGAGGAAAGAGAAAGAGAGAGAGAGACGAGTTTGAGGAAAGAGAAAGAGAGAGAGAGACGATTTTGAGGAAAGAGAAAGAGAGAGAGAGACGAGTTTGAGGAAAGAGAAAGAGAGAGAGACGAGTTTGAGGAAAGAGAAAGAGAGAGAGACGAGTTTGAGGAAAGAGAAAGAGAGAGAGAGAGACGAGTTTGAGGAAAGAGAAAGAGAGAGAGACGAGTTTGAGGAAAGAGAAAGAGAGAGAGACGAGTTTGAGGAAAGAGAAAGAGAGAGAGACGAGTTTGAGGAAAGAGAAAGAGAGAGAGACGAGTTTGAGGAAAGAGAAAGAGAGAGACGAGTTTGAGGAAAGAGAAAGAGAGAGACGAGTTTGAGGAAAGAGAAAAAGAGAGAAAAGTTTGAGGAAAGAGAGAGAGACGAGTTTGAGGAAAGAGAAAGAGAGAGAGACGCGTTTGAGGAAAGAGAAAGAGAGAGAGACGAGTTTGAGGAAAGAGAAAGAGAGAGAGAGACGAGTTTGAGGAAAGAGAAAGAGAGAGAGAGACGAGTTTGAGGAAAGAGAAAGAGAGAGAGAGACGAGTTTGAGGAAAGAGAAAGAGAGAGAGACGATTTTGAAGAAAAGAGAAAGAGAGAGAGACGAGTTTGAGGAAAGAGACGGAGAGAGAGACGAGTTTGAGGAAAGAGAAAGAGAGAGAGACGAGTTTGAGGAAAGAGAAAGAGAGAGAGACGAGTTTGAGGAAAGAGAAAGAGAGAGAGACGAGTTTGAGGAAAGAGAAAGAGACGAGTTTGAGGAAAGAGAAAGAGACGAGTTTGAGGAAAGAGAAAGAGAGAGACGAGTTTGAGGAAAGAGAAAGAGAGAGACGAGTTTGAGGAAAGAGAAAGAGAGAGACGAGTTTGAGGAAAGAGAAAGAGAGAGACGAGTTTGAGGAAAGAGAAAGAGAGAGACGAGTTTGAGGAAAGAGAAAGAGAGAGACGAGTTTGAGGAAAGAGAAAGAGAGAGACGAGTTTGAGGAAAGAGAAAGAGAGAGACGAGTTTGAGGAAAAAGAAAGAGAGAGACGAGTTTGAGGAAAGAGAAAGAGAGAGACGAGTTTGAGGAAAAAGAAAGAGAGAGACGAGTTTGAGGAAAGAGAAAGAGAGAGAGGAGTTTGAGGAAAGAGAAAGAGAGAGAGGAGTTTGAGGAAAGAGAAAGAGAGAGACGATTTTGAGGAAAGAGAAAGAGAGAGACGATTTTGAGGAAAGAGAAAGAGAGAGACGAGTTTGAGGAAAGAGAAAGAGAGAGACGAGTTTGAGGAAAGAGAAAGAGAGAGACGAGTTTGAGGAAAGAGAAAGAGAGAGAGACGAGTTTGAGGAAAGAGAAAGAGAGAGAGACGAGTTTGAGGAAAGAGAAAGAGAGAGAGACGATTTTGAGGAAAGAGAAAGAGAGAGAGACGATTTTGAGGAAAGAGAAAGAGAGAGAGACGAGTTTGAGGAAAGAGAAAGAGAGAGAGACGAGTTTGAGGAAAGAGAAAGAGAGAGAGACGAGTTTGAGGAAAGAGAAAGAGAGAGAGACGAGTTTGAGGAAAGAGAAAGAGAGAGAGAGACGAGTTTGAGGAAAGAGAAAGAGAGAGAGAGAGAGACGAGTTTGAGGAAAGAGAAAGAGAGAGAGACGAGTTTGAGGAAAGAGAAAGAGAGAGAGACGAGTTTGAGGAAAGAGAAAGAGAGAGAGACGAGTTTGAGGAAAGAGAAAGAGAGAGAGACGAGTTTGAGGAAAGAGAAAGAGAGAGAGACGAGTTTGAGGAAAGAGAAAGAGAGAGAGACGAGTTTGAGGAAAGAGAAAGAGAGAGAGACGAGTTTGAGGAAAGAGAAAGAGAGAGAGACGAGTTTGAGGAAAGAGAAAGAGAGAGAGACGAGTTTGAGGAAAGAGAAAGAGAGAGACGAGTTTGAGGAAAGAGAAAGAGAGAGAGACGAGTTTGAGGAAAGAGAAAGAGAGAGAGACGAGTTTGAGGAAAGAGAAAGAGAGAGAGACGAGTTTGAGGAAAGAGAAAGAGAGAGAGACGAGTTTGAGGAAAGAGAAAGAGAGAGAGACGAGTTTGAGGAAAGAGAAAGAGAGAGAGACGAGTTTGAGGAAAGAGAAAGAGAGAGAGACGAGTTTGAGGAAAGAGAAAGAGAGAGAGACGAGTTTGAGGAAAGAGAAAGAGAGAGACGAGTTTGAGGAAAGAGAAAGAGAGAGACGAGTTTGAGGAAAGAGAAAGAGAGAGAGACGAGTTTGAGGAAAGAGAAAGAGAGAGAGACGAGTTTGAGGAAAGAGAAAGAGAGAGAGACGAGTTTGAGGAAAGAGAAAGAGAGAGAGAGACGAGTTTGAGGAAAGAGAAAGAGAGAGAGAGACGAGTTTGAGGAAAGAGAAAGAGAGAGACGAGTTTGAGGAAAGAGAAAGAGAGAGACGAGTTTGAGGAAAGAGAAAGAGAGAGACGAGTTTGAGGAAAGAGAAAGAGAGAGAGAGACGAGTTTGAGGAAAGATAAAGAGAGAGACGAGTTTGAGGAAAGAGAAAGAGAGAGACGATTTTGAGGAAAGAGAAAGAGAGAGACGATTTTGAGGAAAGAGAAAGAGAGAGACGATTTTGAGGAAAGAGAAAGAGAGAGACGATTTTGAGGAAAGAGAGAGACGATTTTGAGGAAAGAGAGAGACGATTTTGAGGAAAGAGAGAGACGATTTTGAGGAAAGAGAGAGACGATTTTGAGGAAAGAGAGAGACGATTTTGAGGAAAGAGAGAGACGATTTTGAGGAAAGAGAGAGACGATTTTGAGGAAAGAGAGAGACGATTTTGAGGAAAGAGAAAGAGAGAGACGATTTTGAGGAAAGAGAGAGAGAGAGAGACGTGTTTGAGGAAAGAGAAAGAGAGAGAAAAGTTTGAGGAAAGAGAAAGAGAGAGAAAATGTTGAGGAAAGAGAAAGAGAGAGAGACGAGTTTGAGGAAAGAGAAAGAGAGAGACGAGTTTGAGGAAAGAGAAAGAGAGAGAGAGACGAGTTTGAGGAAAGAGAAGGAGAGAGACGAGTTTGAGGAAAGAGAAAGAGAGAGACGATTTTGAGGAAAGAGAAAGAGAGAGACGATTTTGAGGAAAGAGAAAGAGAGAGACGATTTTGAGGAAAGAGAGAGACGATTTTGAGGAAAGAGAGAGACGATTTTGAGGAAAGAGAGAGACGATTTTGAGGAAAGAGAGAGACGATTTTGAGGAAAGAGAGAGACGATTTTGAGGAAAGAGAGAGACGATTTTGAGGAAAGAGAAAGAGAGAGACGATTTTGAGGAAAGAGAAAGAGAGAGACGATTTTGAGGAAAGAGAAAGAGAGAGAGACGAGTTTGAGGAAAGAGAAAGAGAGAGAGACGAGTTTGAGGAAAGAGAAAGAGAGAGAGACGAGTTTGAGGAAAGAGAAAGAGAGAGAGACGAGTTTGAGGAAAGAGAAAGAGAGAGAGACGAGTTTGAGGAAAGAGAAAGAGAGAGAGAGACGAGTTTGAGGAAAGAGAAAGAGAGAGAGAGACGAGTTTGAGGAAAGAGAAAGAGAGAGAGACGAGTTTGAGGAAAGAGAAAGAGAGAGAGACGAGTTTGAGGAAAGAGAAAGAGAGAGAGAGACGAGTTTGAGGAAAGAGAAAGAGAGAGAGACGAGTTTGAGGAAAGAGAAAGAGAGAGAGACGAGTTTGAGGAAAGAGAAAGAGAGAGAAAAGTTTGAGGAAAGAGAAAGAGAGAGAAAAGTTTGAGGAAAGAGAAAGAGAGAGAAAACTTTCAGGAAAGAGAAAGAGAGAGACGAGTTTGAGGAAAGAGAAAGAGAGAGAGACGAGTTTTAGGAAAGAGAAAGAGAGAGAGACGAGTTTGAGGAAAGAGAAAGAGAGAGAGAGACGAGTTTGAGGAAAGAGAAAGAGAGAGAGACGAGTTTGAGGAAAGAGAAAGAGAGAGAGACGAGTTTGAGGAAAGAGAAAGAGAGAGAGACGAGTTTGAGGAAAGAGAAAGAGAGAGAGAGACGAGTTTGAGGAAAGAGAAAGAGAGAGAGACGAGTTTGAGGAAAGAGAAAGAGAGAGAGACGAGTTTGAGGAAAGAGAAAGAGAGAGAGACGAGTTTGAGGAAAGTGAAAGAGAGAGAGACGAGTTTGAGGAAAGAGAAAGAGAGAGAGAGACGAGTTTGAGGAAAGAGAAAGAGAGAGAGACGAGTTTGAGGAAAGAGAAAGAGAGAGACGAGTTTGAGGAAAGAGAAAGAGAGAGACGAGTTTGAGGAAAGAGAAAGAGAGAGACGAGTTTGAGGAAAGAGAAAGAGAGAGACGAGTTTGAGGAAAGAGAAAGAGAGAGACGATTTTGAGGAAAGAGAAAGAGAGAGACGATTTTGAGGAAAGAGAAAGAGAGAGACGATTTTGAGGAAAGAGAAAGAGAGAGACGATTTTGAGGAAAGAGAAAGAGAGAGACGATTTTGAGGAAAGAGAGAGACGATTTTGAGGAAAGAGAGAGACGATTTTGAGGAAAGAGAGAGACGATTTTGAGGAAAGAGAAAGACGATTTTGAGGAAAGAGAAAGAGAGAGACGATTTTGAGGAAAGAGAGAGAGACGAGTTTGAGGAAAGAGAAAGAGAGAGACGAGTTTGAGGAAAGAGAAAGAGAGAGACGAGTTTGAGGAAAGAGAAAGAGAGAGAGACGAGTTTGAGGAAAGAGAAAGAGAGAGAGACGAGTTTGAGGAAAGAGAAAGAAAGAGAGACGAGTTTGAGGAAAGAGAAAGAGAGAGAGACGAGTTTGAGGAAAGAGAAAGAGAGAGAGACGAGTTTGAGGAAAGAGAAAGAGAGAGAGACGAGTTTAAGGAAAGAGAAAGAGAGAGAGACGAGTTTGAGGAAAGAGAAAGAGAGAGAAAAGTTTGAGGAAAGAGAAAGAGAGAGAAAATTTTGAGGAAAGAGAAAAAGAGAGAAAATTTTGAGGAAAGAGAAAGAGAGAGACGAGTTTGAGGAAAGAGAAAGACAGCAAAAAGTTTGAGGAAAGAGAAAGACAGCGAAAAGTTTGAGGAAAGAGAAAGAGAGAGACGAGTTTGAGGAAAGAGAAAGAGAGAGACGAGTTTGAGGAAAGAGAAAGAGAGAGAGAGACGAGTTTGAGGAAAGAGAAATGTAGAGACGAGTTTGAGGAAAGAGAAAGAGAGAGACGATTTTGAGGAAAGAGAAAGAGAGAGACGATTTTGAGGAAAGAGAAAGAGAGAGACGATTTTGAGGAAAGAGAAAGAGAGAGACGATTTTGAGGAAAGAGAAAGAGAGAGACGAGTTTGAGGAAAGAGAGAGACGATTTTGAGGAAAGAGAGAGACGATTTTGAGGAAAGAGAGAGACGATTTTGAGGAAAGAGAAAGAGAGAGACGATTTTGAGGAAAGAGAAAGAGAGAGACGATTTTGAGGAAAGAGAAAGAGAGAGAGACGAGTTTGAGGAAAGAGAAAGAGAGAGAGACGAGTTTGAGGAAAGAGAAAGAGAGAGAGACGAGTTTGAGGAAAGAGAAAGAGAGAGAGACGAGTTTGAGGAAAGAGAAAGAGAGAGAGACGAGTTTGAGGAAAGAGAAAGAGAGAGAAAAGTTTGAGGAAAGAGAAAGAGAGAGAAAATGTTGAGGAAAGAGAAAGAGAGAGAGACGAGTTTGAGGAAAGAGAAAGAGAGAGACGAGTTTGAGGAAAGAGAAAGACAGCAAAAAGTTTGAGGAAAGAGAAAGACAGCGAAAAGTTTGAGGAAAGAGATAGAGAGAGACGAGTTTGAGGAAAGAGAAAGAGAGAGAGAGACGAGTTTGAGGAAAGAGAAGGAGAGAGACGAGTTTGAGGAAAGAGAAAGAGAGAGACGATTTTGAGGAAAGAGAAAGAGAGAGACGATTTTGAGGAAAGAGAAAGAGAGAGACGATTTTGAGGAAAGAGAAAGAGAGAGACGATTTTGAGGAAAGAGAGAGACGATTTTGAGGAAAGAGAGAGACGATTTTGAGGAAAGAGAGAGACGATTTTGAGGAAAGAGAGAGACGATTTTGAGGAAAGAGAAAGAGAGAGACGATTTTGAGGAAAGAGAAAGAGAGAGAGACGAGTTTGAGGAAAGAGAAAGAGAGAGAGACGAGTTTGAGGAAAGAGAAAGAGAGAGAGACGAGTTTGAGGAAAGAGAAAGAGAGAGAGACGAGTTTGAGGAAAGAGAAAGAGAGAGAGACGAGTTTGAGGAAAGAGAAAGAGAGAGAGAGACGAGTTTGAGGAAAGAGAAAGAGAGAGAGACGAGTTTGAGGAAAGAGAAAGAGAGAGAGACGAGTTTGAGGAAAGAGAAAGAGAGAGAGAGACGAGTTTGAGGAAAGAGAAAGAGAGAGACGAGTTTGAGGAAAGAGAAAGAGAGAGAGAGACGAGTTTGAGGAAAGAGAAAGAGAGAGAAAAGTTTGAGGAAAGAGAAAGAGAGAGAAAAGTTTGAGGAAAGAGAAAGAGAGAGAAAACTTTCAGGAAAGAGAAAGAGAGAGAAAACTTTCAGGAAAGAGAAAGAGAGAGACGAGTTTGAGGAAAGAGAAAGAGAGAGAGACGAGTTTTAGGAAAGAGAAAGAGAGAGAGACGAGTTTGTAGGAAAGAGAAAGAGAGAGAGAGACGAGTTTGAGGAAAGAGAAAGAGAGAGAGACGAGTTTGAGGAAAGAGAAAGAGAGAGACGAGTTTGAGGAAAGAGAAAGAGAGAGAGACGAGTTTGAGGAAAGAGAAAGAGAGAGAGAGACGAGTTTGAGGAAAGAGAAAGAGAGAGAGACGAGTTTGAGGAAAGAGAAAGAGAGAGAGACGAGTTTGAGGAAAGAGAAAGAGAGAGAGACGAGTTTGAGGAAAGAGAAAGAGAGAGAGACGAGTTTGAGGAAAGAGAAAGAGAGAGAGACGAGTTTGAGGAAAGAGAAAGAGAGAGACGAGTTTGAGGAAAGAGAAAGAGAGAGAGAGGGACGAGTTTGAGGAAAGAGAAAGAGAGAGACGAGTTTGAGGAAAGAGAAAGAGAGAGACGATTTTGAGGAAAGAGAAAGAGAGAGACGATTTTGAGGAAAGAGAAAGAGAGAGACGATTTTGAGGAAAGAGAAAGAGAGAGACGATTTTGAGGAAAGAGAAAGAGAGAGACGATTTTGAGGAAAGAGAGAGACGATTTTGAGGAAAGAGAGAGACGATTTTGAGGAAAGAGAGAGACGATTTTGAGGAAAGAGAAAGACGATTTTGAGGAAAGAGAAAGAGAGAGACGATTTTGAGGAAAGAGAGAGAGACGAGTTTGAGGAAAGAGAAAGAGAGAGACGAGTTTGAGGAAAGAGAAAGAGAGAGAGACGAGTTTGAGGAAAGAGAAAGAGAGAGAGACGAGTTTGAGGAAAGAGAAAGAAAGAGAGACGAGTTTGAGGAAAGAGAAAGAGAGAGAGACGAGTTTGAGGAAAGAGAAAGAGAGAGAGACGAGTTTGAGGAAAGAGAAAGAGAGAGAGACGAGTTTGAGGAAAGAGAAAGAGAGAGAGACGAGTTTGAGGAAGGAGAAAGGGAGAGAAAAGTTTGAGGAAAGAGAAAGAGAGAGAAAATTTTGAGGAAAGAGAAAAAGAGAGAAAATTTTGAGGAAAGAGAAAGAGAGAGACGAGTTTGAGGAAAGAGAAAGACAGCAAAAAGTTTGAGGAAAGAGAAAGACAGCGAAAAGTTTGAGGAAAGAGAAAGAGAGAGACGAGTTTGAGGAAAGAGAAAGAGAGAGACGAGTTTGAGGAAAGAGAAAGAGAGAGAGAGACGAGTTTGAGGAAAGAGACAGAGAGAGACGAGTTTGAGGAAAGAGAAAGAGAGAGACGATTTTGAGGAAAGAGAAAGAGAGAGACGATTTTGAGGAAAGAGAAAGAGAGAGACGATTTTGAGGAAAGAGAAAGAGAGAGACGAGTTTGAGGAAAGAGAGAGACGATTTTGAGGAAAGAGAGAGACGATTTTGAGGAAAGAGAGAGACGATTTTGAGGAAAGAGAAAGAGAGAGACGATTTTGAGGAAAGAGAAAGAGAGAGACGATTTTGAGGAAAGAGAAAGAGAGAGAGACGAGTTTGAGGAAAGAGAAAGAGAGAGAGACGAGTTTGAGGAAAGAGAAAGAGAGAGAGACGAGTTTGAGGAAAGAGAAAGAGAGAGAGACGAGTTTGAGGAAAGAGAAAGAGAGAGAGACGAGTTTGAGGAAAGAGAAAGAGAGAGAGACGAGTTTGAGGAAAGAGAAAGAGAGAGAGAGACGAGTTTGAGGAAAGAGAAAGAGAGAGAGAGACGAGTTTGAGGAAAGAGAAAGAGAGAGAAAAGTTTGAGGAAAGAGAAAGAGAGAGAAAATTTTGAGGAAAGAGAAAGAGAGAGAAAATTTTGAGGAAAGAGAAAGAGAGAGAAAAGTTTGAGGAAAGAGAAAGAGAGAGAGACGAGTTTGAGGAAAGAGAAAGAGAGAGAGAGACGAGTTTGAGGAAAGAGAAAGAGAGAGAGAGACGAGTTTGAGGAAAGAGAAAGACAGCGAAAAGTTTGAGGAAAGAGAAAGACAGCGAAAAGTTTGAGGAAAGAGAAAGACAGCGAAAAGTTTGAGGAAAGAGAAAGAGAGAGAAAAGTCTGAGGAAAGAGAAAGACAGTGAAAAGTTTGAGGAAAGAGAAAGACAGCGAAAAGTTTGAGGAAAGAGAGAGGGAGGCAAGTGTGAAGACAGAGAGAGACGAGTGTTAGGAGGGAGACAAACAAATTTTACTTTGATAGCAAACAAATAAAGCGATGACCCTTCGATAAAAGAGTGGGAAATAATCAATTTTTTCACTTAGAAACACTCGTCTAGCTGAAAGCACTATCAATAATCCCCCTCCCTTACTCTTTATCTGTGCCTAAACTTAAACGTAGATTCTATGAATAAAGCTTCTTCCTTAGAACTGCACACCTGTCGAACTCTTTTCCGTTTACCTGCTTTCCAGCTGACTACAATATGGCCGTCTTCAAGTCCAATGTAAACAAGTTCTTGATGAGCCGTTCTCCTTAAGTAATCCAATTTACCACATTTACATTTTTAACGATTACTATGTTGCCCTTTTGATCACTGTACACTCTTTAACCCTTACTCTCGAGTGGCCTCTGAACCTTGATAAGTGGTAATTCGATTGAGATTGAAGCCCTGTCATTCTGAGAGAGAGAGAGAGAGAGAGAGAGAGAGAGAGAGAGAGAGAGAGCGATAAACGAAAGGAGAAGGAAAACTAGAGAGAGAGATGGACGATACAATAGGAAAGAGATAGAGAGAGGGACGAAATGAGGAGGGAGAGAGGGAGAGAGAAAATGATAAAAGGGGAGAGATGCATTAAAAGAGCGTAACATGGACAGAGAGAGAGAGACACACACACAGACGAAAGGGCGGACACGGAGGGAGACACGGACGAAAGGGCGGACACGGAGGGAGACACGGACGAAAGGGCGGACGTGCAGAGAGAGAGAGAGAGAGAGATGGACGAAAGCGCAGAGAGAGAGAGAGAGAGACGTACGAAAGCGCAGAGAGAGACGTACGAAAGCGCAGAGACAGAGCGAGAGAGAGAGAGAGAGAGAGCTGGACGAAAGCGCACAGAGAGAGAGATGGACGAAAGCGCAGAGAGAGAGAGAGATGGACGAAAGCGCAGAGAGAGAGAGAGAGAGATGGACGAAAGCGCAGAGAGAGAGAGAGATGGACGAAAGCGCACAGAGAGCGAGAGAGATGGACGAAAGAGCACAGAGAGAGAGAGAGAGAGATCTGGACGAAAGCGCACAGAGAGAGAGCTGGACGAAAGCGCAGAGAGAGAGAGCTGGACGAAAGCGCACAGAGAGAGAGAGATGGACGAAAGCGCAGAGAGAGAGAGAGATGGACGAAAGCGCACAGAGAGAGAGAGATGGACGAAAGCGCACAGAGAGAGAGAGATGGACGAAAGCGCACAGAGAGAGAGATGGACGAAAGCGCACAGAGAGAGAGATGGACGAAAGCGCACAGAGAGAGAAAGAGAGATGGATGAAAGCGCAGAGAGAGAGAGAGAGAGATGGACGAAAGCGCACAGAGAGAGAGAGATGGACGAAAGCGCACAGAGAGAGAGAGAGAGATGGACGAAAGTGCACAGAGAGAGAGAGAGATGGACGAAAGCGCAGAGAGAGAGAGAGATGGACGAAAGCGCACAGAGAGAGAGAGAGATGGACGAAAGCGCACAGAGAGAGAGAGAGAGATGGACGAAAGCGCACAGAGAGAGAGAGAGATGGACGAAAGCGCACAGAGAGAGAGAGAGATGGACGAAAGCGCACAGAGAGAGAGAGAGAGAGATGGACGAAAGCGCACAGAGAGAGAGAGATGGAGGAAAGCGCACAGAGAGAGATGGAGAGATGGAGGAGAGCGCACAGAGAGAGAGAGATGGAGGAGAGCGCACAGAGAGAGAGAGAGAGCGAGAGAGAGAGAGAGAGCGAGAGAGAGAGAGATGGACGAAAGCGCAGAGAGAGAGAGAGATGGACGAAAGCGCACAGAGAGAGAGAGATGGACGAAAGCGCACAGAGAGAGAGAGATGGACGAAAGGGCAGAGAGAAAGAGAGAGATGGGCGAAAGGGCACGCACAGGGAGAGATGGGCGAAAGGGCACGCACAGGGAGAGATGGGCGAAAGGGCACGCACAGGGAGAGATGGGCGAAAGGGCACGCACAAGGAGAGATGGGCGAAAGGGCACGCACAGGGAGAGATGGAAAGACAGAGGGATGGAGAGACGGACGGGACGGAGAGAGAGACGGGACGAAACGACGGAGAGATGGACGGAATGAAAGGACAGAGAGAGAGAGAGAGAGAGAGACAGACAGACAGACAGACAGAGACAAACAAGCTGTCAAAATAAGTGAAAAACTTTAAATCTGTTTGTATAAACAATATTAGCTGTCGAGAGCTCAATCCCTTTCCAGAAAGAAGTCTGCATTATCACTAATGACAGCTGGCGATTTCACTTCCCAAAGCACTTAATTCATGATAAAGTTGTTACTACTGCTTGTTGACAAACTCTTCGTAGAGTGTTGGATAATGACCCTGATAAATTAAACTACATTAGAAAGGAAATAGAAGCAACAAAAAGATCAAAGGCTCTTTTATAAATAACAGATTATATATATTTATGTGATCTACACTGTTTGGTGTAGGTTGCTAATAGTTTAAGCAGTGGAGAAATAGAAAAGGTCGGTACTTATTTAGAATTACACTTATTAAAAAAATACAGAAAAATCTTCATGATGCACCTACTCGGAAGAAAAGAAATGCAAACTGCGTTTCTAAAAAAGAAAAAAAAGAAAAGGAAAAATTTAAATGATGCTCTTGGTTCGTGAAAATAGACTTTTGTCCTATTATTTTGTGCAAATATTACTTTTCGCCCAATAGATCGTTGGCATAAGATATTTCAGTCACAGAAATTATTTGGAATGAAATGTGTTTGGGCATTAACGCCCAGATTTATTGAATTTTTATTCATTTAAAACCGGTTTCAGTAACATTGAAAAACGGCGACGAAGTGGTTAACGACACAAACTTACAAATCTGGGTCTGTCAAGTTTGAATTCTTTTCGTTCAACATAAACACTTTCACTTGTGATGTTGGCAACCTTCACGTGATCCTTTCCTATAAGTGTTAAATATTAGCTGGGCAACGCCGGAAGGTATGCTAGTTGAAGATTGTGATTGTTATAAAATTTGTAAAAATAGAATGTTATCATAGCGAAATAAATATTTACGGATAAAATTATTTATCTTAATATGTTTTAACAGAAAGAATGTTAGAACATAAACAATAATTTAAAAATAGGCTGACCACTAGAGTCTGACACAGTCTTATGTAGAGGTCACTTAAAGTGACATGGACTTGGAAGTAAAGCTTGAAAAACACGTATCATTTTTGAGTCAAGAATCAGGAGTGAAAGAGCAGACCCAGTCAAAGTTGAGAGAGGGAGAAATACGGTTTAACATCAACTCGGCACTTCAGGGTGGAACCATAAAATTGTTGTCCTAGAAAAGACGACACGATTCCATTTCCCTTTGATGAAAACCGGCTTTCTTTTTTTGTTGTTGTTGCAGACTATCTACTAGTTGGCCACTTATATACAAATCCTAAGAGCAATAGGAGTCTTCTATCATGTCAAAGTGACATAATGTTCAACGATAATTTAAAAATAGTTTGACCTCTATATCTGACACAGTCTTACATAGAGGCCATTTAAAGTCACGTGAACTTAGGTGTAGAGCTTGAAAAACACGTATGATTTTCGAGTCTAGAATCGGGAGTGAAAGATCAGACCCAGTCAGAGTTGAGAGACGGAGAAAGATGGTCCACGGACGGTGATGGCTCCCAGTAGAGGGGGGATCAGAATGCGTTAGTCTAAGACTATTGGCAGCTTTCCAGTGGGCAAACATCGGTAAATAAAGTTGCTGAAAAAAATAATCCGAGATTTGTTGATTCATTGATTCTTTGCAGTTTTTCCGAGGATCAGCTAAAACAAGATCAAAGACGGATCAGATTGTTAATATATCAGTACTATTGTGTTATACATACATTGATTCGACGAACAATAGGAAAACTATATTAGACAACCACACGTATATACACACGTCATATATATAACTGTGGTACATATATAAACGTATATACATTCTGTATACACACATTCATTAGAACATTTTATATCACTAGACGATGCACGAGTTTAGACACGCGTACATAATATATACTCTCCCAGTGTACAACATATTTACAGCCCCATTCCATTGTACAAATGAATCCTCACTTATCAAGGCCGAAAGGCCACTCAAGGATAAGGGTTAAGAGTTTCGCAGTCAGACATTTTGAGGTTTGCAAACAATGTTTGAAAATGAACAGATTTTGATTGAGAGTACGGCTCAACAAGAATTTGTTAACATTGGACTTGATTTATTGATTCATTGATTCTTTTGCAGCTTTTCTGAGGATCTGTCAAACAGGATCAAAGACTAAACAGGTATGTTTCTCCGATTGTCCCGATGTTACAACCCCAGAGAACTGTTATTTTCCCTTTCTCTTTTAAATGTTATATGTCGGTTGTGAAACTGTATCTGTTAATATATCAATACTCTCGTAAGTGCTATACATGCATTGATTCAACGAACAATAGAAAAATTCTACTAGACGAACACACGTATATACACACGTCATATGGATGAGTGTGACATGTATATATTAACGTATATACACTCTGTATACACACATTCATTAGAAGAACATTTTATACCACTAGACGATGCACGAGTTTAGACACACGTACATAATATATACTCTTTCAGTATACAACACATTTACGGCCGATATTCCATTATGAGGAGGTTACTTAAAGTGGCGTGGACTTTAGGTAGAGCTTAAAAAAGATACGTATCATTTGATCAGTCAAGAATAGGGTGTGAGAGAGAACAGACGCAATTGGAGTCGAGAGAGGGAGAAAGGCAGTCTACCCACAGACGATGATGGTTTCCAGTAGAGGCGATAAGAATGCGTTAGTCTTTGACCATCGTTGCAGCTTACTAATGAGGAAACATCTGTAATAAAGTTGCTGAAAGAGACATGGACGAAAGGAGAGAGAGAGAGAGAGATAGAGAGAGAGAGAGAGAGGGAGAGAGAGAGAGATGGACGAGACAGAGATGTCAGAAGTAAATGTTACCAAAGGCAAGATAAGTTACCCTTCTACCTATCTGGATAAGTTTTGTGCATATTAACATATTTTAAAGCTTTTATTCGGTTAAAAAAACAATCGAATTGGTAAGTTAAACCGACAACATGGCCGACAAGAATACATATTGAATCAACACATTGGATGACCCACGGTTATCGTCTTTCGTGTGGTTTCAAGTGATCCCCTGGTGCAATCAGGTGCCCGCTGGCAAACCCTGGTAGTGGCAGTAGAACTCAGCGCCGGTCTACAAGTCCACACTTGGCTTCAGAAGGAGTACTATGGCTGTGTACCCTTCTCTCACTGCCCCCCCCCCTTTCTCCCACTGACCTGAACCAGCTGGACTACTTCGTTTGGTCATACGTCAAGAACATCACCAACATGACCTCCCATAACACCAAAGTCAGCCTGATGGCCACCATCTGCCGAGTATAAGCCGAGCTCCCGCTGGCACGTGTGTAAAAGGCAGTCTCTTAGTTCCAGACCCTTATAGAAGCGGTGGTTGAGGCTGATGGTTACTACATTGAATAGATGTCAGCTCTACTACACAATCAAGTCACCTGAATTGATTTTTTTTTCAATAAAACTTTTAAAATAAATCTGTAGTGTTGTTTTCTTTCGAGCGACAAATTTATTGTTCCACCCTGTACTTGTTTTTGCGAACCGAATAAGTTTTAAAGTACATTAAACACACAAAACTTATCCAGGTAGGTAGAAAAGTAATTTATCTGGCCTTTGGTAACGTTCACTTGTAATATATTTGAATTCATTTTACCCTTTTTCGTTCGTTAACTTCTATACTAAATGGTGTACGTACCAGACACAGAACGGATATGTCATTCCAAAAATCATGTAAATTGATCAAGTAGTTTTTTTTTTGGGGGGGGGGGCGGGGAGGGTATGCACTTTCGTCCTCAGGATATGGCAGCAGCCGATCATTATCGATCCACGTCTGCAGTTTGCAATCATATTCCTCATGAATTGGTGTTTGGGCTAGATATTCCGCAAATCTATCTTAACGTAAGTCGAGGTTAGTCACCAGCCTATTTCCACAATGGTTCACTTCCGACTGTTCTGTTCATACTATGCAGAGAAGTCAGGCTCGGTGATGGTGATAGCCGCAAAGTTAGCCTTGCTGTAATGTGGAAAAGTCACCTTACCTGCACTAGACACAGCTACTCCTCTCAGTCGCTTGATTGCGTCCAGTGCAAGCAATCCTAGTAAGTATCCATCCACAACTAAGACTTCTATACTAATGCTCTGCATTGCACCAAGATTCACGCGCAACATTACTATTCCACAGCAGCTAAGTGTGCTTCTATCTGCTGTGAGCACTGGGTTCACTTTCCTTGTCAATTCCTTTCAACATGACTTGCGGACCAGTGACTGTGTGCATCCAAATCAATGTATGTAGTTCATTAATAGACTTGATTTGCAATCGAAACGTCCCGGGTTCACTTTTTGCCACATATAGGCCCGACTCATATGCTTGTGCATTCATTGCTGGATTGCCGGAACAATCGGAACGGTTGGTTGTTTTTGTTTTACGGCATATCAACCCTTTTCAGGTTATTTAATGCCAAATCCAGTGATTTTGAAGAATGATTTTTTAATAGAGTATATATATTTTTTAAATCGGTTTCTATTTAACCCATAGTTGGGGCCCTAACAGGTACTACCACTCCGGGTCAGAGTGGACCTGGGAACAATGGCAATTAAAGGGTGGCTCCACACTCCCCAAAGCCCGCAAGCTGGGGCCCCAACATCGGATATAGTTTAAGGTCATATCCAAGACCGGAACAATCGGAAGACTTGTTATGAGCACCCCCCCTCCCGATGGATAACCTAGATCATATGCTGCCGTGCGCTCATTTTAAAGAACTGCACATGAGTTCCAGAGCAAGCTGCATTAGCTGCACGACCGACACAAATTACACCCAAGGAGATGGACACTTCACGGCAGTGTTACGAGTGTAATGTACTCGATCATAGAGCAAGCGATTGCCTACTGGATAGTGCAACGGGAAGAGGTGTTGGTGTCAACCTTCGAAAACCTATCACGTGTTACCGATGTCAACGATGAGGGCACATTGCTCAATTCCGTCCGGGAAACGAGTAAGGGGGTGAGAATTCAGCGCCAATCTCATCCCTCAAACTGGCATAAAGGGTACATTGCCGGTCATCACTGTTCATATCAATGCTCTACTGAATACTGGATGCACACAGTCACTGGTCCGCAAGTTCTATTTAGCGGCATTACCATAAAACCATAAAAAGCTTAAAAAAAAAAAAAAAAAAAAAATTCTTGCTTTTAATGATTTTTTATTAGACTCCATGGACAACAGTAAAACGTTAATGCAATAGCGGCCATGTTTTTTTTAAATTAGCTTAAATTAGATAAGAAAAAAAAACATACCCGACATTACATATAACATTTTACTGTTGTCCATGGAGTCTAATAAAAAATTATTAAAAAAAAAAAAAATCATAAAAATTAAGTTTTGTTGATCAAATAATGTGCTCGCCTGAAGTGCATATTTAATTTTTTTATATGAAGAAAATGATTTTAGGTGCTAATGCACTTACTGATCCGCACTATTTTTAAAATCGTATTTCCAAGTTTAATTAAAGTTTTATGTTTTTTTTTATTCAATTGTAAGGTTAAAGTACAGAATAGGCACAAAACACCCCCCTCCCCATGTTAAGAATGGCTTTTTAAATAATAACATTATTATTTAGGCACGGATCAATAAGTGCAGGAGTACCCATTTTTAAACAATTTAAAGCGATTAATGTGAAACCAGTAGCATCACAAGGCTGATCCCGAGAGTTTGAATTATTGTGGACTTATTTGCTATCGGTTTTTTTTTTCAAGATAGCGACGCGAGACAGTCCCATTTTGCTTACTCATAAAATTTGATTTTCTTAGTTAAAAATAAAACTATTTGATCAATTTACGTGATTTTGGGAATATGACGTCTTCGTTCCATAAAGGGTAACGTATATTTTTATTAGTACTTATTCAGATTGGCATTTATGGCAGCAATTAAAAGTAAATAAAATATAGAAAAGTCTATGTAATGTATGTACCAGTCACGGAACGAAGATGAAATATTCCAAAAATTACATTCTTTGATCAAGTATTTTTTTTTTTTTTTTTAAATATTTAGGAAAATAAAATTTTACGACTAAGCGATTCATAGTGTTTTCGTTGGCCAGGATTAAATAAGATGAAAAAAAGTGTGTGTGTGTGTGTGTGTGGGGAGGCACTTATTGATCCGCGCTATTTTTTAAATAGTATTTTCAAGTTTAATTAAAGTTTTATGATATCTATTTTTTCTTAAATTGTAAGGGGAAAGTACAGAATAGGAACAACCCACCCCCAATGTTAAGAATGGATTTCTAAATAATAACATTATTTCAAAACGGATCAATAAGTGCACTAGTAACGACAATTCAAATCGAAGTTTGAAGGTGAAAAATCAGCCTTACGTTCAATGCAGTTTAGTAGTAAAATCGCTAAAACTTGTAAATTTTTATTTTCTTAGTTTAAAATAAAACCGCTTGATCGATTTACGTGATTTTGTGAAGATAACATATTCTTCGTTCTGTAACTCGTAGTACATCATACATATTTTTCTGGATTTCCTTTTGCTGCCATAAGTGCCATTCTGAATAAGCACCTTAAAAAAAAGAAAATAGGTTGAATTCCAAATAAGAATCAAGCATTTATTGAAAAATAAATAAATAAATAAAATCGTTTCAGAACTATAAAACGATACAGATCGATAAAAAAAATTTCTCGCGCTTGGTGAAGTTGTATATATTTTTGATTTCTTGGTTGTTAACTATTCTGCACAAATACTAGTGTAATACCCTGCCCCTCAAAAAAAAAAAAAAAAAAAAAACTTACCTGAAAAGGAAGTACATTAAGCATTGAAGAGAATAAGAACTCCATTTCCCCTTCAAGTTTTACTCAACGAACCAAAAACAAATCACAGGAACGAACTTATAAAATCAAAATGGCGTCGATGTTTTATTCTTAATCAAAAATAATAATAAAAAAAAAAGGATGAAAAAAAAAAAAACTATTAATTTTTTTTTATATTAAAAGTAAATTCAACAATAATAATTAATTGTGACATGAAAATTATTCACTAAACTTTTTTTTCTCCAAATAATTTCTTAACTCTTTTTAATATTTAAATGATTCCCCAAAATCTGAGAATGAAGAGGACTAGCGGTGGGTGATCGTTGCAAAGACTCATGGGGAAAATATAATGGGCCAAGCAGCCCCAAAGTTGAATTTAAAAAAAATGTTTATATATATATATATATATATATATATATATATATATATATATATATATATATATATATATATAACAGTATTTATATATAGAAAATGTAATCCCAACCGAATTAAAAAAGCTCAATACGCAATAGAGAGTAGAGCTTATTATAAGAGAAAGAAAATTAAAACTGTAAGTTGAAATTTACAATCAAAATTTATTGTTCGACTGAATACTCCAAAAACAATTTACAAAGTTCTTATTCCGCGGAGTTTCAAAGAATGCTATTCTTATTATTCTTCTCATCAGACACATAAAGAAATCAGCAAATTATATTTGTAGCAATGCTAGAATTTGCTAGTTAAGGCATTAAGTGAAACCGCAATTTATTGTAGTCATAAATTGTCAAATAAAAAAATGAAAAAATATTGGATATGTAAAAAAACTTATATAAAAAACAAACCGTGCATAATATTTCAGCTTGAATGAAACTCCTCTAGAGTTGATCCAAAATGCAAAATAGTTCGTTTGATAGAATGTATTCCAAGATAAATCCAGCGTGACGATACATATAATCCGATTGGAAAGTTTTCAAAAATCCGATTGGAAAGTTTACAAAACAGCTAAAATAATGAAAATTGTTTTTTTTTCCGGACAGTGCAGTAGTTCAAAGAGAAGTATGTCCCTAGTCAAATGGGATCTAATAGTAAGAAGAGAGAAATCCAAAATGAGAACCTTCATCCTCGGATTTTTTTTTCTTTTTAAGCCGAGGATGAAGGTATATATATATATATATATATATATATATATATATATATATATATATATATATATATATATATATATATATATATATATATATAATCTTCGTGTTTCCGAAGGATCGATCTAAAATTATGTGCTTAGAAACATTTTCGTTTTCTTTTGAAAGAATTTTTGTATTCCTACACGTCAACACACAGGAAATAAATACAGAAAAAATATAAACATTTATAGATTTTTCGTATTTACTTTTTATCCATATATATATATATATATATATATATATATATATATATATATATATATATATATATATATAATATGAATTTTATATATATATATATAATATGAATTTTATATATATATATATATAATATGAATTTTATATATATATATATAATATGAATTTTATGTATATATATATTATATATTATATATATATATTATATATAATATATATATTATATATACATACATATATATATATATATATATATATATATATATATTATTTATAGTATTCCGAATTTTATTGGGTTTATATAATTGATGATTCGGTAACCGTTCATATATCAATAAATTTTAAGTCAGAATGAGATGATTTAAATTGTAAGCTTCAGAATTACCATATTTTGTAATCGAGCATTCATATATTGTTTTAACAAAATCAAGACATCAAAGAATGGATTGATAGCAACAAATAGTGTATTTCATCGTTCGATACAATTGTTTCAAGACCATTCGGACAAATTCAAACCCTATATCGTTCGAAACTTTTCACAAGAACAGCCTCTCATCAGACGTTTTGAAGAAACACTTTTACAATGAACAATATGGAATCCATTTCTTCGGATTTGTTTTACAATAGATAGAGGTACGAAAAAGTGTTAAAGAAACAAATATATAACAGATAAATGTTACCAAAGGCCAGATAAGTTACTCATGCATCTACTTTGGAAAGTTTTGGTGTTTTAATTGATTTTAAAGTGTCTTTAAAGTGTAAAACATAAATTGTGGTGAGCACTTATGTAAAACGAAAACAAAAATGTCGCCATGATGTTTTCTCATTTGGAGTTACGAGAATCGGTCAAAAATTCGAGAAAAAAAAACAAACAACAACAACAACAAAAAAACATTGGCATAAATCCATTCAATAAATTTCATTTTTTCCCTTTCTGTATCGAGTAGAAATAGGAGGCATGCAGATTAACAGGCTTGTACTATGTCTACACAATCACAGCAAATCACCTTGAAATAATGATAAAAAAATTATTAGTACACATACAAAGTGTTAATTCCACGTTACAATCAATGATAATGATTCCCACTCGTTTGAAACAATATTTTCCACAGGACTATGTAAACTAAATGACCAAGGGATGGAAACAACTACTCAATTCACACACACACACACACACACACACACACACACACACACACACACACACACACACACACACACACACTGACAAATAATTAAACAATTGTACACACTAAGCTACATTACCTTGTCAGCCACATATTCGTTATGACACAAAACCTCAAACATATAAACATACGCACTTCTACAGGGACGTGCAGAGTGGCGTGATGTTATAACGTGAAAATTTAGCTATTTAAAACGAAAGAACGTATCGACGATTAGCACATGCGTGGTTTGCAAATCGCACCGAAAGCAAGGTTTTTATCTGAACCCCTTCACACAAAACAATATTTCTACATGAAATAATGGACGATTTTTTCCATTTTTTTAAATATATTTTTTGTTTGAGAGATCGCTCTTTCTAACAATGCTGCATTGGTGCCTGTATGATGCGGATGAAAAAAGTTCTAGCTGGCGTACGAACATACACACATAGACGTTTGAGATGTATTTAATAGATAGGGATTTAATTTTTATTGATTTATTATTTGTAAATATATTCATTGACAAAGGTATAAGACATAGTTCGTGAATTAAATAAATGGTTCTGTTCGAAATTCCATATAAGTTCGACATAAAAAATTCCACATTCAAAACGATAGGCATGAAGAAGGTCAGAAGTTACATTGTTAGAAGTGGCAGCGGCTGTGAATGTTGTTTTTACATATATTTTGATTGGTTAAACGCTGAGCTCAGCATTTATTTTTCAACACAAAAATTAAAATTTCAACACAGTGTTTATCAATTTCTTGTCCTGTTTTTTTTTTTTTTTTTTTTTTTTTTCAGACAACGCACATTACAGTTACAGTCAGGTAGGGTAAGTTTATTGCTTGCAGTTACTACGTTACAGTTCAACCTAAAATCTTGGTGGGGGAGGGCGCCTCATCAAGCGGCACACCCATAATGAGATGCTTCGGTTGATATGTAAGGAATTACAGTAAGTCATCTTCGAAATAATAATAATGGTGAATTATTATCTCACATAAAGGTGTGAATTTCATGAGTTACAACCAATGATAATGATTCCCACTCGTTTGAAACAATTATTCCCACAACTAACTAAATGATTCCAATAAAAGCGGCAACTCGACAACAACAACAAAAAAAAGACTGAGAACGATATTACGCCAACCTCTGACCCTTCAAGGCTAGAAGATATCAACAACTACTCGATTCACACACACACACACACACACACACACACACACACACACACACACACACACACACACTGACAAATGATTAAATAAGTATACACACTGTGATACATTACCCTGTCACACACACATTCGTTATGACACAAAAACTCAAACATATAAACATATGCACCTCTAATACTTGTCTTATTTTTCTTCCACACTTTGGACATTCTACGAACAGGAAAGAGTTTAACTTGTTTTAACGAACAATTTATTCACTGAAAATATCTTTGGAATTGAAAACCATGTTTAATTTTAGAAGAGTTTCCGATGGCTAGGTAATCTGTATGATGAATCTAAGATGAAAAAAAGAAGAGTTTTCGGTAGGTGGCTAATATGTATAAGTCTCGAACTGTAAATGTTTGCAGACAAGGAGCAGAAATTCCTTCTTGTATAGACACAAAAAATTATGTGCGGGAACTCTAACAGATCCAGTATTTTTATGGACTTATGGTAGAACGCGGCTCGATTTGATTGTTCAGAACCTTACAATTTTCTTTAATTATACCTTCCTATTATAGGGGATGAGTTTCCTTACTGTTTCGATTGCTTGAAGACCTAGGCAACCAAAAACCAAGCTTCTATCTTTACATCATCAACGCTCTGATGCCCAGCTGTCATCAATTGAAATGAATGGCTCTCATCTTGGGGAGGCTGGATGTTTTGACAAGCTTCTGGGCTTGACCTTTACTCTCGATCGGAAATGGAACACGTATATCAAATCCATTGTCAAAGTCGCTGGAAAGATGGTGGTATCCTTCTACCACTCCAGTAAATATCTCATTCCTGATGTAATTTTCTACCTATATAAAAGCCAGATACAGCCAACGATGGCATACTGTTGCCACATCTGGGCAGGAGCTGCTAGAAGCAGCTTATCATGTCTTGACAGAGTTCAAAATACTTTGTAGCTTAGTGGGGTATGCACTTTTCTCTTCCCTGCATCATCTTTCCCACAGAAGAGACGTTGTGAGCCTGTCTCTGCTTTATCGTTATTTTCATGGCAAGTGCTCATCTGAACTTCAATCTATGCCCCTACCCCATCACCAGAAAAACACTCGTCTAGCCAGAACCACTATCAACAATTTCCCACACTCTTTATCCGTGCCTAAAACTAAACGTAGAACAAACGTAGAACAAAGCTTCTTTCTTAGAACTGCACGTCCGTGGAATTATCTTCCGTTTGCCTGCTTTCCAGCTGACTACAATCTGATTGCCTTCAAGTCCAACGTAAACAAGTTCTTGATGAACCGTCCCCCTAAGTAATCCAATTTACAAAATTCCCACTACTTATATTTACTACGCTATAATCACAATGACTAATGTATACCCATTAATCCTTATCCTCAAGTGGCTTCCGGGCCTTCATAAGTGGTGATTCCTATGTAAAAAAAAAAAAAAAAGATTCACACACTGACAAATGATTAAGCAAATATACACACAATGCTTCACTTCCTGTGGTCATTGAATCGCAAAGTGATTTCTGTGAGCGTAAAAAAGCAAATTGCTCTAATTACTATATATATATATATATATATATATATATATATATATATATATATATATATATATATATAAAGAGAGAGAGAGAGAGAGAGAGAGAGAGAGAGAGAGAGAGAGAGAGAGAGAGAGAGAGAGATACTTGTAGCCAAATTGAATATTTAAATGCTCATATCTTTGGTTCTATGGGACGAAACTACATGAGAATTTGCGGGCTTTTTGAAGATTATAATACTATTCTGTGGTTAAAGTTTTATGACAATTGGTAAAAAAGACCCTATATTCAAACCAATAAAATCTGCCCAAATTTACCTACATTTGTATATATGGTGTCCTGGCAGGTTAACTTCAGTTTTGTTTTTTTGCTTTCGGATGAATTTTGTGTCTCCTGTAGCCTTGCAAGGCCACTTATATATATATATATATATATATATATATATATATATATATATATATATATATATATATGTGTGTGTGTGTGTGTGTGTGTGTGTGTGTGTGTGTGTGTGTGTTATGTGCAGTATGCCATGAAAACAAACAAACCACCGGCACGTACGTAACATATTTGTTTCCTTAGCAACTCAGGTATTTGTCCCCCACCCCACCCATCACACCATTCAAAAAATGACAAAAGAAAAAATTAGTCACGTGACAGAAACACCTTTTTTGTTCTTATTACCTCCCCTTCCTCTACGCCCCCCCCCAACCCCACCGGCGACTGATATCTCGTTTCGTGATCGTCGAAATTTTAAACTCGGTTTTGAATTTCAACTCAAAGGGAAGTTTCTCTATTTGAAATCGTTTGTATTGCACTGATAAGCATTTTTTCTTTTCTTTCTTTCATTATATACAAAAGCTCACCTGCCTCGATGTGAGTCACTCTGTCACAGTCGAACACGTATGTAAATTAGATGGAAAATAATAAGTCTTTTTTTTTCATATAAGAACTAGCGTGGCAACCCTGTGTTGCTCGGGACAAAAAGTGTAATATATTTCTATTAAAACTTCCATTTTTACCTCTGTATTTATCTCTTTTCTCCTCCTTCTCTCTACACCCTCTTCCTTCTTCACATAGCCCATTCCTTTTCCTTGACACACACACACACAGCTTGTTTTTATAAATTTCTTGAGACAACATAAAGGAATTAACTCCTTTATTAAAAAATCAGAAGTACTTCACTTTAGTTAGTACATAAGCTGGCTAGAAAACAGATCCCCTTTATTAAATCTGTATCAGTTTAGAATCAAAGAATCATTTTTTCCCTAAATTTTAGATATTATTCATCCAGAGCAACAGCGATTAAGAAAATACCAACTTTGTGGGTATTTGTTTTTTTTTTTTACTTTTACTTTATATTATAAATAATCTTTATATTCTGTAGCAGTAATGAATAAAATAACAAAATATTTTCTCTCACAATTCAATGTCTCTGCTAAGTGATTTAGTCACACACTGACCAATCAGCTTGCTGGGCAAATTGATTTCATCTGTTCTCTAGGGAACTTCTGTATCTTATTTGGGAATCATAGTTGTTCTGACGGTAGGCAGAGAGAACCCAGAAAACATCGAAAAAATACATTACTTCTCTCTCTTCTATCTCTATATTTCTCTATCTCTCTCTGTCTCCCCCCTCTCTCTTTCTCTCTTGTCATCGTCCACTGTACACTCCAGCACTGACGATTTTCAGTCATGATTCAAATAAAGATTTATTTGTTCTTGTGATTCAATGTCCCTACTAAACGATTTGGCCATACAGTGGGAATCATGGTCGTTCTGACAGTCAGCAGAGAGAACCCAGAAAGAATCGAAGAAATACATTACCCTGTCTGTCTGTCTGTCTATTTATCTATCGAGCTTCCGCACCCTCTCTTTCTTTCTCTCTCTCCTGTCCTCGTCCACTGGACGCTCCAGCATTGACGATCTTTGCCTAAAGATAATTACTGGCCAACCTTCGACAGCCGAAAATCGTTCAACTTTTCCTTTTCCTCACTCAAACACTGTCCAACTTTTTGCCACTGAAATAAACCATTTCGTTGTTGTTTTATAAAATACGTTTTGCTCTCCTTTCTGTGTTGCGTGTTCGTTTACTATTGATAAACAGAGGTGTATCTCGCATCTCTAAAATTATACTATACTTGCAGGCCGCCCGACGTTGCCCGGTCGTAAAATATGCAGATTATATTTTAATTCATACAGAAACAGGACATATGCATGCTAATATTATGCATTTTCTTTTCTAAAACGTTCATTTCGTGTGAGTAAAAAAAGAAAAAAACAAAACACTCGAGCTTAGATCAAAACCAAAACCTCCAGACAATGAATCAAGTACGATAACTACTAGACCAGCGTGACACGATCTTTAAAAGGTGTTTTCAAACTACTTATTCTTAATGCAAGTAATCTATAATGTGAACTATGCATGCGCATTTGTGAAAAAAAATTAGCAAACAGATAAAAATTCGATTATTCCCTCGTACCAATTTTTTAATTTTCACCCCTCGGCAGCCGGATTAAAAATTTTCCACATGTCGGAATATCCTATATACCAATTTTCAAGTCTGTAGAACAAAAATTCATTGAGTATATAGGTTGAGAAGTGTCCTCACGCACACACACACTATCATATTTATATATAGATCAATAATAATAACCAGACACACACTCAAACAATTCGCCTCCTCCCTTGTGGCTTGCATTTACAAATATCCGAGAACTTAGAACTAACTAAGATGATGTAGAATCCTTTCTCCTAGCAAACTCCCCGGATATATTAGCACTAAGTGAAACTTACTTGCACTCCTCCATCTCATCTTACATCTTTAATATGTCTGGTTATCTTCCACTTTGTCGTAAGGACTCTGACAGGCACACGCACGGACTTGGAGTCTATATTCGTAACACCCTCCCCATGTCTAGGGAATCTAAACTAGAATCAGGTGACCAGCTCTTCATGTGCTTTAAACTAACTTTACAACATAGCGTTAGCAATCTGTATTTTCTTTATCATTCTCCGTCAACCCAGGACTGTACTATAATCAATCATGTCTCTGACAGCATAGATGTAGCACTCTCCCTTGACTCTAGCGCCCCAATACATGTATTTGGTGACTTAAACGCAAACCACAGAAATTGGCTTGACTTCTCTAACTACACTGACACAGCTCGTAACGTCATCCATAACTTTGCTATATGTTACTGTCTGTGCCAGGGAAAGGGAACTCCCTGACACAGACAGTAATAACCCCGACTCGTCTTCCAGATCGGCAGGACCAGCAAGCCTCACTTTTGGATCTATTTCTGACAATCCTGATGATTGGGTAATAAATGCTCATTGCCCACTCGGGAATGCTGATCATAACAATGATAAACATTACTCTAAACTCCGACCCTAAGTTGAAGAGCCGTTGCTGAAAACGACAAGGTACTTGATTACTGTACACACAATAACCCTTATCCCTGAGTGGCCTCCGGGCCTTGATAAGTGGTGACTTCCACACACATCTTCATATACTGTCCAGGTTTAATCTCATTTTGAAGTCATCAAAACTGAGTTCATTTTTAGACTAACATTACACATCCATCGTAGCATTCTCATATAATTTCTATCCATGCAACGTATGTCCTCAACCCTAACTGGTCAGGTTTTGGGGTGTAATAAAAGAACAAACAAACAAAGGCTTTCATCTACGTTTCAGTCTTCGTAACATCCAATCTTTTTTATGTATATCTTGTTGAACTGGGGAAGCTTTTTTGACAAATTTAGGAAGCTGCACGGAATTTCGAATGGAACTCATCATTTAATCCATGGTCATGGCTTACAGAACGAGAGCATGTTACCCTGTTGATTGAATAAAGGGTTCGGGCCCGTAGCGCAGTAGATAGAAGCTTTGGGTCGCTACGGTTCCAGGTGAGCATTGTTTCAATCCTACCTAAAGCAGGCCAGAGGATTAGTTGGGCAAAAGATGGTGAGACAACAACAACTACGGAAGGCAGTAATTACTGGAGATTCCTATCTCGTCATGGTTACCCACCCGAAGAAGGCCAGAGGATGAGTTGGCTGAAACGTGGTGAAACAACAACTATAAAGATGAGGATAACAGTCCACAAAAATGAATACAAAAAAAAGAAAATGAATACAAAAAAAAAAAAAAAGAAATGAATACACAAAAATAATCTATATATAAAAGTGAGAATGTGTGTGGGAGAATATTTCTCAACCTATATACTCAACGAATTTTTGGTCTACAGCCTTGAAAGTTGGCATTCAGACATGTGAAAACGTTTTAATCGGTTTTCATCCTGAAAAAAAAAAAGGACTGCAAAATGGTCAAAATTGACAAATTGGTACGTGGGAGTGATCTGATTTTTATGTTTGTCAACTGTTTCACGACTGCGCATGCGTAACTTGTTCACATAATAAATTACTTATGCTAAGAATAAGTATTTGAAAACACTTTGTAAAGATCGTGTCAAGCTGGCCTAATGGTTATCATACTTGACTCACTATCTTTTAGTTTTGGTTTCGATCTCAGCTGGAGTATTTTTTTTTTTTTGTACTTAATAAGAAATGAACTGTTTAGAAGAAAAAAAATTATACGCGCATGCACATGTCTCAGTTTCTGTATGAATTAAAATATAATATTCATGCGTATTTTACGACCGGGCAACACCGGGCGACATGCTAATAAATAATAAAAGTTCCGTTCGAAATTCCGTACAGATTCCCGAGTTTGACAGAAAGATTTTCACCATGTTTTTATTTATGCAAAAGAATGGAATATATACATGTCGCCACATGCATTAAAAAATCATTTCTGCTGCCACATAAACTCATACAGATAGCAGATTCACTATTCTGCGATGCGTTTTACGGTGGCGTTTATTCTACATTTTACTATCGTGTCAAAAAGATTCAATGATTTGAGTGTGTGCCCGACAACTGGAATTGACGAAATTGATCCCTAGGCCCTTTAATACTAAACTCTAATTGTTATCCTAAGCTTATCGCTAACCCTTACGCGATACATATCTGGAATGCTTCACAAAATTAGGCAAAGGGTGTGTGTGCACACTGTGCATGATAAGCGGGCTTCTTTTGTTTTATTTTTTTTTCGTTGATTTTTTTTTTTCAAAACTCATTTTTTCATTTAGTCGCCTACAAAAAATACAAAATTAAAAAATGAACAAAAAGATATTTCTATATTATAATAACGAAAAAATATTGAATTGCAAGTAAAACAAATGGTACCTACGTAATTATCATGTCGCAAATAGTAATATATCCAAAAATTACGAAAACCGATTAGGTAGAACAATAATAATTAATGAAAAATAGTTTTCCGTAAAGTTAGATGAGGAATAAAATTCGTCCGACATTTTGAATTATGTTCGTCCCGTCACGTAAACGACAGAACTTAATTATCGCCCCTGTCAACTCGTCTCTTTTTTTTAGTAAGCGTAATATAGTGATTTCGCTTCATTTTACAATTTTCTTTTTTCATTCATAATTATTTTTCTATTTTATCGTTTTCCGTAATTTTTGGATATGTTAGTATTTGAGATCTGACAATTATGTAAGTACGATTTGTTTCACTTGAAATCCAGTACTTTTCCCTTATTACACATATAGAAGCGTTCTAAAAAAAAAAAACAATAAAAAATAAATTATAAGATACAACGCACCTTTTTTCTTCCTTCAGTCATTTTTTTCTTTATCAAAGGTAAATCCAAAGCTTCACTTTTTTTTTATCCAAACAGAGAAAATGACACCAACACAGTCGCTAGAAAAACAGTGGACAAAACTACGTTAAACTAGTTTTCTCTCTCTCTCCCTCCCTCTCTCTCCTCTCCTCCTCTTTTCTTACCCACGCTCTTTCACTTTTTCAATTGCCTCTCCCTCTGTCTGTCTGTCTGTCTGTCTGTCTGTCTGTCTCTTTTTGTTCTCTCTCTCTCTCACACACACACTCTCTCTCCCTCTCTCTCTCTCTCTATTCTTCGCCTTTTCTGTCTGTCTGTCTCTCTCTCCCTTTCTCCCTCTCTCCCCTCTCTCTCTCTCTCTCTCTCTCTCTCTCTCTCTCTCTTTCAAATCAGCTGTGTTTTTGTGACGGTTTGTCGTCAGTGTTAAAACGATTCGAATCGTTTTTCTCGGCTTCTCTTTTGCCTCTCCAAATTCCGCGTCGTCACCTCCCCCTTTTCTTCTTGTGCAACGAGGTTTATTGGTAAGCAGACCCTGACCTCCGACCTCCGACTTCCGACCGTTTCTAGCTTAACGCCCAACCCTCGCACGCACGCACGCACGCACGCACGCACGCACGCACGCACTCACGGAAGCACACACACACACACACACACACACACACACACACACACACACAGTCCCTCGTATACCCACACGATATGAGCACACGTTCGTCGGAATTTATTTCCAGGCGACAATTGTCAATGCGCACCCATGTTAACACCATGAATGTTAACGTAGAATTATAAATCAATTCGACAGTAGCATTGTTATTGCTGTCGGGTTCAGGTATAGTTCAGTCCTAGGTCGATCATCCCAGGTTTTAGTTTTTTAAGAAGAAATTAGTTTATAGCGCAAGTCCACAGTTCAAGCGAAAAAAAGAAAAAAAAAAAAAAGAAAAAAAGAGGAAATGCAGTATGATATACGTCCCCGTCACAGAACTTAAATGTCATGTTCCAAAAATCGTGCAAATTGATCAAGTATTTTTTTTTAAGAAAGGACATCATTTTAAAGGATTTTAAGCGATTAATGTGAAATCGTTAAAATTGCAAACCTGAGCCCACAAGTTTAAATTTTATGAAGTTATCTGCCCTTATTTATTCATAAAAACAGACAGATAGGCAAACAGACAGATAGGTAAACAGATTTCTGCCTTTTGGATTACTTTACACCATCTTCCATTAACGTGATTCTTTTGTATTTTATTGTGGAAATAGAAATTTAATCAACCTTTTTGGATTTTACCGTTATTGGATATTTTACCTTTAACCAGACCATCCATTCACGTGAAATCCCTTTACTTCACTATTTTTTATCAAAATGTTGAGATCCAGCAACAAGCAAGAGCAAGATAGCCAGCAACAAGTTAAACTGCAGACCAGCTTAATGCGGGTACTGGTCTCCCGCTTTATGGTTTTTAAATCAGAGATTTGCTTCTCCTAGAAAGGTTGCCTTCACCACGGCTTACGGGAGCCCTCTCCACCCCAACACACACATACATACACACGTTGATCCCGAAAAAGGGTTCATTCGCCCTTTGGAAGGTCTTGTTTTTAATACTTCAGGGAGACAAGCCACCCTTCTCACCAAACAAGTCTGGTGGGGGAACCAGTTTAGTCGCCGGTGACTCGACCATGAGGCAGGTAGTACTATATATATATATATATATATATATATATATATATATATATATATATATATATATATATACACGCACACTATTATATAAAAAGAACTTTGTCTGTGTATGTGAGTTCATTCCCTATGAGCTCGAAAATGGCTGTGCTGATTTTTATGAAATTTCACACGACCGTACGACCTGACAGTGTTCTTAGATAGATTTTGTATTGGAATGTCTATGATAAGTATTGATGATCAATAATCGAAATCATCCGATGAAAGAAGGAACAGACGATTTTGACTAAAGTTATGCACGAAATCTTTCTAACTGTTTTTTTTTTTTGCTCCTTGAACAGTAGCAAAACAAGACACTCACAACAAAGGCCTACCTTTAAAATTGGATACTAATTTTATTGATCCTCGGTTACAAAAGAATGAATGCCCACGTTTTGCCTCTGTAAACAGAACTGTTAACAACCTCGAAAGGTAATAGTCTTTGATTCTTCAACAGGAACTATTTGCTTGTTCATTCTGTCTTCGAAGATAAGAGTTTGCAGCCGTAGAAGGGGTCGATAAGATGCCTTCAGATGTAAAGAATCCAATATTCGCACTGATAGCATAGTGCAGAAGTCCATGATAAGTCTTAGTGCGGTAATTCATACGAATGGAAGACTCTCACCGGACTTAATGAAGATGTGCTTATATTTAGCCATAAGATATGCTTACTGTGGGGGATGAGTTTCAACGTCCTTCTTGTTCGATTCGGTTGCCAGATGTGACTGGAACGGATTACACCCATCCGTCCAGTTCAGGTTCTTCGCTGAAACCGAAAAGCAAACACACAAAATACAACAACTATGGAAGGCAGTAGTTACTGGGGATAAGTTACAAAACTCAGCATTCCTATCCCGTCGCGGTTAATCACCTGAAGAAGGCCAGAGGAGGAGTTGGCAAAACGTGATGAAACAACAACTATGAAGATGAGGATAACAGTTTGCAAATAAATCTAATATATAAACGGCTATATGTCTGTCCGTCTGTCTACCTGTCTCCATATTTCCACACTCTGTCTCATCCGAAACTAAAAGTCACAGAGCAGCAGCGCTAGGGTCCGTTTTTTTTTTCTTTTGAAATCATGACTTTATAATAGCATATACAAAATATGGACAAATTAAAATATCATATTTAAGCGTATTTTATGCCCGGGCAAAGCCAGGTGTTCGCATCCCCCTCCGCTAATAAAACAATACACAAATTACTCATCTCAAAGGTAAAAAGGTCTTCTTATACTGCCACCTGCTAGCGTGTAGATTTGCATTCATCTTATTTTCATATTTTGTTTTTTTTTGTATCGGACGGGTTCCAGGCTCGAGTAACGGTGTTTCCTTACAGAGGGCACACGCCAACCGTGGGCGCTTATTACTGTGACTTTCCACGACGTTATTACAAGAAGTCATGTCGGTGTATACCAAAAAAGTACCTTTTGATTAATGTTTACTTAATGGTTTTTCAGTTTTCAGTTGTTAATTGGTCTTCTTTTCCAGATTTTTTGCTAAAAGAAAATACTTTAGATGCAAAATATCTTAGATGTTTATTTTATAGCAGCGGCTGTGCCGCGTCGGCGGACACAACGCCGTCAAACGCAAAATCGAGTACACCCAACATCGTCTTCCCATCAACTCTTACCTTGTGAACTCAGAATATGGGAAATTCCTATATGCACAAAACAAAATCATTGAAAAAATAAAAAATACCCTAACTAAGGGTAAGGATAATGAGTAAACGTTGGATAAAATTATCACGAACTTGCCAGGATTCGAACCTGAAATCTTCTGATCCGTAGTCAGACGCGTTATCCATTGCGCCACAAGTCCTGTCCGTATACTGAAAGATGTTACCGCGAGTGTATACAGACACTACTAAATTCCATTGACGTGGGCAGGTAACTTTTTCGATAATGCACAAAACGGCCACCAAACCCTTATTTCGGGGTTTTGTGTGACTCGGCGTTTTTGTTAAAAACCATATATAGATAAGGACAATCTAGGGATTCACACCTTTCAGGGAACAAAATAATTTTTCAATTCGGTGCATCCGTTTGAAAGTTTTATTGATATATATAGACACACACATAAATAAATAAATAAATAAACATTTAGAATTTTATTAATAGTATAGAAGATCACAAATACTCTACTGAATCGAGAATGAAAATTCCAGAATTTTTTTTAAATGAGTTTAATTGCTCTGTTTGTTAATGTATTCTTGCTTATATATATATATATATATATATATATATATATATATATATATATATATATAAAAATAAAAATTACAATTAAATTTACCAAAATGATCCAAGATGGTAAAATATATAATAAATATTAAAGAATTAATATTTATAAAGTTATCTCAGCCAGATGTACAAGCTCGATAAAACCAAATAGGAAATAGGGCTTATAATACGAGCAAACAGTTAATAAAACATGTTAAAAAACACTTTGAAATGAGTTAAAAACATATTTAATCTGAAAAGGAAACACTAGATAAGTGGATAGTCCTTAATCCGCGGAATTTCGAAGAAATATTTTCCTTCTCATCAGAGGGTAGGAATTAGCAAAATGCTGGATCGGATTTACTTTTGCATGCAAAAGTAAATCCGATCCAGCATTTTGCTAATATATATATATATATATATATATATTTTCGCATTTTGCTAATATATATATATATATATATATATATATATATATATATATATATATACATTGTACACTTATATATACATATATATATATATAAGTGTACAATGTATATATATATGTATATATATATATACATTGTACACTTATATATATATAAGTGTACAATGTATATATATATATATGTATATATATATACATATATTGTACACTTATATATATATATATATATATAAGTGTACAATGTATATATATATGTGTATATATATATTGTACACTTATATATATATATATAAGTGTACAATGTATATATATATATGTATATATATATATGTATATATATATATATATATATATATATATATATATATATATATATATATATATATATATATATATATAAAAGATTGTGACTCATGCTAATCCTTTTTGTCAACGTATATCCGGCTGCATACACTTCGATGCCCATCCATAAAAGGTTTGCAATACATGCCAACAACCTGAATGATAATTGTCACTTTCTTATAATTGTAACTATAATTGTAACTATCTATTTATTACAGCCTCACTCCCACCGCCACTGATCTCAATCCACCGCTCGACCTTGACACAAACGAATATGACATCAGAGGTCAATTACCTGGCAAATACCGAAGCAGTTTTAATATCCAAAGTAATGTTAGTTTGTTTCTCGATCTTTGTTTTTGTCATCTATAACTTTCTTTTGAACACTTTTTAAAAACAAGAGATTCACAATTTTGATATCTCGTGCTGACGAGTATCTTTTGACCCTTACGTTACATTGACGCCTCACCAACAGTAAGACGTATTTTGAACTTTCAATAAACACGACTAGTTTTTTTATACTAGCAGGACTTGTGTCCCGGCATTGCTCGGGTAAATTATGCAAAAATTATTGGCCAATGTGCACTGGTTGCCCAACCTTCCAAAGGTGTTTATTCCGAAAGCTGTTCTTAACATGGTGAGATTAGGAGGTGTTTATTCCGAAAGCTGTTTTTAACATGGAAAGGTTGGGGGTGTTTATTCTGAAAGGAATTTTTCGTTGTTTTATCGTTATTTTCACGGTAAGTGCTCGTCTGAGTTCCAATCTCTGGTCCCCCCTCGCAAATCTTTCACGAAAAACACCCGTCTAGCTGAAACCACTGTCAGTAATTTCCCCCGCTCTTTATCTGTTCCTAAATCAAAACGTAGATTCTATGAACAAAGCTTCTTTCTTAAAAGTGCACGCCTGTGGAACTCTCTTCCGTTTGCCTGTTTCCCACCTGACTGGATGATCCTTTGTCAGCGATTTCAGCGGAAAATTTTCGCTGTCTTCAAGTCCAACATAAACAAGTTCCTGATGAACCGCCCCCTTAAGTAAGACACTTTATCAGATCTCCATTACTAGCGATTACTACCATATTATCCCATTGATTACTGTACACGCAATAACCTTTATCCCCGAGTGGCCTCTGGGCCTTGATAAGTAGTGACTTCCTTGCTCAGAACAATTTTATTGAAACTTTAACGGCACAATTTCACAAACAATTGATGGAAAAACCATAATAAATTTCTCTTGACATAGTAAGCACAATAACTGATTTTTCATTCAATCCGGATTCAAAACAAACTTTTACTGTCTGGTAGTGACGATAAAAGGATACGTTTCAACACGAGTTCGCATCCATGGGCGACGCATGGGAAGGACGTTTACTACTTCGCAAGCTGGGCACAGCAGAACATGAAATATTTTCAAGCTTCATCCTTCCGAAAAAAAAAAACAAGCAACAACAAAAAACAAAAAACAAAAAAACAGATTTTACATTTAATGAAATGAGAGCACAGTTATAAAACATTTTTGGTGAGTCAGCATCTTTATTTAATATTCGTTTGAAATTAAAGAAAAATGTTACAGACGATTTTGTCAAATATGCTGGAATTGTTAATCTATAATGCGAAAATTTTCCGCTGAAATCGCTGCCAAAGGATCAATTCAAATGCCTCATTTTTTATCGCAAAGTTATAATCTCCAGAAGATGCGGACATACGCGCACGTCTATGGTCTATTAAAAAAAAAAAAAAAAAAAAAAAAATGACAGTACAAATCCTGACCACAGAATGTCAACGACTAACAAATCTAAAACGAAACTCAAAAATGGTGCAACAACAAAGCACACCGGTTTCAAACAACATCAAATCAGTAGAGAAATCTCCGACTGTGTTATATACTGGTGGTATTAAGATGACGTATATTCTGGATTGTTGTTGTTGTTCGTCTTAGAAAGAGTCTTAGTGTTTCATCTAGAGACATGGTATATTCTACTACATGAGCACCAAATTGAGTATTTGTTATGTTGTCGTATCATAAAGGATTGAGCGTTTGATTATGTTATCAGAATTAATGTCGTTGTGTGTGTGACATGCATTTTCAACATACCTTCTGCCATTTTGTTGGTCCATCTGGAACATCTCGTCTGGGAGGGAGACTGGTACCTGTTTTGGGGACAAAGATTCATTTCACTCCGGGACAAGAAATTGGCTCTGTAGTTTTTTTTATTCACCTTCCAGATCGATCGCAGAAGAATGGAAAGTGAATTTGGCCTGTGTGGTTTCTTCTTCTAGGTCTTATTTCTACCACGTCAGCGTTCGCCCCCCCCCAGCGAAGGGGAGGAGACAACGGCGAAGCCGTCCGCTCTCTTCCAAGCAAGTCCCAACCAAATCTCCTCGTTCAGCTAACCTGATCACATGACTCACACACAATCCGATCAGTTGATCTTGACTTCCGGTCAACGTATCTACACTATAACTCACACTCCCCCCCCTCTCTCTCTCTCTCTTGATCTATTTTATAACAACTGGAAATAGAAAGAAGCCTCCAACGCCTTGTTGATTATGTGAGGAGATGCACTATGCTCGTTTTTGCCCGTTTAAAAGACACATGTCAACATTGTTCACGTCGTGGGCACAAGGACGGATTTTGTGGTAAAAATAACCACAAGACTTCTAGGATAAATACTGCACAACCAAGAGATAAAAACCACAGAAAAACGACAGGACGTTTCCAGAAAGTCACATAAAATTCAATTTTTGCCACTTTCAACGTAAATTTTGAATACTTGTTGAGTTCGTTACTGCTTTGGAGACCACTTTAATTGCACGTTCAACGTGGGAGTTGTTGGGAAAACCAACTGTTAAGAAGACAACTCATGTTGCTTGTGGTGCATCGGGAAACAAGATACAACTAACTGGTGAGTTGAAATGCAATGTCGCTTTTAAAGGAAAAAGAAAATTTCAGGTGTGCAGTGTTTCTGATGCATTAACTCTAATCTTCTTGGTTTGGATTTTATTGAAGAACTTCATCTTCTCAATGTTCCCCTAAACTCAGTTTTAAATTCTTTCAATATTAATGCTGTAGCACATACCGAAACACATTTTTAATAACATACTTAAAGCAAAATTCAACAATGTTTTTCGAAAGATTCTTGGGCGTTGTTCTAAAGTTAGAGCGACTTTAAAACTGAAGGCAGGTGCAAAGCCAGTCTTCAGACCAAAGCGTCCGGTATCATACGTAGCTTTAGATACAGTAGAAAAAAAGAATTAGATCGCCTACAACAAGATGGAGTAATCCAACCACAATTACTCATCCTGGGCAGCACCTATTTTCATTGGACTTCAGCACAGGACTAAATGGCAAACTGTAGACATATCAGTATCCACTACCTGTATCGGAAGATCTATTCTCAAAACTCAACGGTGGAACTTGTTTTGCAAAACTGGGCCTCGCAGATGCATATCTACAAATGGAAGTGGATGAAGATTCCAAAAGTCTTCTCACTATTAACACCCACAGGGGATTATTTCAATTTAACTGCCTTCCATTTGTGGTCAAATCAGCTCCAGCAATATTCCAACAAACTATGGATACAATGTTCACAGGATTGCCAGGAGTTTCCGCCTACATTGATGATATTATCGTTACAGGCACATCCAAAAAGGAACTTCTCTATTGTGTTACTTCCGTGCTGGATCAAATTCAACAATATGGATTTCACTTAAGATCAGACAAATGCAAATTCTTCCAAACTGCTGTGAAATACTTTGGATTCATATTTGATAAAAATGGTCGAAAACTAGATCCGGAGAATATTCAGGCAATAAAGCACATGGCAGCTTCTAAGGGTGCTGCAATATTACGATCCTTTCTGGGTCTTGTAAGTCATTATGGTTCCTTCTTACCCGAACTTCACAAGTTATGGCACATCTGAATAATCTTTTACCAAATAGAAATGGTCAAGCACATGCAAATAACCATTTGAGAAAATCAAAACACTTCTTAGTTCTAATCTATTGCTGACACACTACAATCCATCATTAGACATTCATTAGACATTACTATTGTGACGGATGCTTCAGACTATGGAGTCGGAGCAGTAATATGACATATTTATCCTGATGGAAGCGAAAAAGCCATTGTACACGCATCAAAGACGTTAACGTCCCCTTACAGTAAGTGGCCAGAAGTTTTCTAGATGAACCATATTACCTCAAATGAAACTGTAAAGAAACTATAAGAAATGTTCAGCAGGTTGGGCGTTCCTGAAATCTTAGTTTCTGACAATGGTACTGCATTTACCTTAGCAGAATTTTCTGACTTCTGTAAACAAAACAGTATTCACCATATCAGATCTCCACATTTCCATCCACAATCAAATGGGCAAGCCAAACGCTTTGTTGACACATTTAAGAGAGCACTCTCTAAGTTAAAAGGGGAAGGAACTACTCGAGAGATCATAGAAATATTTCTAAGTAGTTACAGAGCTACCCCAATTCCAAATTGCCTAAATAGAAAGTCTCACAATGAAGCACTGGTGAACAGAAAATGGCGTCTACCAATGGATGTTATTCATCTATCTTCAAACAATATTCCCAAGAGAAAGAGGACGATGGAAAACCAGTTCAATCGCCATCATGGAGAAAGGTCATGTAAATTTCTATCAGGACTACTTGTATTGGCAAAAGACTACCGCAATGGTAAAGAAAAATGGACACAATGTCATACAGTACGTTGTTCTGGTAATGTAGTCTATGATGTGGATGTACAATTATCTAGTTGGGTCAGAAATGCAAATCACTCATACGTTCCAAAGAGACAATCAAATAACACAATCATTCCATTAAATATTTCACTGGACACATTTGAATTACCTCAAAGTGTTCAAGCGACATGCAGTAAACAAAGCAAGTCTGAGAAGAAAGATCCAAAGGACGCAATGAAGGTGCAAACATCAGCTCTACAAATACACCCACATCAAAATCCTACAAGCATCATATTTCAAAGGGAATTTTCCCTGTGTTGCAAAAAAAAAAAAAAAACGTGTTGAAGATATGTAATATGTAAAACCTGTGTGAAAAAAATATTCATGTTCTGAGCACGTTTTGACGCAACAAAGAAAGATAGTTTCAATACATTCAGTTAAGTTGAGTCAGAGTTCAGAGACACAGCTGGGAGTCACAGCTAGGAGACTCGGGTGAGAGAAGAGTTGAGTTAGCCGAACCCTTTTTTGAAGCGAACCAGAAAAGGAGTCAAGACAAGGTAATTCTGCAAGAATACATAGCATCATGAAAGAATACATAGCATCAGGGAATAATACATAGCATCAGGGAAGAATACATAGCATCAGGGAAGAATGCATAGCATCATGGAAAAATACATAGCATCAGGTAAGAATACCTAGCATCAGGGAAGAATACATAGCATCATGAAAGAATGCATAGCATCATGGAAGAATACATAGCATCAGGGAGGAATACATAGCATCAGGGAAGAATACATAGCATCAGGGAAGAATACATAGCATCATGGAAAAATACATATCATCAGGGAAGAATACATAGCATCATGGAAAAATACATAGCATCATGGAAAAATGCATAGCATCATTGAAGAATACATAGCATCATTGAAGAATACATAGCATCATGAAAGAATACATAGCATCATGAAAGAATAAATAGCATCATGGAAGAATACATAGCATCATTGAAGAATAAATAGCATCATGGAAGAATACATAGCATCATGAAAGAATAAATAGCATCATGGAAGAATACATAGCATCATGAAAGAATAAATAGCATCATGGAAAAATACATAGCATCATTGAAGAATAAATAGCATCATTGAAGAATACATAGCATCATGGAAGAATACATAGCATCATGGAAGAATACATAGCATCATGAAAGAATAAATAGCATCATTGAAGAATACATAGCATCATTGAAGAATACATAGCATCATTGAAGAATACATAGCATCATGAAAGAATACATAGCATCATTGAAGAATACATAGCATCATGGAAGAATACATAGCATCATGGAAGAATACATAGCATCATTGAAGAATACATAACATCATGGAAGAATACATAGCATCATGAAAAAATACATAGCATCATGGAAAAATACATAACATCATGGAAAAATACATAGCATCAGGGAAGAATGCATAGCATCATGAAAGAATAAATAGCATCATGGAAAAATACATAGCATCATGAAAGAATAAATAGCATCATGGAAGAATACATAGCATCATGGAAGAATACATAGCATCATTGAAGAATACATAGCATCATGGAAGAATACATAGCATCATTGAAGAATACATAGCATCATGCAAGAATACATAGCATCATGGAAGAATACATAGCATCATTGAAGAATACATAACATCATGGAAGAATACATAGCATCAGGGAAGATTACATAGCATCATTGAAGAATACATAGCATCATGGAAGAATACATAGCATCATGGAAGAATACATAGCATCATGGAAGATTACATAGCATCATGGAAGAATACATAGCATCATGGAAGAATACATAGCATCATGGAAGAATACATAGCATCATTGAAGAATACATAGCATCATGGAAGAATACATAGCATCATGAAAGAATAAATAGCATCATGGAAGAATACATAGCATCATGGAAGAATACATAACATCATGGAAGAATACATAGCATCATGGAAGAATACATAGAATCATGAAAGAATACATAGCATCATTGAAGAATACATAGCATCATGGAAGAATACATAGCATCATGGAAGATTACATAGCATCATGTTATTTGTAAGTCTTTATTCGTCATTATTTCAACCGAAAAGGTAATGAATTCTGTGATCGTCTTCGTAAAATGGACTTTGTATGAAACCCAAATTGTCAAAGTATCCCCCTATAAATAACGTATCTCCTTTCTGTATTAAAAAGAACAGTTCATTCTCACATCCATTTCCCTTCTACTGCAAATAATGAACGGAACAAGTAATTGTCATCGTCATTGTTGTCGCCGTATACGCCGTTATATAAATGTCTCATCGTCCGTTAAATGTCTTCGATATGTACACCACCGCTATACAACACCTTTGACTACAACTTGGATGTCTTCCAGTCCAACGTTAGCAAATTCCTAATGAACCGCCCCCTTAAGTAAACACTTCATCAAATCTCCACACTAACGTAATGTACTTGCAATAACCCTTATCCCTGAGTGGCTTCCGGGCCTTGATAAGTGATGATCACTGTGTAATATATATATATATATATATATATATTTGTTTATTGTTATATAAACATGCTCACATCCCGCTGCTACAAATAGCCACTTGTTGCAATCAAACAACAGATATCATCAGGCAGCGACTTGACTTTTGAATAGTCAAGTCGCTGCCTGATGATATCTGTTGTTTGATTGAAACAAGTGGCTATTTGTAGCAGCGGGATGTGAGCATGTTTATATAACAATAAACAAGTATTATCAGCTCTTTTTATTGAGCACTATCTAACAACCTCGTTGAATTCATTAGTCCATTACTTTTGAATATAAAAAACCCCGAGTATATATATATATATATATATATATATATATATATATATATATATATATATATATATATATATATATATATATATATATATAGGAATACAAAATGTCTTTAAAAAATTCTTCCTAAAGGAAAACAATTTTTTTCGTCTGTTATTCAGCTATTTTTCAGTGTATTTCGATTTTTGACATGAACAGAGGCTGAAGAGATTCATTTTTGAGTACTGATCACGATATGGCAATGTCGAAACGTTGATCGATCCGCATAGACACCTTAGAATGTCTCTCTCTCTCTCATTCTCTCTCTCTCTCTCTCTCTCTATCGCCACACACACACACACACACACACACACACACACACACACACACACACACACACACACATAATACACACACATAATACACACACATCACACACACAGATAGCCAGACAGACAAACAGACAGATAGATAGATACTAGACTCTTTGATGTTTCTCCTACTCTATCCCTGTCTCTTTCCACACAAACACACACACACACGCACGCACACACACACGCTTATAGATTGATAGATAGATACTAGACTTTTTAACCCATTAAGTACGAACAAAAATTATAACTTGTTCTTATAATAAATGCTTATGTCAAATTGAAAGTTGAAGGTAATTGTATTTTTACTCTTTAAAAAAAAAAAAAAATACTAATCCCTAATAATCCCTAACTGTACATCGAAAAGTTTACCTTAACACTTAGTTTGCTACACCTAATGATAACAAAGGTCTAAACGAAATTACCATAAGATCAACGTAGATTTTGAGAAAAAGGTGAACAAAACAAAGAGAAATCTCTCTCTATCTCTCTCTCCCTGCCCCTCTCTCTATCTCTCCCTCTCCCTTCCCCCTCTCTCTCTCTCTATCTCTCTCTCCCTTTCCCCTCTCTCTCTATCTATCGATCGATCGATCGATCGATTGAGCTATCTCTCATATAAGCCCTTTTGTAGGAAAGGCGGACCTGCGCGTAATAAATCATTATGTTTCAGTTTCCAGGTAGGATTAAATGCATTATCATGCATTATCGACAATCAATAAATCGATAAAGGATGATCGAACGATGGAAACCGGCCGCGCCTGATTATTGTGTCCGATGTTGTTTGAACCTTTTTCAAACAAACCCGACGAAACGATTCACACATTGCGATTCGTGTTGTTCGTGTTGATTTCGGCCGGGTGGGGATTTGGGGTCGACTTAGAGTTGGTGAAGTAAAATTCAATTATCGACTAGAAAACATCGCGCAGAAAAGCTGACAAACATTGGCGGTGGCTTTGAGATGGCGTCGCTAACGGAAATTGTTTCTGAAATGAAATTCGTGGAAGTTTGCTGAGTCATAGAGGGACGAATAGGTAATCATGGCGACTGCGATGAGGTTTTCCTCACACGCACATATACGCTCACCGGGCCACACACGTACGCGCGTGCACGCGCACGCACACACACACACACACACACACACACATGCACACACGGACACACACACAGAGGCGTACACAGAGCTTTTGATCATACGCACACATATATACACACGTCTCTACCGAGTCAAGTCACACACACCACAGACACACACACCGGTATACACACGCACGAGCGCGCGAATACGCACACACCGAATCACACACGCCCACAAACGCACACATACAAGTACGCACAGATGTACACATACAAGTACACACACATACAACGCACACATTCTCACTCACATTTTCACACACACACACACACTCAAACTCACGCACTCATACACACATTCATTCACATACATTCTCAAAAACATACGTACACACACTCACCCATACTCACTATAAGATAGAACAGAAATAGGGTCGAAGATTAACTAATTTGCATATTACTTAACAAAACAAGCTCTCATTAGTTATAATTCGTTTCTGTTTTTGTTTTTTTTTCTTAATTGATGATCGTTTTCATTGCCCACAATTGTATTAACACATATTTTTCGATTTCATCGATCAATGCTTAACATTTGTGATGAAAAGAATATGTTGGGTTATTTTCCGTTAATATACTTCTGATTCACAGCGAAGACTGTGTTTTGATAGAAGTGTTTGAGTGACACCCTAAAGGTCAGAGGTGATCTCCAAACCGGAAGTTGATATAACCATGCGACTTCCGGCCCGGGGGGGGGGGGCTGTGCCTCTTTTTTTGACTATCAGCTTAAGCAAGGATCGACTTTTGTTCTCTCTCCACACCGAAAGTCAAAGAAAAAAGATTTTAATCATTTAATAAAAGTTACGAGGGGCTGTCAATAAATTTCCAGACTTTTTTCCGTATGGCACCTTTATTGATAGTACACACATGAAACTCTAGTCACTTTCGAAGTAATCTCCTCTGGCTGCAATGCAATTATTGTACCGTTGCAACAACTCTTGTGTGAACGTGTCAATGATCATCATCACAGTCCCTTTCGTCTCCTCAATTGTCTCATGACAACAGCCTCTAATGTTTTCCTTGAGCTTAGGGAATAACCAAAGGTCACAAGGAGCAATGACTGGACTATAGTGTGGTTGAGGAACTGTCTTGATGACCATCTTGATCAAATAACCCGGGACAAAAATGGAGCACCCTTGGGACAAACTTTGTGCAAATTTTCTGCATTTTCAGTTCCTTGTGAATAATTGTGAATACAGTTCCCACACTGACATCAAACCGTGCATTTATTGTCTCTATATACACAGGACGGCCTTATCAATGAAATTCTTTGTTTGGTCAATCACCTCTGGTGTTGACTTCCTTACTTCTTCCATACCTCTCATAATTCCTCATAAACTCTCTGCCTTCCTTGAATCTCTTATGTCACTCAAAAACTGATGCTCAATTTATGCAAGGTGGTCCAAAAGCAGTCTGAAGCATTTCATAAATTTCTGTGGAATTTTCCAAATTTAAAACAGAATTTTATTGCATATCATTCTTCTAAATGTTCCTCACGTCCAGATTGTATTCTTAAAATTTACTAGCTGTGACAATCAGGCTTTAGTGTTGAGTGCCAGTAATGTGGTCAACGCGGTACTGAGTTGAACCCAACTTACTTGTGTTGGGCAGGTGCAGAAATGTTAAGGGGTTACCGGTGACATATCAATCTCAATCACTTCCGTTGACAGAGCGTGCACCTGCGTGCTAAAAAGTAAGTTGGTGTGCTTTAGGTGTAGGCCGGTTAACTTGGGGGGGGGTGCCAGACGGTCAACTTCCCAAACAGCTCCTTTATGGCGAGCTTGCCGAGGGAAGGCGTCTGGCTCAAAAGCATAAAATGAGGTTCAAGGATTGTTTGAAATCGACCTTGAAAAGCTGTGAGATGGATGAGAACACCTGGGAGAGTCTTACTTTGGATCGTGGAGAGTGGAGAAGGGCCTTGCGGGGAGGTGTGGGCAAGTTTGAGGCTGATCGAAACCAGTATGAACGACTGAAGCATGATGAGCTGGAGCACCAAATTGGTCTGGAGTGTGAAGCATGCAGGAGACTATGTCTGAGCAGAGCTGGGCTGATAAGCCACCAGACTGCTCATCAGCACAATGGGCCAAAAAAAAAAAGTCTTGTGTTACCAGATCTAACTTGTATCAACTGTGGATAGATGTGCAAGACTGCAGGCGGTTTGTAACGGCATATGAATGTTCATAGAAGTGACCATCAAGCACGTGCTGCTAGGGGCGCTCATGTCTGCACCAATGTGTGGCAAAGAATGTCAGAGTTTGGCCGGCCTTAAAAGCCACTTTCATGCGGCTCACTACTGATTTGTCTTCGTGTTTCAATTTTCTAATGCTATATCAAGTAATAGCAATATTCGATAACGAATTTGCTGCCATTATGTATGTATGTATGTATGTATGTATGTATGTATGTATGTATGTATGTGTGTAGACTTGTTTGGTGAGGAGGGCGGCTAGTCTCCCTGAAGGATTAAAAACAAGACCTTCCAAAGGACGAATGAACTCTTTTTCTGGGTCAACGGCCAACTAGCACCGTGTATATTTGTGTGTGTGTATATGTGTATTGGGGTAGAGAGGGCTCCCGTAAGCCGTGGTGAAGGCAACCTTTCTAGGAGAAGCAAATCTCTGATTTAAAAAACCATAAAGCGGACGGCCAGTACCCGCATTAATCTGGTCTGCAGTTTAATTTGTTGCTGGCTATCTTGCTCTTGCTTGTTGCTGGATCTCAACATTTTGAACCGAGAGAGAGACTTTGCTGTCATACAAAGCTAAGACTCTGTAACATCATCTTTGTATAGATACTCCCTCAGGCATTTGGGCTCATGGACTTAGAGTGTCTGAGGGAGTGGCACTCGTCTGACAAGACGTTGCAATTATCATCATGTATGTATGTACAGACGCTTGGATTTTTTTTTTTTTTTTTTTGCAATCATCATGTATGTATGTATGTCTGCCTAAAACTTTCGACAGAGGTGAGGGATTTTCACGACATCATTATAATTTTGAAGCGTGACTCTTTGGATGACAAATATCGAAAAATTGGGTAAAAACTCCCTCAACCTCAACTGGACACTTTTCTACAGGGAGGGGTCGCATTTTTCGCCGATATTTTCGAAAGTCATCCTCTCTTTTCGATTGACTAGCCTTAATGTAAACCTTCGCGACTTCTGGTTTGGCGAGGGACGCAACGGCAAAGACGACACGTTTTCTTTTTCACATTCTTTTCTCCCTTTTGCAGTATGGGTTCAAGCCTGCCTACCACCCTCTTTTTTTCTTGCTCAACACAAACCTCCAAACATCCGGGCAATGCCGAGCACCCATGCTAATATATATATAGAAGGAAGATGCAACATATCATTAGTGAGGTGTATTCCAATCCCTGCTGTAGCTATTCATTGAAACTGAAATCATAAAAATTCGACAGTCATTTCATAAGATGTATCGCAATAACATACTGAAATTTTAAGAGTCTACGACAATTTTAAATACCTGTACAAAAACAAGCCGGAGACTTATGAAGGCACCTCGTATATAATATCATTTAGTTTGTAAAATTTACAACTTAATCTTACGAAATAATATTTGCGAACGTGTGACCAAGCTCATTATATATATATATATATATATATATATATATATATATATATATACATATATATATATATATATATATATATATATATGTGTGTGTGTGTGTGTGTGTGTGTGTGTGTGTGTGTGAACTTGCATTTAGGTAAAATGCACTTTCGTAAATAATTGAATTCATTCAAGACGTATCGCAAAAAACAAAACAAATAACATATAACATAAATCGCGATATATGCGAACAGTCAGCGAGGTGGACGAGGGGATTCTTACCATGGGGTCTTGATTTCGAATCTCACTGGGTTCAGCCACTCTGATGAGTCGTAGACGCCGAAACGCGTGTCAGTGGATGATTATATTTTAAAAATAATATATATGCCGCTCCCCATGTGGGAGGTACCAAATTAGTTAAAGGGAAAATTATTCTCAACTCGCATTTAGGTAAAAATGCATTTTCGTAAATAATTGAATTCATTCAAGACGTATCGCAAAAACAAAGACAAATAACACACACACACACACACATATATATATATATATATATATATATATATATATATGATGAACTCTCCTGTCGATTGCTACGCATGATATCCCGCCAGGTTTTTACATAAGACTTACCTTCTCCTAAATGCATGTCTAAACTAAGACTAAAGATGTAGTGAATTAATGCGTCCCCAGATACCAACCTGGAAATTTCTCAACTCGGTGCGGTACATACAGTGCCTAGCCTTCCCAAATGGTCACTCATCTGATACTAGCCAGGCTCAACGTTGCTTAACTTCAGTGATCTGGCAAGAACTGGTGTGTCAACGTGATTGTGCCACAAATATATATATATATATATATATATATATATATATATATATATATATATATATATATATATATATATATATATATATATATATATATATATATATATATATATATATATATATATATATATATATATATATATATATATATATATATATATATATATATATATATATATATATGACTACTTTATTTAATCACATAAATTAATATACGAAAATATAATTTTATGCGTAAATTTTCAGTATTTACTTCAAAAGTGCTCAATATATAGGTAGAGCTAGGTAGTAAGTTATAAAAATATATATGGCAATTAAGGCCTGGCGAATTCTCACCAGAATGAAATGCGGAATATTCTGTGTAGCTTAATTGCCATATATATTTTATGAATTTTGAATCTCATGACCGGCAGGTACTGCTACGCTACATCGATGATTACATAAGCATAAAACACTAGTGTCTGTAGGTAAAAATGAATAATTATTATTTAATTATAATTATCAAGCCTGTAGCGGACTGGTGGATATATTATACATATCCCCCAGTCGTACAAATTAGGAATAAAGATTTGAATGGGGAAAGGAAAAATGAATTGCTTTGAGGAAGGAACGAACAACGCATTTACTTGAATTAAACGAACTAGAATTTATTTCGTGAAGAAACAAGTGAAAGAAAAGGGTACTACACGTGTTTAGTTTGGCGTGCGTCTCTCGCTATTTACTGGTGAGAAGGAAAGTTTATTGTCGTAGAGAGAGAAAGAGAGAAAGTCAATCCAGTTTGGTGTGCATCTCTCGCTGTTAGCTGGTGAGGAGGAAAGTCTATTGTAGCATAGAGAGAGAATGAGAAAAAGTCAATCCAGGCCATGGAGATAGAAAGCGTATAAAATGTACATACTGTCTGTTAGCTCGTGACCCATACATAGTAACAGGGGACGTGACGTGCACGGGCGCGCGCCTCCCGAAAGGGAGGCGGCTGGTTCGCTGAACCTCTCAGCCTGAGAGCTGGTCCGAAAAAGGGAGATGCTGCTTATTGCTCTTGCTTTTATAATTGTTTCCGGTGGTCTTTTGCGCATGTGTGGGGTTCCTGTGAAAGGGGAAGTGACGTTGCCCTTGTGTGCGTACGTGTGTACGTATATGAGTACATGTGTGTACGTTAGCGTGTGTGTGTATACACGTGAATGTGAGTGTATGTACGCGAACGTGAATATATGTACGTGTGTCGACGTGCGCGCGTATGTTTGTGTGCGTGTATGTATATGACAAGTAATATAGCTTGAGATGTGAACGCGTGTTTTTGTGTGAGACTAGGAAAGGCTCCCACAAGCCCCCTTTAAGAATACTTAAGGATGAGCACTGTCTGCGAAGTTATAACTAAGGCAATCAACTAGCGTCTATGCAACGTTCACAACTTCCGCTCATGCGAACTCTCTAGATTGTCATTGTATTCATCCAAATTCGCTGTGTAATAGTTCTTAATTCCCTTCCATAGAAAATGGAGCAGAAGGTGGCTTTGAAGCTGGGTTCAAATCTTATGATCAGCAGGAATTTTTACTCTACACTGATGATTGCGTAAGCATGAAACACTAGTGTCTAGGTAAAAATGAATAATTATTATTTAATTATAAATATATATATCGCTATAATATTCTTTTGCTAGTATGTTTCCTGTGACGAGAAGAAAACTTTGAAACTACACGGATTAATGAAATTTCAATATATTTAGTTTGAGTATCCCGTCGAACAATAAAAAATATTTTTACAGCCTTAAATTTGTATTTTTCTATAACAAGTTCTATTTCCTATCTGATTGTGTTGAGCTTTTTATGTGGTTGAGATTACTATAGAAATATTAATATTTTGATATTTATATTTACTCTAAGTTTACTGAGCCGATTGTCTTCTAAACTTAAGCTTTACTGACTACACATATATATAAACTAGCAGGCCTCTCGACATTGCCCGGTCGTAAAATGCGTTTGAATATGCTTTTTTTTTTTTTTTTTTTTTTTTTACACAGTGATCACCACTTATCAAGGCCCGGAAGCCACTCAGGGATAAGGGTTATTGATAGTACATTAAGTTAGTGAGGAGATTTGCTGAAGTGTTTACTTAAGGGGGCGGTTCATTAGAAATTTATTAACATTGGACTTGAAGACATCCAAATTGTAGTCCGGAGGGAAGCAGGCAGACGGAACAGAGTTCCACAGGCGTGCAGTTCTAAGAAAGAAGCTATTTTGATTAATGCAGATTTCGCATTTATTATTATACTAGTCTGAGTGCCCAGCGTTGCCCGGGTGTGTGTTGAGCAAAAAGGAAAAAAAAAAAAAAAATGGTAAGTAGGCAGGGAGGTTGATCTTAAATGGAATACGTACATCAAATCTGTTGCCAAGGCCGCTGGAAAAATGGTCGGACCCTTCTATCGATCCAGTAGATATCTCACTGCTGATGCAATTCTCTATCTATATAAGAGCCAGATACGTCCAAGGATGGAATACTGTTGCCACATATGGACAGGAGCTGCTAGAAAAGACTTGTCCTGCCTTGATAGGGTTCAAAATAGACTTCGTGGCCTGGTGGGAGATGTCCTTTTCTCTTCGCTGCAACCTCTATCTCACAGAAGAGATGTTGCGAGTTTGTCTCTGCTTCATCGTTATTTTCATGGAAAGTGTTCGAGTGAGCTTCAATCTATGGTACCCCCTCGCCAAAATTTCACAAGAAACACTAGACTAGCTGAAAACATTAACAATAATTTTCCCCACTCTTTATCTGTACCTAAACCTAAACATAGATTCCATGATCAAAGCTTCTTTCTTAGAACTGCAACTGTGGAATTGTCTTCCGTTTTCCTGCTTTCCAACTGTCTATAATATGGTTGTCTTCAAGCCCAACGTGAACAAGTTTCTGATGAGCCGTTCCACTTAAGTTAACAAATTTACCGAACTTCCATTACTATCGATTACTGTATTGTCCTTTCGACTACTCTACACTCTTTAACCCTTATCCTTGAGTGGCCTATCGGCCTTGATAAGTGGTGACGCCTATGTAAAAAAAAAAAAAAGGCTCGAACCTGTACTGCGAAAGAGAAAAAGAACGTAAAACAAAAAAAACGTGACGTGTTTGCTGTTGCACCCATTGCCAAACCGGAAGTAATGTAGGTTTAATTTAAGGCTAAACAATCGAAAAGAGGCGATGACTTTCGAAAATATCGGCGAGAAGGCGACTCCTTTTTGTAGAAAAGTGCTCAGTTGAGAGTGAAGGAATTAATGTTTTTAGCCAATTTTTTGATATTTGTCGTCCAAAAGGCCGAGCTTCAAAATGATACTGATCTCGTGAAAATCCGTCGCGTATGTCGAAAGTTTTAGGCATACATACATACATACATACATACATACATTTAAACAGACAGATGAGATTTATATTATAGACTAGACTACCCGTGACCCGTTGGGTCAGTATTCTATATTAGCTATGGAATTAATGTATGAGCGTGACCCTTGTGACGTAAAGAAAATAGTTTTTTGTGATATAACAGAAACATTTCCATGAAAGTATATTAAAATGAAAAAAGAATATTGATAGATTTCTATGAGTCGTTCTGTTTATAATTTTTTATTTTTGAAAAAAAACCCAACTTACAGCCACATTGAATTATAAGTGGTTTGCCATACTTATAGGTAAATGTGCACTGAACAGATACCATAATACTTAAAGTTAAATTCAAATTTTGATATATCTTTTTAAAATGAAATTGTTAGTTGAAAGTACAGAATAGTTAAAAAACACTCTCCCCATGTTAAGAATGGCCTTTTAAATAGAAAATGAAAATAAAATGTAACTTTTTTTCATTTATTTTAAACAAACATTCATGACCCATTGGGTCAAATATTTTATTTATTTGTTAATAATAAGGCCAATAAAACTAATTAAGACAATGCGGAAATGAACGATATAAAAAAAGCAGAAAGTATTAACAATTGCTTATTTGGATAATTTAAACGCGAAAAAAAAACAATTGGGACGCTGAAAACGTACACAGTAAAACAATATGTTTTCATGTCGTCTTGATTATTTATTTGTAACGCAAATTTTAAAAAGAACATATTGTCGGTGTTATTTATTTATGTTGGTAGTGTAGAAGAAAATGTATGAATGTTTTAAAAAAATGTGTATTAAAAATGGAGAATAAATTAAAAAAAGGAAAGTGGTGAGTAAATTTCCGTTTTAAAATGCTCTTATGGTTGTCAACGGGTTAAAGTAGAGTTATTTGTAAGAAAATTGCGTTAAAATAACTTAAACGTAATACGGAAATGAACAATGTAAAAAAATGTAGAAAGTATTAACAATTGTTTATTTGGATAATTTAAACGCGACAAAAAGCCAATTAGGACGCTGAAAACGTACACAGTAAAACAATACGTTTTATTGTAGCATTGATTATTTATTTGTAACGCTGTTATGGGTTTATGTTTATTTGGATAATGCACAACTGGAAGTCGTAAACCGGATGTGTGGTTACAACATACGTTACAAGATCATTTGAGTTTTATAATTATATAAATTATATTGGACCCAATATATAGTAATTATTTAAAAAGTACAAAAAAAAAGCTAAAAAAAATATGACATGTGCGCCACCACCGAGAATCAAAACCAAAACGTTTAACTTACGATTTATTTTTTCCTTTGACGTTAATGACTGTACTATGAAGACATGTTTGCTGCAAAGCCAAAAATTAAAACATGAACCAATAGCTATTACGCCACGCATGCATATTCGTAATGCAATCATTCGATCTTCTGGCAAATTTCATTTTTTTAGTTTTCACACTTTTGCACCCATTTTCCCCGGCTAAACCCAAATATAAAGTTTTACATGGGTTCAAATATCCTATATATTAAGTTTCATGTCTGTAGACCAAAAACTGACTGAGGAGTTTGGTAAGCAAATTTTTTTAAAACAAATATATATATATATATATATATATATATATATATATATATATATATATATATATATATATATATATATAAGGACTATCCACTTATCTTGTGCTTCCTTTTAAAATTAAATATGTTTTTAACTCTTTTTCAAGATGTTTTTTAACATGTTTTATTAATCATTTGTTCATATATATATATATATATATATATATATATATATATACATATATATATATATATATATACGCATACATAAATATATATAGAAAGAGTTTTGTGTTTCATATGAACTTTTTACGCAAATATTACGTAAGTATAAATCATGTAGAATATCTGCATGAACATAATCGCACGTAATAACTAAAGATAAGCATCTCATAAGAAAACCTAAAAAAAACTTAGAAGGAATTAATTAAAATGAATGTTTTAAAGAATATACAAATTACCTAGATTTTTTGCAGATGAATGCAATTCCACGACACATATATAACATAGTTGCATTTTCTTTTTAAATAAATAGGAGAGAGGGTTCTTGGCGTTCGGGCCAGGATCAAAGTGCAGTATCTGTTCTTATGCTTCACTTCACTTATTTCACTTCACATTTTTGGTCTCGGTTAATGGAGGAGAAATCCTTCATGACTGATACATTTTTTTAAATTTTTTTATTTTTGTTACTATCCAGAGTGACCCTTTTTGGGGAGCTGGTTTCTCCCCACATTAAAAATCGACCTTGTGCCTAACTCTGTCCTCGTGGGGAAACAAGTAAAAAAAAAAGAAGAAAAATAGGAAAATAGGTTTTTAATATGAATATCAATACACAAAAACAAAAACAAAGTTATATATATATATATATATATATATATATATATATATATATATATATATATATATATATATATATATATATATATAACTACTTCATTTATTCACATAAATTTAATATACGAAAGTATAGATTTATGCGTAAACTTTAAGTATTTACTTCAAAAGTGCTCAATACGTAGGTAGAGCTAGTTAGTAATTTATAAAATATATATGGCGATTAAGCTACACTGAATATTCTGCGTTTCATCCAACTATAAGATTCGTCAGACTTATGCGCATAAGCCTGACGAATCCTATAAGTGGATGAAACGCAGAATATTCAGTGTAGCTTAATCGCCATATATATTTTATAAATTACTATATATATATATATATATATATATATATATATATATATATATATATATATAGATAGATAGATAGATAGATAGATGGGAACAGTAGTTTTCTTGAAGCATTGCTAGTAAACAAACATGTAAGTGTTAATCTTTAGGCGAATTATGAGTATACATATATGTAACTCTATGCATTCAACCAACCATGCTACTCAGATGTGTAGGTAAGTAATTATGTACGTGAGACAGACGTCCACCCGATCAGCGATGATAATGATGATGATAATGATGATGCTGATGAACGTGGTCAGAGTGACTTTTGTCTGCATGAAAATATTGATGACTTTTCTTCTCGTGTTTTCATTGGTCAACTTCATTAGCCAATCATATTTCACCTTTGATTGCAATTGGTTACAGCAAATAAAGATGTGATTCATTTTTTAAGGTTATGTTGAACGTAGACCGACTTGTTGCATGTGACCACTTCTCTTTCTTTCTTCTTCTTTTACTCACTCAATCTCTTTGTTCCTCTCTTTCTCTTTACGCATCTCTTTTTAATTGTTACAATTTACGATGATTTATTTTCACTACGAAAAAAAAAAAAAAGAAAAAAAGAAATTCATTCATTTTTTTTTTCTTTTACTACTGAAAACCATAACTTTAGTAAGGGTGTTATTTTTATACATTTTATACATTTTCACTAAGATCCAAATAAAAATAATGGGTGCATTATAGTCCGGGATCATAATTAGATAAATACTGAAAATTTCAATAAAATTGGTTAATTTCTTGAGTTTTGGTGAACTTTTAAGTTAACGGAGGAGTGTGGGGGTCGCCTGCCCCCCCCCCCCTTTTTTTTGGGAACTGACTTCCTCCACAAATAATAAAAATAAAAATAAGAAATCTTATGTGCAACACAAACGGAGGTTTATTTCCGGAATAGAAATAACAAACAATAACAAGTTAAAACATAGTTCTCAATATTTCAGAGTTCTTTTTTTTTTTTAGTTCATATGAAAGGTGGAGAGTCTCTTTTTTGTGTTCTTTGAATGTTCAAATATGTAACATAGACAATATTAATGTTCGTCTGTTAAAAGAGAGTATTAATGCGCGGAGCAGTGGAAATGAAATAATTGATGTTTGCACGCGTGGTAAGTCCTAATGAGAAAGCGTTGAATGAGTCGGAAGAGTTTAAAGAGACGAAAGAATGCTCGAAAGGCTAAGAGACTAAAAAGATAGATTTTGTGTTTGTGCATGTTTATATTCGATTTGATCGGCTCCAAACGAGCTCTAGAAAATCAGTTTTAAAGTGTGTTCTAGGAGGAATTCCATTGGATGGAAGACATCACATGGGGTGCTTTCAACTAGGTTCGCACCTTTGGTATATAAAGGTCACGCCGGAATTTGCGTGGGTGTCATTTTTCATTTTTTTAACGCGCCGAAACAATCAATTGCACTGCGCGCCTAAATTGTATTTAACGATTTTAAATTTGAATATTAAACTGTGCCAACTGGCACAGGAGTCAAAATGTTTATACATTTTGAGCATCGGCATTCATTTTTCACATACCTACTTTTTATTTGCCTCTCTTTTTCTCTTTCTCTTTACTTCTCTGTCTGTCTGTCTGTCTGTCTGTCTGTCTGTCTGTCTCTCTCTCTCTCTCTCTCTCCCACTCACATTCTCTCTTTACCTTTTTCTATTAACCTATTCCCAGGAGGTGACGATGGCGAAGTGATTAGCGACACGGACTGACAACCTGGGTGTACCACAGAAATACTTCCACTTATGATGTTGGCAACCTTCATGTGCATATATTAAAAAAAAAAAAATTTTCACCCTAAATAAGACATAGTATCACTGGAAACGTAATAGGGTACTATTTGGAATTGCGTCTAACAGAGATATATGGGGAGTTGAGTAACAAGATGTCTATTCACATTACATTTAAACTTCCGCATGTTAGTATAGTCAGGAAAGCAGGAAACAGGGACGGAGTTCCAAAGTCTGTAAGTCCAAGAGTAGAAAGCTTTCCGGCATCTATTGACCTCAGCGGTGAACGAACGGGTAAGATTTTGATGCATGTTGGTTTAATCGGGGGGAGTATGCACATTGAGGGGAAGAGCACAAACGCTGTGAGTTCATTAGAGCAGATTTCATTAGAGTACTTGGGGGGGGGGGAAATGGGTAAATGTTTACTTTAACTACAACAGAACCCCGACCAATAAAATTTGTTTTTTTATACGTTTTCAGGGTCACTGACAACGAATCTGATATTCAAACTCGTCGCAAATTTACGGTTTGCATAGTATTAACTCCTGAACCCTCGCACTATTTTGTGCCAACTCACCGCACCGCCATCGTTTATGTTATGCGCGCGACACCACCCGTCCCCCCTGCCCCTGGCCCTCCACCGCCCTACCTCCCAATGTAAATAGAATTTTTTGTGAAAAATTAAACAGTTCTTCTGCTCGGTTTATGTCGGCGCGTTACTTACGGTAAAAAAGTAAATTAAACTGCAGAAGCACCTGTTAAATGTTGTACAAGTTTTATAACTGAATGCCCCCCCTAAAAAAAACGAAAAATAAAAATGCTTTTGTAAATCGCTCGTGAAAACTTAATTTTTTAGCTCAATTAAAAAGCATCAAAAACTACGCAACACAGAAAAATTAACCACATTTTTTGTTTCTGAAAACTTTCAAATGTTTGCTAAAAAATTCTTCCGCGATATGACAAGTCACCTTACTACGCGCGTCAATATAAGAAGCATAAACAATGGCGGTGAAGTTGGTACATGTCAGTGACCCCGAAAACTCATATAAAAACAAATTTTATTGGTTGGTATTCTGTTTTAGTTAAAGTAAACATTTACCAAAAAATGAATACAACGTTGTAATGATGGGACAGGGGTTGGAGCTTGGCTGATAGTGCGGGACCTATTAGATTTGAGACTCTTTTTTTGGGCCTGTCTAAGAGTGAGATACTAGTGGTAGGAGTACCAGCCCAGATGTGGCAACAATATTCCATCTATGGAGGAAGTATGGTTTTGTAAATATATAGGATACTCTGTGATGATTATCAAAGAAGCAAGTGGCCACGCGTTTGTGTTTTGTGCGAGCGATATATAGGTCAAAACAACACTCCGTTGGTTCGAATGGGATGTGCACAAGCACCGGCGTCATTTGAACCCCGAATCTGTCCAGTACAAAGAAGAGATATGCAGATTGTGGTGCTGTCGTGGTTGGTGGTCTACATATAAGGACGTTCTTTTAAAAAAAGTTTTTGGTGGGGAGAGAGAGTCGAGACCTACGTACTGTGAACAGTGCTTTGCGTCGTGTTAAACCGTTTTCTTTCTTTTTTGTTTTGCTGCATACTCTCTGGTGTGAGTAATTTTCTAACACGGTAGAGGTGCCCACCTTATTTGCAGCAGCCTTGGCAATGTCCTCAATGGGTAACGTCACTAAATAGAGTTTATGGATGATATGAGAAAAAAAGTCTGTGTAGGCATGAAAAATGTTTCTTATCTTTAACATCATTACATGTGCCCATTCGGTCCATACCGTTTCACTTGACCTTGGTTTTTGATCGCAAGATCAAGACTGCTACTTGCTCTACGAAATTGCTGGAGGCAGCCATCTTTATTATTACTCCTTCAATGTTTACACATTTTAATCGTGCATTTCTCCAGTTTAGATAAGTAAAATAAATTAACTTTTTACTCGAACTGACTCCTCATGTAATAATGCTTAAGCTACCCAATTCTCACTACTAACGATTACTACGGCATTTTCACATTGACTAGTGTACACTAATTACTAGGGTCATGACAACAGCATATTCTTTTCTATGTTTTGACTCTCGAGTATATATCCGACACAAACACAGTTAATTAACAGAGAACCACATCACTCTGTATAAAAGCATATAAGATATCAATGGATTCACACTCCAGGGTCGGTCCTGGATATGACCTTAAACTATATCCGATGGTGAGGCCCCAGCTTGGGGGTTTACGGAGTGTAGAGCCACCCTTTAATTGCCATTGCTCCCAGGTCCACTCTGACCCGGAGTGGTAGTACCTGTTAGGGTCCCAACTATGGGTTAAATAGAAACTGACTTGCAAAAAACAAATATATTCTATTAAAAACATTTTCTTCAAAATCACCGGATTCGGCATTAAATAACTTGAAAAGGGTTGCCGTAAAACAAAAACAGCCAACCAACCAACACTCCAGGGTCAAAACAATGAAAAGAATATGCTGTTGTTATAGCCCTACTAATTACCACTCATCCTTGAGTGGTCTCTTGGCTTTGATAAGTTGTGACTCCTTCGTGGAAAAAAAAGAAAAGAAAAAGATAAGAAACATTTTTAATGCCTACACAGATTTATTTCCTCATATCGCCCACAAACCCTATTTAGTGACATTACCAATAAATGTATCTGTTGTTCCTGTGAATATTAAGCCAAGGTGTTTGAAGGATAAGTATAATGTTATTTGTCATGATAATCTTTGATCGAGAAGGATTTTCTTTTTGTAATTGTCAAAGGAAAGAAAATTAGTGTTGGTAACATTAAATATTGCTATCCATTTCACTAAAGACTGGAGATCGTTTTCTAGGGTTTCTGTCATTGCTTCGCATATGTGTACGAGGTGCCTTCAATAAGTTTCCAGACTTTGTGTTGTACACGCATTCAAAATTGCCATAGACTCTTGAAAACTCAGTATGTTGTTGCTATACATGTATGCAGCCAACCGCTATAAAGTGAAAAAATAGTTCCCAGAGAAAGTCCCTAAAGCTTAAAACGTTTCATGCTTGTCTGCAGAAACAAATACCCGGGACAATAATATTGATTGGTGTTTTAATATCCGCCATGGACTTCTGAATTTTATTAACTCTTCAATATTTCTAATATACTTTAGTTTTGCCATCTTGGATTATTTTGGTAAACTTAACTGTAATACTTATTTCATTATATATAATTTTTATGTTGTCAACGAGGACCTTTCTAAGATTGGAGGAGGGACAGTTATGTTCTTTTATCAAATGTTATATATAGAACTAGTATTATATATATATATATAAATATATATATATATATATATATATATATATATATATATATATATATATATATATATATATAAGTGAATTTAGTTTACAAACAAATGGCTACACATAAGCATACATGTTTCAGCGAAAACACAGTAAGGGAATCGCTTCATCAGGCCAAGGACAACTCAGAGTTGTCCTTGGCCTGACGAAGCGATTCCCTTACTTGATTTTCGCTGAAACATGTATGCTTATGTGTAGCCATTTGTTTGTAAACTAAATTCACTTATTTTGGCTCTGTCTAAACATTGAGCACTCTTTTGGGTGACACACTTATATATTTTGTTTTAAACAAACAAATAATTACTACCAATACTATATATATATATATATATATATATATATATATATATATAATATATATATATATATATATATATATATATATATATATAACTACTTAATTTACTCACATAAAATTAATATACGAAAGTATAGATTTATGCGTAAACTTTAAGTACTTACTTCAAAAGTGCTCAATACATAGGTAGAGTTAGTCAGTAATTTATAAAATATATATGGCGATTAAGCCTGAGGAATCCTAGAGTGGATGAAACGCCGAATATTCAGTGTAGCTTAATCGCCATATATATTTTATAAATTAATATATATATATATATATATATATATATATATATATATATATATATATATATATATATATATATATATATGTTTAGGATACCATTACTCAACTTTTAATAATTAATAATTTTTCCATTTTTCCTATTAAAATGTCTTTCACGTCTGGCATATTTAAAAGCCAAAAAAGTGGAAAACAGTTTCCAAAGAAAATCCTTACAGCTTAAGAGGTTTCATGTTTGTCTGCAGAAACGAAACAATAACATTGATTGATGTTTTAATATCCGCCATGAACTTCCGGCCGACAATTTTCGTTTCCTGCCAATTCTTGTCTACTTTAATAACAATAACAGAAACAACATTTCGAGTTGAATGATTTTCTATTCAAGAATGAAACCGTTTGCTTCTTTTTCTATTTAGAAACACTTGATACTTGGCCTTCAGGTTAAGATCACAGTGTAGTACAAGACTTTTGAGATGACTGACTAATTTTATAATTACAGGTTCAAATGAACAGCTACAGCAGGAATTGGAATACACCCTACGAAAGCCTGATTGTCACAGCTGGTGAATTTCAAAAATGCAATCTGGACGTGAGGACACTTTAGAAGAAAGATATGCGATAAAATTCTGGTTTAAACTTGGAAAAAAGGCAACATAAGTGTATGGAATGCTTCAGACTGCTTTTGGACCATCTTGCATGAATCGGGCATCAGTTTTTCAGTGGTATAAGAGATTCAAGGAAGGCAGGGAGTCTGTGAGGGATGATGAGAGGTGTGGGAGGAATAAGGAAGTTAGAACACCAGAGTTGAGTGGCCAAATAAGGTATTTCATTGATAAAAACTATCGTGTGTCTATAGAGACAATAAGTGCACAGTTTGATGTCAGTGTGGGAACTGTACACACAATTATTTGTGAGGAATTGAAGATACAGAATATTTGCGCAAAGTTTGCCCCAAGGGTGCTCAGAAAAGATCAGACGATTTGACCAAGATAAGCATCAAGACAATTCCTCACCCTCCCTATAATCCAGACATTGCTCCCTGTTACTTTTGGTTATTATAAAACATTTGAAAAGTACGTGACTAAATATGCAGCAATAACATAATTTTGTAGACTTGTTAGTCGCAATATAAAATAATATTGTAATGGATACCTTTTGAAAAGTGATAAATAGCCAACTGAGAAAACTTGATATTTGTAACATGGAGAATTATTATACTACACTATATATGCTCTGGAACCCAATAAAAAGGCATTTTTCAAAAATGTACAAAATTTATATAAAAAATATATTTTTCATTATAAAAACTTTATTTATGAGAAAGATTTTTTTAACCCATTACGATTGGTATATGCAAATTGAGTACGTTTAAAGTAAATGGTTATATAAAATATATTTGTAGTCATCGACATACAGTCCTGTTTCGTTGTATCACAACTCATCAGTGCCGCTAAGCAAATATTATTAAATGCAACGGAGACATTTTGATTTATGATTCTTTTTTTTTTCTTTTTTTTTTTTTTATATCAAAACCAAAATCAAAAATATTAATAAAAGTTCCATAATTGTCGCTGTCACGAGTGCTTTCACTTCGTCCACAAATCATTTTCAGGTGTTGAGGTAAAAGTGCGAAGGAGCGAAAATGAGAATTAAAAGTGAAAACTAAAATATACAGTAAACGGCGTTAGGTGATGATAAGTTAAAATATATAGAGTCGATGAAAAATCGATTAAAATTATAGGTCGATTAAAAATTCGAGTATTAAAATCAGCAGGTTCGTGGATACCGTTAACAAAGTCCGTCCACTACGAATTACACAAGACATTTTAGAACGTTACTGCTTTTCTCGAATGCAATATCATTTATAGTGGGTTGAAGGGTTCTAATAAATGACGCTTCAAGAATTTTTAATTTTTAAATATTATTTTCATGTTGTATAATTTTTATGTTGTCAACGAGGACCTTTCTAAGATTGCAGGGGGGACAGTTATGTTTTTTTATCAAATGTTTATATATAGAACTAGTATTATATATATATATATATATATATATATATATATATATATATATATATATATATATATATATATATATATATATATAATACTAAGGCAATTTTTCTTTTTGCTTACTTTCAGAGTGCCCCTTTTTGGAGAACAGGTTTACCCCAACATTAAAAACGGCCCTGTGTCTAACTTTGCCCTCGTGGGGGGGGGGGGGGCAAGTGAATAGGAACACTCGAATGCCACATTTCATGGGGGAAGCAAATATACACCAACAAAGTGTAGTATCTGTTCTGATACTACACTTCACCTTTCCTGTCTTCGATTAATGGAGGAGAAATCCTTCGTGACTGAGTCAATTTTTATTTCTTATCCTATCCAGAGTGCCTCTTTTTGAGAAGCTGGATTTTCCCCACATTAAAAACCGACCTTGTGTCTAACTTTGCCATCGTGGGGAGGCAAATGAATAGGAACACTCGAATTAGTGTTTGGATGATGAAGGATTAATAGTGAAGCATCAGTTGCGCAATTTCAACCACAACTCTTCCCGAATCGGTATTATCTACGGCTGATGGCAGGGAAAAATTCAAGTTTCTTACCCCTGCTTATTTCCTATATCTCTACGAAGCCACCACCCGACAAAGCATGGAATATTGTTCTCACATCTGGGTTGGTGCTCCAACCACTTGTCTCTCCTTCTTAGACAGAGTTCCAAATAGAGTCTAAAATCTAATAGGCCTCATACTATCTCCAAATCTCAAGCCCCTGTCCCATCACCGTAATGTTGAATCCGTGTGCTTGTTTTACGAGTGCTTTAATGGGATGTAATCAGATGAACTTGTTGCATTTTTTTTTTTACATAGTTGTCACCACTTATCAAAGCCCGGAGGTCACTCGAGGATAAGGGTTATTTAGTATACAGTAATCAATGGGATAATATAGTAATCATTAGTAGTAGAAATTTGGTAAATTGGATTACTTAAGGGGACGGTTCATCAAGAACTTATTTACATTGGCCTTGAATACAACCAAATTGTAGTCAGCTGGAAAACAGGAAAACGGAAGACAATTCCACAGGCGTGCAGTTCTAAGAAAGAAGCTTTGTTCATGGAATCTACGTTTTGGTTTAGTCACAGATAAAGAGTGGGGAAAATTATTGATAGTGGTTTCAGATAGACGAGTGTTTTTTTGTGAAAGTTTGGCGAGGGGGGACCATAGATTGGAGTTCAGATGAGCACTTGCCATGAAAATAACGATAAAGCAGAAACAGACTTGCAACGTCTCTTCTGTGGGAAAGAGGTTGACGGGAAGAGAAAAGACAATCCGTGTTTGCATTGAAGATGGACGCTTTTAGCAGATAAGTTGTGAATTTGCAAATATTTTCTTTTTTTTTTTTTAGATGCAAATGCTAATACAGGGTGTCCACAAAATCTGGCTACATTATGTAGCCAGATTTTGTGGAAGAATCCTGTAGATTATGTAGCCAGACTTTGTGGGCACCCTGTATATATATATATATATATATATATATATATATATATATATATATATATATATATATATATATATATATATATATATATAGTAATTTATAAAATATATATGGCGATTAAGCTACACTAGCTCTACCTACGTATTGAGCGCTTTTGAAGTAAATATTTAAAGTTTACGCATAAATCTATACTTTCGTATATTAAATTTATGTGAATAAATGAAGTAGTTATATATATATATATATATATATATATATATATATATATATATATATATATATACACACACACACACACACACACACGCGTGTGTGTGTGTGTATATATATATATATATATATATATATATATATATATATATATATATATATATATATATATATATACAGGGTGCCCACAAAGTCTGGCTACATAATCTACAGGATGCTTCCACAAAGTCTGGCTACATAATGTAGCCAGACTTTGTGGGCACCCTGTATATATATATATATATATATATATATATATATATATATATATATATATATATATATACACACACACACACGCACACACACACGTGTGTGTGTGTATATTTATTTCAGTCTTTTTAGTGCGCACACTTGATTTACCCAACAATCCGGTCCATTCACCATGGATGTTCGTAGATGCATGAGGACTTCCAAGTGTAACAGTGTTTGCAGGGAACCGACTCATGTTGTGTGCAGTTTCACTTGCAAAGGAAACCAAGACAAAGAATTCAAAATAATCCCAACTGGTTTGTTTTTTGTAACAACAGCATTTATTTCCTCGTTACAGCCTTGACGTTACTCACTTGATCTAGAACGTTCTCCACGCCTCTCATGAACCTTCACTCATTCTCATTAGTGAGCCCATTCATTTTCTTAAAAACATTGGTCATCCAGCCTTTCCTGATCACAGTGAAGCAATCCTCTTTTTGGTCAATCGATAGAGATTTTCTTATTTTAGAGTCCTGGGTGAATTCATCCAGAAAATACTTGGTATACTGTTGGTTGGCCCATTCTTTCAGTTTTCATCAATGGAAGGTCTGAGTGTATTTTTGGCAATTCTTTTCGGCTATTTCCATAGCAGACTTGTTTTCTGATTCTGTCTCATTTGTCAGACAGTCTTGTCTAAAATGTTTGGCTAGTTTCGTGATGGCTCTTTTTTTTGTGATGTTGATATCCCCGATGAGGTTTGGATTCTGGCAGCTCATCAACTATTGCCTGGTGCTCACAATAGTGGCATAATGTTGATGGCCAATTTCTGAGACACCCATACCTTCTGTTCCCCTGGGCAGATACAGACTAAGCAGACACTGGTTTGTGTATGTTATTCTGTACATTGTCAACATTTTGGTGTCGTGTCTCTTTCTGTCATTTTGTGGCCAATCAATCATGCCAAATCTGTATGTTATCACAGGCATGGCAAGTTGGTTAATGGCAGTTACCTTGTTTTTGTTTGTAAGCTGTGTTTTACAGATTTTTCTAATATGGCATACATATTCACTGTCAATTTTTTCTCTCACCTTGGCATGCCAAATTGAATCGATCTTGCTTATGTCAAGGTATTTGTATTGCTCCTGCTCTTCTAGGTCTTTGATGAGAGTCTTCATTAAACATTTTCCATTTGGATTTTCTTCCCAGCTCTGATGGAGCACTTGCCACATTTGTCCAGATCAAACTTCATTCCAATATCTTTGGAGAAGACATGTACGACCTACAAGGGTCGATAAGTCTGCGTCTGAACTGGAATACAGCTTGAGGTCATCCATGAAGAACAGGTCGTTGATGTTTTGTTTGGGTGTTGTTGGTGGCCCTGGCTCAGGTTTTAAGCATTCTGATTTTTCTTTGGTAGTTTACTTTGTGGATTTATCTCAAAGCAAAAGAGAAAAGGAGAAAAACTATATCCTTGGAAGATAGCTCTTTGGGTTTTGATGTCAGAAATTATTATTGTTTCATTAGTGTGACTTAATGCTATGGCTGTTTGCCACATTTTTATATGTACAGTCATGGTCTCCGTGATTATCAAATAGATTTTATATAAATGAAAGCACTGCAATAGCCATGTGTAAAGCACATTATCATATCCCCGAGCCAGAAAACTTTATAATTAATTAATTTATAGTGAGCCGTTTATACCTACAAATTTGCTTTGTCTAGATCAAACACACAGACACAGAACGAGCTGTGTGCAGTAGCACACACACACGCATAGAGTGGAGCACATACAAACATCACATAACTTTGATACGCATGCATTTCTGACATAGCCTTCCGTTTCCCTTGACTTTTCCTTCTTTTTCACTTGACCTTAGAACTGCACACCTGTGGAACTCTGTTCCATCTGCCTGCTTTCCACCTGACTACAACTTGGATGCGTTCAAGTCCAACGTTAACAAATTCCTAATGAACGGCCCCCTTAAGTAAACACTTCATCAAATCTCCACACTAACGTAATGTACTTGCAATAACCCTTATCCCTGAGTGGCTTCCGGGCCTTGATAAGTGGTGACCACTGTGTAAAAAAAAACAAACAAAAAAAAACACCAAGCAGTGCACACATATAAACCCACACTCTTCATAAGCATGCACTCGAGGAGCAGCAAACAGAAATGTGAGGTAGGCTTGCATATTTTTTGTATAAACATTGTTACCTGTAAGATGCTTACATGTAGAGCTAATACAATATGAACAATCCAAGACTGGACAATTAAGCTATATATCGCTTGTGTTAAATATGAACTTAAACCTCTATTTGTGCACACTTCCACAGAGGTCAACACGTACAAGCCACTATCACACGTCCTTACGTAACTACCAAATTATTGCACCAATGTATGACCTTTACTTTGTTTTGTTTTAAGTAAATAATGCAGTTTTATATATATATATATACTGGTATAATAGTTTTAAATAAATAATGCAGTTTTATATATATATATACTGGTATAATAGCTTTAAATAAATAATGTAGTTTTTTATATATATATACTGGTATAATAGTTTTAAATAAATAATGCAGTTTTATATATATATACTGGTATAATAGTTTTAAATAAATAATGTAGTTTTATATATATATATACTGGTATAATAGTTTTAAATAAATAATGTAGTTTTATATATATACTGGTATAATAGTTTTAAATAAATAATGTAGTTTTATATATATATACTGGGATAATAGTTTTAAATAAATAATGTAGTTTTATATATATATACTGGTATAATAGTTTTAAATAAATAATGTAGTTTTATATATATATATACTGGTATAATAGTTTTAAATAATCAATGTAGTTTTATATATATATACTGGTATAATAGTTTTAAATAAATAATGCAGTTTTATATATATATACTGGTATAATAGTTTTAAATAAATAATGCAGTTTTATATATATATACTGGTATAATAGTTTTAAATAAATAATGCAGTTTTATATATATATATACTGGTATAATAGTTTTAAATAAATAATCTAGTTTTATATATATATATATATATATATATATATATATATATATATATATATATATACTGGGAGAATAGTTTTAAATAAATAATGCAGTTTTATATATATATAGTGGTATAATAGTTTTAAATAAATAATGTAGTTTTATATATATATACTGGTATAATAGTTTTAAATAAATAATGCAGTTTTATATATATATATATATATATATATATATATATATACTGGTATAATAGTTTTAAATAAATAATGCAGTTTTATATATATATACTGGTATAATAGTTTTAAATAAATAATGCAGTTTTATATATATATATATACTGGTATAATAGTTTTAAATAAATAATGCAGTTTTATATATATATACTGGTATAATAGTTTTAAATAAATAATGTAGTTTTATATATATACTGGTATAATAGTTTTAAATAAATAATGCAGTTTTATATATATATATATACTGGTATAATAGTTTTAAATAAATAATGTAGTTTTATATATATATATATATACTGGTATAATAGTTTTAAATAAATAATGCAGTTTTATATATATATACTGGTATAATAGTTTTAAATAAATAATGCAGTTTTATATATATATATACTGGTATAATAGTTTTAAATAAATAATGTAGTTTTATATATATATACTGGTATAATAGTTTTCCTTATTACGAAGTTGTGAACATGCTTTATACCTCGCAACAAATTTCTTCTTTCGAACATCTAAACTTCAGAATTCCCTTCCCGCTACCAGCCTCCCTGACTGTACTGATATGCAGAAGTTTAAATGTAATGTAAACCAACATCTTGTTAATCTTTCCTAGGCAGAATCCCAAATAGTAGCCCTTTACGTTCAAGTGGCAATGTGCTTTGTGGGGGGTGAATGTGAGTAAATAAAAATGTGTGCGTGTGTGTGTGTGTGTGTGTGCGTGTGTGTGTGCATGTGCGTGTGTGTGTGTGTGTGTGTGTGTATGTATGTGTGTGTGTGTGTGTGTGTGCGTGTATGTATGTGTGTGTGTGTGTGTGTGTGTGTGTGTGTGTGTGTGTGTGTGTGTGCATGTGTGTCTGTGTTTTAAATGATACATTCTGCATTATAAGTTTCATGATAGATTTAAATTCTTGGCGTAACTTATCAGTTTCTTTTGTCAGGTACTTTTACCTGCTTATTGGCAGCAGAGGAGGCATTTTGTCTGGTCAGCTTGCCTTCAGGTTCGATTACTGGATGGATCTTATGAAAATCAAGGCACCACAGTAGTCATATAAAGGGCACATTATCATATGTCTTTTGATAATCTATTCAAGCCATGCTTAGGTAACTCCGCCTCTTTCAACAGTCCTCAAGGATGATCTTATTAACCAATAGCTGGTCGTTGGTGTTTAAACACTTCCTCCTGCACCCTGCTTGATTTGTTTCCAGGTAAACTATGGAGTATGTTGGAAAATGCTGTTTGCAACTAGGTCAATGTAGGTCATAATGAGATAGCACATGGATTTGTACTTACTAGGGCGTTGTGTTTCATTTTTTTGGGGCACGAGGGACATATCACCTTTTAATAACGATGCTAATATGCTTTATTCACCCCTCCATAATCTGGTTCCTATTTATAATCGTGAGTGTTACAAGGGAGATAACTTCTTTTTCTCATTTCATAATTACTTCCCTTGTCCGGTGAAAGCACAATATTATCGAACATGCCAATTTTTAAATTTAATTAATTAATCTTTTTTTTTTTTAATATAGGTATTTATTTGCTTCCCCACATAAGCAAATTAGGCACAAGGCCGTTTTTAATGTGGGGTAAAAACCAGCTCCCCTAAAAGTAGGCAAAAAGGGGGGCACTCTGGTTACGAAAATTAATAATTGTCCCAGTATAGAGGTTTCCTCTCCAATTGACTGGTACAAATTATCTTTAAGTGCAGCTGCAGCATCTGCAGAACAGATACTACACTTTGATCCCGCCCCGAAGGCCAAAAACAACAGAAAAAAGGAAAGCCTCTTATAGATTCATTTTTAAAAATTAGTCCACGATGTAAAATATTTGTTTTTGTCAGAAATAAAAATACATTTCAACAAGCAATTATTTATTTTTAATGGGACGCTTATTTGGAGTCAGGGGGAAAAATTGAACCTAATTTTCTATTAAAAAAAAAGAAACAAAAGCTTAACTTTCCATTAAAATAGACCTTAATTTCTCAATCAAAAGTAAAAAATGAGCCTAATTTTATATTTAAAAAATAGAAAAAAAAAAAGAAAGTCTAATTTTCTCTTAAAAAAATCGAGCTTAATTTTATATTAAAAAAAAGAAAAATTTATCATAGTCCCTTCCCAATAAGCCCAAGTTCCTATTAAAAAAATTGAGTCAAATTTCCCTTAAAAAGTTTGAGCCTAATTTAAAAATCCCCAAAAAACTGAGCCTAATTTCTTATTAATAAATGAGCCTAATTTCCTATTTAAAAAAAAGTGAGCCTAATTTCGTATTAAAAAAAAATTGAGCCTAATTTCCTATTAAAAAAAAAGTGAGCCTAATTTCCTATTAAAAAAAATTGAGCCTAATTTCCTATTAAAAAAAATTGAGCCTAATTTCCTATTAAAAAAAATTGAGTCTAATTTCCCATTCAAAAATATATCCCTTTAATTTGCAGTTGGAGAAAGGGAGAAGGCAATCAAATTAAAGATTAATTTCTATGCTATATCAAAACCTATCAAATGGGACGGAAAAATAATTAGAAATGTGTGTAATTTACAAGTGCATTTTTACTTTTGTGAAAATATATGCACTTATAACATGATCGTTGACGTCTTTAATTATAGCATAGAATCACACCGACATTTGATATGCAGAGAGATGTGGCACAATGAAGAAGTCCCCTTTTAGGGGAGCTAAGGGGGGGCTTCTACATTAATTAACCTTTGCACAACTAGCTGTGTATGTTACATTATGAGGGGTATACTATCTACGTGTATATAAAGTATGTTGGGTATATGATGATTTGTGTATATATTAAAGTTTCTTCGTGTCGTCTAATGTTCATAAATCCTTGTGGATGTGTGTAAGGCATGTGTTACAGGACATTTACAATACGAATAACATTAAGGGGACGGAACACAGTTCTGAGTGGTTATGCATCTTGCCAATAAAGAAATCATACGTTTGTTCATCTGGATCTTGGTTAATGAATCTGCCAAAAAGCTGAAATGAACATTTCTTCCAAAAAAATGAACAGGAGTCTTCAGTTATATTTTAGACAGCTTTTTTTTTTTACTATATTTTCTTGTTGGAAGATTTCATGCTTGTCTTAGACTCTGCTTCACCCCCCGCACAGGACCTGTAACGTGCATCCAGGAGATAAGCGCCCGTGTGTTTGCGTGCTGTGTGGGTACGTGGGAGAGACGGATGAGGGGAAAAAGACTTACCTCGAGACCAGCTCAGCGTTACCGACCAAAAATAGAAAAGAAAGACCAAGATGGCGGCCGCCGTCTTTTGTAAAGTATGATGTCTCGCAAAGTCACACGAATTCTCGGAATATGCAAATTTAGCCGGCCTAGAACGACGATAAAAGCGGGTGAGGGGAAAGACATGGGGAGTGACAATTGAGTTGGCTGGGGAATCGTGTGGCTGTTGCTTCTTGTGCCGTGTTGAGGATATCTTACCGTGTTAAAGAGAGAGTCGGGCGCCATCTTGAATTTTTCCTTACACTTTTTCGTTACAAGCTATTTCGGCAGTTGTTAGATGAGTGGGGCGTCCGACTACGGTTGCGATGTGCGCATGTGCCGTCAGGAAATGGCATTGCTGAAAGAAGCCATCGCAGCATCAAGAGAATTGCTGCCAGGAAGCGATGTACTATTGCGGAAGCAACATATTGGTACAACATAACGCCAAAGGACGGGACGTCCCCTTCAACCACACCTGCGAATGCTATTTACACGTACCGAGTCGGAGTGAAGGGAATCAACACTACGCAGCCAACCGATAAGGGAACATATAACAGATATGAAGTGGGAGATCCAGTGTGGGTGCGGCCTCCAGGAAATCGGTGCACTGACAAGTTTAAGCGAGGACAAATATCTGGAGTGATTAGCCAGCAGTCTGTTTTGGTCGATGGAACCCCACGACATGTGCGAGATCTTCGCCCATCTACCGAGGTGCGTCACACAACTACAGAAGAAAGCAGTGAAGCGTCTAGCGATGAGCTGCCGATGCACGGATTCAGTGAGCCCCTTCCAGAGACTGATAGCGATACTTCATCTGATGAGGCGGAACCAGATCCAGAGCCCGAATCTGAAACAGTGAATGTACCTCTTCGCAGAAGCACACGCACTAGAAGGCCCCCCCCCCCAGTGCTCTCTATGTGATCATCAGATCAGGGGGGAGTGTAACGTGCATCCAGGAGATAAGCGCCCGCGTGTTTGCGTGTTGTGTGGGTACGTGGGAGAGACGGATGAGGGGAAAAAGACTTACCTCGAGACCAGCTCAGCGTTACCGACCAAAAATAGAAAAGAAAGACCAAGATGGCGGCCGCCGTCTTTTGTAAAGTATGATGTCTCGCAAAGTCACACGAATTCTCGGAATATGCAAATTTAGCCGGCCTAGAACGACGATAAAAGCGGGTGAGGGGAAAGACGTGGGGAGTGACGATTGAGTTGGCTGGGGAATCGTGTGGCTGTTGCTTCTTGTGCCGTGTTGAGGATATCTTACCGTGTTAAAGAGATAGTCGGGCGCCATCTTGAATTTTTCCTTACAGTTTTGGGCTGGATGCCGGAGTGCGGCATTTTCCAACTGCTTTTGGACCATCTTGCATGAACAGGCATCAGTTTTTGAGTGGCATAAGAGATTCAAGGTAGGCAGGGAATCTGTTAGAGATGAAAGGCGTGGGAGGAGTAAGGAAGTCGGAACACCAGAGTTGATTGGTCAAATAAGGTATTTCATAGATAAAGTGTGTTGTGTTTCTATAGAGATAATAAGTGCACAGTTTGATGTCAGTGTGGGAACTGTACACACAATTATTCGGAAGGAACTGAAGACATTGAAGATTTGCGCGAAAGATAGTTCCTCACCCTCCTATAGTCCAGATCTTGCTTCCTGTGAATTTTGGTTATTTTGTAAGCTCAGGGAAAACCTTAGAGACTGTCGTTATGTGAGAATTGAGGAGATGAAGGAAGCTGTGACGAGGGTCATTGGCATGCTCACACAAGAGGACTTCCAGGGGGCCTTCCAGAAGCTGGAATGCTACAATTAGTGCTGGAGGAGATTACTTTGAAAGGGACTAGAGTTTCATGCGTGTACTATCAATAAAAGTGCTTATACGTACATTAGCTGTTAGAGCGTCCAAAAAAAATAGATATTTCCCCTGTCTTCGCAATCTTCAAGGTGTTCACATATCGGCAAAATGCAATTTCCTCCAATTTTCAAAAAAAAAAAAAAAATAAAAAAAATAATAATTTTGACTATAATTTTCTACCCGATGAATTTTTGTAACTTTTGGATATATTACTATTTTCGACATGACAGTTAAGTAAGTACTTCTGTTTTTGCTTAAAACCTCATATTAAAAAAAAAAAAAAAAAAAAGAAAGGAATCTATCTTTCAACTCTTTTAACAAGCACCAATATTTATTTGGGCAATCATATAGATGGACGTCGGACAACATAATACGATAAACAAAATTTATAGGCGATGAAATAGTTTTATGTTATTTTTTAAATAGTATTAATATATGGCAATATATTTTGTTTTAGGCGGATAAAACCAAACAAACTAACTAAATAAAACTTTTCCGCAAAATAGATTTTCATGAAGGTAGAAAATAGTAATTCGACTTTCTAAAGGGAGGTAATCCCCAGAAAAAACTTCTCAAGCAAGAGTTATTTCCCTTGGATTAGTTCACTTAAAAAATGTATGGCTTCGTATTGATGCGAGAACCTGCCTGTAGTAAGTCAGTCTGTCACGTTTATATTGTAGGGAAGTAATGGTAGTGAGTGCTTTACGACACGGGCCAACGACATGGGTGTTCTAAGTTCGAATCCAGTCCGTTTAGCAAAAATCATTTGGATAATGTCTAGTCTTTTTCTAACTCCCCCCCAAAAAACTTTACAATTTTATAGGTTTTCAGGTGTGCTGAAAACTAATATATACTTTTAAAGTGGCACAGGAAAATAGCTTTTATGATATGAAGAAATGACTTTTTCAGAAGGTGGGGATCATTTTCTATATAAATTTAACGTAAAATGCAATACTGGATTTTTTATTTTTTTAAACACTTTTTGAATTAAAGTACAATTGTCACTGTAAACAAAATATAGTTTTAATTTTTTTGTGGTACCTGTTGAAGAGTCAACAATATATTATTGCTTTAATTCATATATTAATAAATAATTTGAATGAAATGAAATGGATGAACTGGGTCGACTTATTGTCACATTTTAACTAGATTGAAAAAAAAAAAAAAGGTCGGATTCTTCCATGCACGGGCGACTGATGAAGTCAACATGTTTCTAGATTTTTGATGTTTGTTTTTTAGGAGTTTCTACACACACACACACACACACACACACACACACACACACACACACACACACACACACACACACACACACACACACACACACACACACACACACACACACACACACACACACACACACACACACACACACACACACACACACACACACACACACACACACACACACACACACACACACACACACACACACACACACACACACACACACACACACACACACACACACACACACACACACACACACACACACACACACACACACACACACACACACACACACACACACACACACACACACACACACACACACACACACACACACACACACACACACACACACACACACACACACACACACACACACACACACACACACACACACACACACACACACACACACACACACACACACACACACACACACACACACACACACACACACACACACACACACACACACACACACACACACACACACACACACACACACACACACACACACACACACACACACACACACACACACACACACACACACACACACACACACACACACACACACACACACACACACACACACACACACACACACACACACACACACACACACACACACACACACACACACACACACACACACACACACACACACACACACACACACACACACACACACACACACACACACACACACACACACACACACACACACACACACACACACACACACACACACACACACACACACACACACACACACACACACACACACACACACACACACACACACACACACACACACACACACACACACACACACACACACACACACACACACACACACACACACACACACACACACACACACACACACACACACACACACACACACACACACACACACACACACACACACACACACACACACACACACACACACACACACACACACACACACACACACACACACACACACACACACACACACACACACACACACACAAACAAACAAACAAACAAACAAACAAACAAACAAACACACACACACACAAACAAACACAAACACACACACAAACACACACACACACACAAACAAACAAACATACACATACTCACACACCTGATAAAGTCTCTGCTTGTCTAGCATTTGCCTGTTTTTTTAAGGAGTTTCTAACCTTGCATCGGCTTACTATTTTCACATGTATGTGTTACTTTTCAGGATTGAAAACGATTTTCATCGATTAAAAATACTTTGAGTTAATATATTTCTGTGAAAACTTACTTGCTTTGGGAGTGAGGGAGAAAGTGAATTCAAGCGAAGAAGAAAAAGAAAGAGGGTAGCAATTAGAGCTATTTAGACATACTAGAACCGCTGTGTGGGAGCGTACAGGAATTCGGCTGCAGACCAAACTTTAAGTATACTGAGCTGTGATTCTTACCATCCTCATGTATGCTCTTGACCGTATATGCCAGAAATACCAAGAAACTGAACTATTGTCATATATGATGTGCCTCTGCAGATTGTTGAAAATCAGTTGCAAGATAAGATACCAAACACAAAGGTTTTAGCCCGGCCAAACCTTCTGTCTGTACACACAATTTTACAGCAGTACCATGTTCGTTGGGCAAGTAATATATGACACATGACTTATTCAAGAGTCTCAAATTAGCTCCTTTATGTTGAACTATTCAAAGGATAAAGACCTGTAGGAGGACAGCAGAAATGGTTCAAGGAAAATTTGAAGGTCTCCCTCAAACAGTTTTGTTTGTATTCTAACTCATGGGAAAAACTAACCCAAGACAGATGTTTCTGGTGTGCAACAAACCACAAAGGGACTACAATTGCTGAGTCCGCACTTGTCTCTAGATTTCGGATGTTTTATAGGAGTGTCTAACCTTGCGTTGACTTACTATTTTCACATATATGTGTTACTTTTTGAGTTTGAAACAATTTTAATTGGTTAAAAATACTTTGACTTAACACATTCCTGTAAAAACTTACTTGCTTTGGGGAGTGAGGAAGAAAGAAACGAATTCAATCGAAGAAGAAAAAGAAAGAGGGTAGCAGTTATGGCCATTTGCTTGTTAGCGTTCGTAGAAATCAATTCATGATTCAATGGCCACAAATTAATTTAACGTGAGCACGATTTTCATAAAGAAAGAAAACTGTATCTACAGAGATAAAAAAAAAAAAAAAAAATCAGATGTTGACGACTCAGCGCCAAGTTTTCATCTAAGGAAATAGCGCCTGCCGATGAAAATGTTTACGTTTTTTCAAGTTGTCATGTGACTCAAATCAACCAATCAAATGGTAACCATTTGAAACTGGATCAAAAAAAGTCTCATTAGAATATTTTTTTAAGAGCGTTAAAAAAATATATCCGTTAAAAAGTGAATCATACAAACATCTTTTTTTACTTTGCATTTTAATTCAAAATGGTCATAAAAAGAAAATTTGGAAAACCTTTCTATTAATCGTAAGTCTATGCAGCAATAGTCACCTCCAAATACCTTTTAACCTTGCCACTAACCCTAAGGTTGAGTGTTCCCTCATTAAAACATCATTTTTATTTTTTTTATTCCATTTCACCCCAAACAAGGCACAGTGCCACTTTGAAGCAGGGGGCTATTGTCGGAGACATAATTTGCAGGGATATTATCAAGGGAGATGAGTAGCAAGATGTTTGTTCACATTACATTTGAACTTCTGCATGTCAGTACAGTTGGGAAAGCAGAATCCCGGAAGGGAGTTCCAAAGTCTAGCAGTTTTGGGGAAGAAATTATTGGAGTAGAAGGCTTTCTTACACATAGGGATCTCTACTGTGTAGAGGTGAGATTTGCTTGTCGGTTTGTCAGGGGTATTTACATCAAGGGGGTACAAGGGCGCATCCACCATTAAAATACTTGTAAAACAGGCAGAGGGATGCAACATTTAATCGATGGGACAGAGGCTAAAGCTTAGATGACAGGTCAAGACCTATCAGGTTGGCGACTCTCTTTTGAGCCCTGTCCAAGAGTGAGAGACTAGTAGCAGACACACCAGACCAATGTGACAACAATACTCCATACATGGATGAATGGTGGCCTTAGAGAAGTACAGGATACTTTTAGGCGTAAATAGCTTTCTAGCACGGTGGAGAGAGCCCACCTTCTTTTCAGTGGCCTTGGCAATGCTTTCAATGTATCCGTTCCAATTTATGTTCCCTGGTGGTAGAGAAAGCTTAACTTTTTCGGCTGGTAACGCCCTCCTCCCCCCCATACTAAAAGACAAGAGCATGTTTGCATCTAAAATTTAACTAAAATGGTTATATATTATTTAAACAGTATCTGGTCAGAAAGTGCTTGATCATTGTAGGTAAAATTTATATGCAGAACTGATTTTCAAGCCTATATTCTAAAATAATTACAATTATTTTCCCTATTTTTGTTGAGGTCTTCACAAATAATCGATTACAAAACTAGTATCTCAGTTTTAGAGTGGATTAGTGTGGAAGTAGGTGTGAGTTATGAGAGGAGCTTCATCTATATATCTACTAGCGGGGGGTACCCAGCGTTGCCCAGGTGTTTGTAGGTGTGTGTGTTTTTTGGTAAATGGAAACAAAAATCGTTGGTTGATTTAAAAAAAAACGAAGCCTTGACGCGCAGTTGGAAAATAATAAAGTGTGAAAAAAAAACAACAACAAAAAAAAAAAAACGTGCGACTTGGCAGGTGCCCGTTTTTGACGAGTTAATGACGTCAACTTTGAGTGCGAGACAGTATTTTAGTTACTGCGAGTCTGTTCGCTTCTTTTTTTTTTATACGAAAAAGCTTAATGCACATGCGGCGATCGAAAATTGTTGAATATTTATCTTTTGAAAGTCAGGCAAATTAAATAGACAGGCGACCCCGGTTGTTAACTCATAGATATTAACATTTAGGCGCGATATAAAAAGTTTTAAGAACTGGAGAGGCGACCGATTGGTTCTCGGAAAAAAGCCTTTCTTGGACATACACGAAAACGGACATACATGAAAACGCACACACACACACACACACAAACATTTTCGCTTTTATATTTATAGATTACGGGGGGGGGTACCCGGCATTGCTTGGATGTTTGGAGGTGTGTATGTAGGAAAGGGTGAACCTGTTTTAATATTATAAAAAAACACGATGTTAAAAAAAATTGGAAAAATCAAAACAAAGCAAAACATCGAACAAACGTAAAGAGAAAAAAGAAAGAAAAAAGGTGTAAAAGAGGAAAAAAAAGTTTAGGTAGAAAGATTGGCTCGAACCCAAAGTATCAAGGCTAAGGCGGAAAAAAATGCCTGACACGTTACCCCTACGCCAAAGTGACATACACTTAATAACGGGTAAAATTAAACCTTTAAAAACACTTGCAGGTGGGTTAAACTAACGTCACCTTTTTCTAGGTCAAACATGACGTCATTGTCGTAGTAGCAGAATGAGAGAAAATGAAGAAACGATTTTTTTGGTAGCCTCCTTGTAGAAAAGAGCCCAGTTTAGGGTGAAGGAATTAATGTTTTTGGCCAATTTTTCGATATTTGTCGGGTGAAGGTTGGAGCTTTAAAATAATACCTATCTGGCGAAAATCTGTGGCCCGTGTCGAAAGTTTTTGCGAGACATACAAACACACACACACGCACACACGCACACACACACACACACACACACATTTTCGCTTATATATGTATATAGATAAAAGTGAAAGTATCTGTGTGTTTGCATGTGCCTGTCTGTCTGTGTAAATTTCTCTACGCAATAACTCTGTCAATTTTCAGTCTACAGACTCGAAATTGGATATATAGGGTAGTGAGGTTTGGAAAAATCTTTATAACGGGGTTTCGGCCAGAAATTTGGCTGTTAAGGGGTCAAAGTTCAATGATTTGACCTTTGAGAACTCTACCAAACTCCTCCGACAATATTGGTCTAAACACTTGAAATTTTAGATATAGGTTCCTTGGACATGAATCTAACTTAACTTGATTTGAGTCCAAAACAATAAACGTTCAGGGGTAATAATAGGGGTCAAAGTTTAAAAAAATTTACCGTTTTTTTTTTTTTTGTTCAACATACACCTCCAAATACCCGGGCATCACCGGGCTGAAATGCTAGTCAAGAATAAACAATAGTGTTGTAGTTTTAAATTCCCCTCTGGTTTTCTAGCATTGTCTCTAGCAATAATAAAATGCCATAGGCTATTTCCCTTGGCCGGAAGAAACAATTCCGCCATTATAACACACGTGTATTCTTTTTTAGTTAATAAAACCTATGCTAAAGATATACCAATCTCGGCTTCGAAACCTAGTAGGGTATGCCTGTTTCTCTTTGCTGCAACCTCTTTCCCACAGAAGAGACATTGCGAGCCTGTCTCTGCTCTATCATTATTTTCATTGGCAAATGCTCGAATGAACTCCTATCAATGTTCCCCCTTACCAAACTTTCACATAAAAACACTCAACTAACTACAACCACTATAAACGATCCCCCCCCCATTCTCTATCTCTGACTAAATCTAAATGTAGATTCCATGAACAAAGCTTTTTTCCCAGAACTGTCTGCATGTGGAACACGGTTCTGCTGTTCTGCTTCCCGATTAAATAGAACATAGTACACTTCAAATCCTATATAAACAAGTTATGTTGAGCTATCCCCATAAATAATGAAATTCTATCCAATTTACCCCATTAACAATTACTACACTACCACCTTACATTTATAAACCCTTATCCTCGAGTGGCCCTCGGACCTTGATAAGAGGTGACTACCAAGTAAAAAAAAAAAAACTTTAAAAATATCTTTTAACTTACTACACATATTTTCTTTGGTCAAACTTAAGTTTGAAATATCATCTTTGTGAATCTCACTCTTGAGTTTAAATTTGTAATGCACTAGCAGGCCGCCCGGCATTGCCCGGTCGTAAAATACGCTTAAATATGATATTTTGATTAATGTAGATTTCGTACTAATTATTATATTATATTGGACCCAATATATAGTAATGATTTAAACAGTTAAAGAAAATAATTGACTCGTGCGCCGCCACCAAAAATCACAACCAAAACGCTTAGCTTACAATTTACTTTTTCCTTTGGCGTTAATGCCTGAACTATGAAAACATGTTTGCTGCAAGGTTAAAAATTAAAACATGAACCAATAGCTATTACGTTATGCATGCATATTTATTATGCCGTCGTTCGACCTTCATCTGACAAATTCCATTTTTTAAATTTTCACACTTTTTCACCGTTTCCCCCCGCCTAAAACCCAAATATAAAGTTTTGCATGGGTTCGAATATCCTATATATTAAGTTTCATGTCTGTAGACCAAAAACTGACAGAGGAGTTTGGTAGGCAAAATATTTTAAACAAATATATATACACATACATAAATATATAGAAAGAGGTTTATGTTTATTATAACCTTTTTACACAATTATTAGCAAGTATAAATCATGTAGAATATCTGCATGAATATAATTACACGTAATAGTTAACTAAAGATGATTATCCAACAAGAAAACCGAAAAAACTAACAGAGAATTAATTAAAATGAATGTTGAAAAGAATATGCAAATTAGCTAGATCTGTTGCAGATGAATGCAATTTCACGATCCATATATAACAAAGCTGTATTTTTTGTTTTTAAATAAATAGAAAAAAGGTTTTTTAATATGAATATCAATACACACAAAACCAAGAAAGTTATAGGAGTATTGGTTTTTATTTTCGTTGTCTGTTACGTTTAAATCTTAAACACCATTCTTAAATGTATCTATCCATTCGTTAGTCTGCCATGCTTAAGATAAAAATATAATTTTCGTTAGACTGTCACACTTAAGTCTGAAATATCATTACCGTGCTCGAAAATTAGTCACACCTGACAGTATTCTATATCTCTACAAAACCACAATTCGCCTCTGACCTAGGCGTGGTGTGTTATTGTCACATATGGACTGATGCATCGATGCTAGTTTATCACTCTTAGGCAGGATACAAAAAAGAGTCTCCGATCCAATAGGATCCGCACTAGCAATCAAGCTCAAACCTCTGTCCCATCTCTGCAATGTCGCATCCCTGTTGTACAAGTACTTTTATAGAATGTATCTGATGAACTCATAGCACTTGTGTCCCCTCGACCTACATATTCCCGACTAATCCGACAAGCAGCAAAATCCCACCTCTTCACTGTTGAGGTCCATAGATGCTGAAAAGCCTTCTATTCTAATAGTTTTTTCCCCATGAACGGTTAAACTTTGACTTTAAATATGACTTGTTTGAGGCGAAAAGAGTAAAAAAAAAACCCAAAACCCAGTTTTTGTTTTTAAATTTTATTTATCTTTTTTTCTAGGAGGATAGTTGTAAGTTTGCTATAAAATGTTTCTGTGGAATGGACTGGATACGAACTTGGTACACCCAGGTTTACAGTCCGTATCATTAACCACTTAGCCATCGCCCGGAAAAGAGTGAAAAACTTGATCAGAAAGAAGCGGTAGTTTAAAGCTGACAAAATAAACAGGTTGATATTAATTGGGAGAATATTACTTGAAGAGAGGGGGAAGCGTGCGTATAATAGGAGAGGACAGGGGTTAACTAGCGACGCTCCTGGTTACAAATTGTCGAGAAGAAATTTCCTTTGAGATGACAAAAATTGAATAACGATCTTTTTTGAAATTCGTCAAATTGCGCTAATTGCAATTAATTGCTATAGCACCTGCAGAGTGGTTGTTTTGATGAGGTTAAGGTTAGTGTTGAGTTTAGGGTTAGGTTTTGGGTTAAGGTCTATGGTTAGAATTAGGGTTAGGCTTGGCGGAGATTGAAGATAGTTATTTTGGAGTAGCATCTGTATTCATCTGACTCAGCTATCTTAGAAATAAAATAAAGTTCCACATAAAAATATCAACATTTTCTCTACAATTAAATCCCTGGTTCTACCAGACTAGGCTATCTGAAGATACTGGCTTCCTGAGCAAAAGTGCACCAAACATGTATGTTATTGTTTTTTCCTTTTCCTTTGCACAATTCAACCATGTTCTGCAAAGCCAAAAAACAAATACAACAAATATCCTCTACAAAACAACCAAACCAAACACCACGATTAAATATTTGAAAATATTAAGAACTATTAAGAAAATATTAAGAAATATTAAGAAAAACTTTTTTTTATATCCTCTACAAAAACAACGAAACCAAATCAAACACCACGATTAAATATTTGAAAATATTAAGAACTATTAAGAAAATATTAAGAAATATTAAGAAAAACTTTTTTTTATATTCTCTACAAAAACAACCAAACCAAACACCACCATTAAATATTTGAAAATATTAAGAACTATTAAGAAAATATTAAGAAATATTAAGAAAAACTTTTTTTTTTACAAAATGACTAGATTCGATATTAAATAACTATAAATATTAAAAGAGTTGATATGCCACAAAACAAAACAACCAAACCAAGTACAATTAATAAATACTTTAAGATATAAAAAGCTTGAAACAGAAACACTTAAAAAATACTGGTTTCGACATAAAATAACCTGAATTGACGAATTTTACTACATAACAACATAAAAAGTCACTTTAAATGGCGACCCTCCCCTACACACACACACACACACACACACACACACACACACACACACACACACACACACACACACACACACACACAAACACACACAAACACACACACACACACACACACACACACACAAACAAACAAACAAACAAACATACACATACTCACACACCTGATAAAGTCTCTGCTTGTCTAGCATTTGCCTGTTTTTTTAAGGAGTTTCTAACCTTGCATCGGCTTACTATTTTCACATATATGTGTTACTTTTCAGGATTTAAAACGATTTTCATTGATTAAAAATACTTTGAGTTAATATATTTCTGTGAAAACTTACTTGCTTTGGGAGTGAGGGAGAAAGTGAATTCAAGCGAAGAAGAAAAAGAAAGAGGGTAGCAATTAGAGCTATTTAGACATATTAGAACCACTGTGTGGGGGCGTACAGGAATTCGGCTGCAGACCAAACTTTAAGTATACTGAGCTGTGATTCTTACCATCCTCATGTATGCTCTTGACCGTATATGCCAGAAATACCAAGAAACTGAACTATTGTCATATATGATGCGCCTCTGCAAATTGTAGAAAATCAGTTGCAAGATAAGATACCAAACACAAAGGTTTTAGCCCGGCCAAACCTTCTGTCTGTACACACAATTTTACAGCAGTACCATGTTCGTTGGGCAAGTAATATATGACACATGACTTATTCAAGAGTCTCAAATTAGCTCCTTTATGTTGAACTATTCAAAGGATAAAGACCTGTAGGAGGACAGCAGAAATGGTTCAAGGAAAATTTGAAGGTCTCCCTCAAACAGTTTTGTTTGTATTCTAACTCATGGGAAAAACTAACCCAAGACAGATGTTCCTGGTGTGCAACAAACCACAAAGGGACTACAATTGCTGAGTCCGCACTTGTCTCTAGATTTCGGATGTTTTATAGGAGTGTCTAACCTTGCGTTGACTTACTATTTTCACATATATGTGTTACTTTTTGAGTTTGAAACAATTTTAATTGGTTAAAAATACTTTGACTTAACACATTCCTGTAAAAACTTACTTGCTTTGGGGAGTGAGGAAGAAAGAAACGAATTCAATCGAAGAAGAAAAAGAAAGAGGGTAGCAGTTATGGCCATTTGCTTGTTAGCGTTCGTAGAAATCAATTCATGATTCAATGGCCACAAATTAATTTAACGTGAGCACGATTTTCATAAAGAAAGAAAACTGTATCTACAGAGATAAAAAAAAACCCCAGATGTTGACGACTCAGCGCTAAGTTTTCATCTAAGGAAATAGCGCCTGCCGATGAAAATGTTTACGTTTTTTCAAGTTGTCATGTGACTCAAATCAACCAATCAAACGGTAACCATTTGAAACTGGATCAAAAAAAGTCTCATTAGAATATTTTTTTAAAAGCGTTAAAAAAAAAATATCTGTTAAAAAGTGAATCATACAAACATCTTTTTTTACTTTGCATTTTAATTCAAAATGGTCATAAAAAGAAAATTTGGAAAACCTTTCTATTAATCGTAAGTCTATGCAGCAATAGTCACCTCCAAACACCTTTTAATCTTGCCACTAACCCTAAGGTTGAGTGTTCCCTCATTAAAACATCATTTTTATTTTTTTATTCCATTTCACCCCAAACAAGGCACAGTGCCACTTTGAAGCAGGGGGCTATTGTCGGGGACATAATTTGCAGGGATATTATGAAGGGAGATGAGTAGCAAGATGTTTGTTCACATTACATTTGAACTTCTGCATGTCAGCACAGTTGGGAAAGCAGAATCCCGGAAGGGAGTTCCAAAGTCTAGCAGTTTTGGGGAAGAAATTATTGGAGTAGAAGGCTTTCTTACACATAGGAATCTCTACTGTGTACAGGTGGGATTTGCTTGTCGGTTTGTCGGGGGTATTTACATCAAGGGGGTACAAGGGCTTGTAGTTCGTCAGAGTATCCACCATTAAAATACTTGTAAAACAGGCAGAGGAATGCAACATTTAATCGATGGGACAGAGGCTAAAGCTTAGATGACAGGTCAAGACCTATCAGGTTGGCGACTCTCTTTTGAGCCCTGTCCAAGAGTGAGAGACTAGTAGCAGACACACCAGACCAATGTGACAACAATACTCCATACATGGATGAATGGTGGCCTTAGAGAAGTACAGGATACTTTTAGGCGTAAATAGCTTTCTAGCACGGTAGAGAGAGCCCACCTTCTTTTCAGTGGCCTTGGCAATGCTTTCAATGTATCCGTTCCAATTCATGTTCCCTGGTGGTAGAGAAAGTTTAACTTTTTCGGCTGGTAACGCCCTCCTTCCTCCATACTAAAAGACAAGAGCATGTTTGCATCTAAAATTTAACTAAAATGGTTATATATTATTCAAACAGTATCTGTTCAGAAAGTGCTTGATCATTTTAGGTAAAATTTATATGCAGAACTGATTTTCAAGTCTATATTCTAAAATAATTATAATTATTTTCCCTATTTTTGTTGAGGTCTTCACAAATAATCGATTACAAAACTAGTATCTCAGTTTTAGAGTGGATTAGTGTGGAAGTAGTTGTGAGTTATGAGAGGAGCTTCATCTATATATCTACTAGCGGGGGGTACCCAGCGTTGCCCAAGTGTTCGTAGGTGTGTGTGTTTTTGGGTAAATGGAAACAAAAATCGTTGGTTGATTAAAAAAAAAAAACGAAGCCTTGACGCGCAGTTGGAAAATAATAAAGTGTGAAAAAAAAAGTGCGACTTAGCAGGTGCCCGTTTTTGACGAGTTAATGACGTCAACTTTGAGTGCGAGACAATGTTTTATTTACTGCGAGTCAGTTCGCTTCTTTTTTTTATACGAAAAAGCTTAATGCACATGCGGCGATCGAAAATTGCTGAATATTTATCTTTTGAAAGTCAGGCAAATTAAATAGACAGGCGACCCCGGTTGTTAACTCATAGATATTAACATTTAGGCGCGATATAAAAAGTTTTAAGAACTGGAGAGGCGACCGATTAGTTCTCGGAAAAAAGCCTTTCTTGGACATACACGAAAACGGACATACATGAAAACGCGCGCTCGCACACACACACAAACATTTTCGCTTTTATATTTATAGATTACGGGGGGTACCCGGTATTGCCTGGATGTTTGGAGGTGTGTATGTAGGAAAGGGTGAACCTGTTTTAATATTATAAAAAAACACGATGTTAAAAAAAAAATTGGAAAAATCAAAACAAAGCAAAACATCGAACAAACGTAAAGAAAAAAAAAGAAAGAAAAAAAGGTGTAAAAGAGGAAAAAAAAGTTTAGGTAGAAAGATTGGCTCGAACCCAAAGTATCAAGGCTAAGGCGGAAAAAAATCCCTGACACGTTACCCCTACGCCAAAGTGACATACACTTAACAACGGATAAAATTAAACCTTTAAAAACACTTGCAGGTGGGTTAAACTAACGTCACCTTTTTCTAGGTCAAACATGACGTCATTGTCGTAGTAGCAGAATGAGAGAAAATGAAGAAACGATTTTTTTGGTAGCCTCCTTGTAGAAAAGAGCCCAGTTTAGGGTGAAGGAATTAATGTTTTTGGCCAATTTTTCGATATTTGTCGGGTGAAGGTTGAAGCTTTAAAATGATACTTATCTGCCGAAAATCCGTGGCCCGTGTCGAAAGTTTTTGCGAGACACACAAACACACGCACACACGCACGCACACACACACACACACACACACACACACACACACACACACACCTTTTCGCTTTTATATATATAGATAAAAGTGAAAGTATCTGTGTGTTTGCATGTGCCTGTCTGTCTGTGTACATTTCCCTACGCAATAACTCTGTCACTTTTCAGTCTACAGACTCGAAATTTGATATATAGGGTAGTGAGGTTTGGAAAAATCTTTATAACGGGTTTTCGGCCATAAATTTGGCTGTTAAGGGGTCAAAGTTCAATGATCTGATCTTTGAGAACTCTACCAAACTCCTCCGACAATATTGGTCTAAATACTTGAAATTTTAGATATAGGTTCCTTGGACATGGATCTAACTTAACTTGATTTGAGTCCAAAACAATAAACGTTCAGGGGTAATAATAGGGGTCAAAGTTAAAAAAAAAATTACCGCTTTTTTTTGTTTTTTCTGCTCAACATACACCTCCAAATACCCGGGCATCACCGGGCTGAAATGCTAGTCAAGAATAAACAATAGTGTTGTAGTTTTAAATTCCCCTCTGGTTCTCTAGCATTGTCTCTAGCAATAATAAAATGCCATAGGTTATTTCTCTTGGCCGGAAGAAACAATTCCGCCATTATAACACACGTGTATTCTTTTTTAGTTAATAAAACCTATGCTAAAGATATACCAATCTCGGCTTCGAAACCTAGTAGGGTATGCCTGTTTCTCTTTGCTGCAACCTCTTTCCCACAGAAGAGACATTGCGAGCCTGTCTCTGCTCTATCATTATTTTCATTGGCAAATGCTCGAATGAACTCCTATCAATGTTCCCCCTTACCAAACTTTCACATAAAAACACTCAACTAACTACAACCACTATAAACGATCCCCCCATTCTCTATCTCTGACTAAATCTAAATGTAGATTCCATGAACAAAGCTTTTTTCCCAGAACTGTCTGCATGTGGAACACGGTTCTGCTGTTCTGCTTCCCGATTAAATAGAACATAGTACACTTCAAATCCTATATAAACAAGTTATGTTGAGCTATCCCCATAAATAATGAAATTCTATCCAATTTACACCATTAACAATTACTACACTACCACCTTACATTTATAAACCCTTATCCTCGAGTGGCCCTCGGACCTTGATAAGAGTTGACTACCAAGTAAAAAAAAAAAACTTTAAAAATATCTTTTAACTTACTACACATATTTTCTTTGGTCAAACTTAAGTTTGAAATATCATCTTTGTGAATCTCACTCTTGAGTTTAAATTTGTAATGCACTAGCAGGCCGCCCGGCATTGCCCGGTCGTAAAATACGCTTAAATATGATATTTTGATTAATGTAGATTTCGTACTAATTATTATATTATATTGGACCCAATATATAGTAATGATTTAAACAGTTAAAGAAAATAATTGACTCGTGCGCCGCCACCAAGAATCACAACCAAAACGCTTAGCTTACAATTTACTTTTTCCTTTGGCGTTAATGCCTGAACTATGAAAACATGTTTGCTGCAAGGTTAAAAATTAAAACATGAACCAATAGCTATTACGTTATGCATGCATATTTATTATGCCGTCGTTCGACCTTCATCTGACAAATTCCATTTTTTAAATTTTCACACTTTTTCACCGTTTCCCCCCGCCTAAAACCCAAATATAAAGTTTTGCATGGGTTAGAATATCCTATATATTAAGTTTCATGTCTGTAGACCAAAAACTGACAGAGGAGTTTGGTAGGCAAAATATTTTAAACAAATATATATACACATACATTAATATATAGAAAGAAGTTTATGTTTATTATAACCTTTTTACACAATTATTAGCAAGTATAAATCATGTAGAATATCTGCATGAATATAATTACACGTAATAGTTAACTAAAGATGATTATCCAACAAGAAAACCGAAAAAACTAACAGAGAATTAATTAAAATGAATGTTGAAAAGAATATGCAAATTAGCTAGATCTGTTGCAGATGAATGCAATTTCACGATCCATATATAACAAAGCTGTATTTTTTTTTTTTAAATAAATAGAAAAAAGGTTTTTTAATATGAATATCAATACACACAAAACCAAGGAAGTTATAGGAGTATTGGTTTTTATTTTCGTTGTCTGTTACGTTTAAATCTTAAACACCATTCTTAAATGTATCTATCCATTCGTTAGTCTGCCATGCTTAAGATAAAAATATAATTTTCGTTAGACTGTCACACTTAAGTCTGAAATATCATTACCGTGCTCGAAAATTAGTCACACCTGACAGTATTCTATATCTCTACAAAACCACAATTCGCCTCTGACCTAGGCGTGGTGTGTTATTGTCACATATGGACTGATGCATCGATGCTAGTTTATCACTCTTAGGCAGGATACAAAAAAGAGTCTCCGATCCAATAGGATCCGCACTAGCAATCAAGCTCAAACCTCTGTCCCATCTCTGCAATGTCGCATCCCTGTTGTACAAGTACTTTTATAGAATGTATCTGATGAACTCATAGCACTTGTGTCCCCTCGACCTACATATTCCCGACTAATCCGACAATCAGCAAAATCCCACCTCTTCACTGTTGAGGTCCATAGATGCTGAAAAGCCTTCTATTCTAATAGTTTTTTCCCCATGAACGGTTAAACTTTGGAATCCCCACACTCTTTTGTTTCCCTGACTGTATGAACCTACAAAAATTTAAATATAATGTGAACAAACATTGTTACTCAGCCGTCCTCTGTAGGAAGCATTCCGAGTAGTAACTCCTTACGTCCAGCTGACAATATGACTTGTTTGAGGCGAAAAGAGTAAAAAAAATCCCCAAAACCCAGTTTTTGTTTTTAAATTTTATTTATCTTTTTTTCTAGGAGGATAGTTGTAAGTTTGCTATAAAATGTTTCTGTGGAATGGACTGGATACGAACTTGGTACACCCAGGTTTACAGTCCGTATCATTAACCACTTAGCCATCGCCCGGAAAAGAGTGAAAAACTTGATCAGAAAGAAGCGGTAGTTTAAAGCTGACAAAATAAACAGGTTGATATTAACTGGGAGAATATTACTTGAAGAGAGGGGAAGCGTGCGTATAATAGGAGAGGACAGGGGTTAACTAGCGACGCTCCTGGTTACAAATTGTCGAGAAGAAATTTCCTTTGAGATGACAAAAATTGAATAACGATCTTTTTTGAAATTCGTCAAATTGCGCTAATTGCAATTAATTGCTATAGCACCTGCAGAGTGGTTGTTTTGATGAGGTTAAGGTTAGTGTTGAGTTTAGGGTTAGGTTTTGGGTTAAGGTCTATGGTTAGAATTAGGGTTAGGTTTGGCGGAGATTGAAGATAGTTATTTTGGAGTAGCATCTGTATTCATCTGACTCAGCTATCTTAGAAATAAAATAAAGTTCCGCATAAAAATATCAACATTTTCTCTACAATTAAATCCCTGGTTCTACCAGACTAGGCTATCTGAAGATACTGGCTTCCTGAGCAAAAGTGCACCAAACATGTATGTTATTGTTTTTTCCTTTTCCTTTGCACAATTCAACCATGTTCTGCAAAGCCAAAAAACAAATACAACAAATATCCTCTACAAAACAACCAAACCAAACACCACGATTAAATATTTGAAAATATTAAGAACTATTAAGAAAATATTAAGAAATATTAAGAAAAACCTTTTTTTATATCCTCTACAAAAACAACGAAACCAAATCAAACACCGCGATTAAATATTTGAAAATATTAAGAACTATTAAGAAAATATTAAGAAATATTAAGAAAAACTTTTTTTTATATTCTCTACAAAAACAACCAAACCAAACACCACCATTAAATATTTGAAAATATTAAGAACTATTAAGAAAATATTAAGAAATATTAAGAAAAACTTTTTTTTTTACAAAATGACTAGATTCGATATTAAATAACTATAAATATTAAAAGAGTTGATATGCCACAAAACAAAACAACCAAACCAAGTACAATTAATAAATACTTTAAGATATAAAAAGCTTGAAACAGAAACACTTAAAAAATACTGGTTTCGACATAAAATAACCTGAATTGACGAATTTTACTACATAACAACATAAAAAGTCACTTTAAATGGCGACCCTCCCCTACACACACACACACACACACACACACACACACACACACACACACACACACACACACACACACACACACACACACACACACACACACACACACACACACACACACTTGACAGCTTCTGCTCCTGTTGATTTCAAAAAGAATAAATATTGAAAAAAAAAATGCCTAGATTTTGTCCGATGCAATGATGAAAAAGCATATATCAGCTTTGTGGAGGTGTCTTGTTTGGTGGTCTGAGCTCCTTTGTTGGCTGCTGGCTAGTTCCTGACAAGTTAATTTGTTCCTTAAAGAACATATAGGATTAATGCGTTCTACTAGCTGACTGGTCAGTGCGTGGCCGCATCAGCCAACAAGGGGTAGATACTAGCAATAATGATGGAATAAAGATGGAGGAGACATAGTTTAGAAAACCGATTTATCATAATTTTTTGTAGGTTTCGGAAACCGACAAATTCAGCTAAATTTTGAAGTGAAATAAATTCATTGTAAAAATCCCTTTAAAGATAAATATTAGTTTTCTGGATCTCATCGTCATCAACCATTACACCTCCCCTATCCTGAGCCAGCCTAGCCAGTGAACCCCAAGAATGCTGCATAGCTTTCCTCTCCGACTTTGGCCACCAGCATTCATATGAGTTTTACTTGACTCAGAAGGCCCTCCCCCTCCCCCCACATGCTGAAATAGGGCTTCTCTTTGTTGCCGTTTCCGTAACATACTTGTTTTACGAGAAAGGGTCGTTAGCCCTATGCTCAACTGCACCACCTGGAGGACCAGGGATCACACTTTGTCTGGTTTCTATCCGTCGACCTTTCTGGCAAGGACGGCCGTGCCAGGAGCTTTTGCTCCCGCCAGTTTAGCTCTAGGGATCATTGAAACGCTCTAGCTTCTTCACCCCGACAAGGTCATAATCCAAGAAGGAGTTCCTGGATCTATTTCCAAGATAATTAGTAATGTAAAGTTTTAAGATATTAAATCAAATTTAAAAAAAACCCCACCTTGTTGGTACAAAAACTAGCTTAATTAATCCCCCAAAACAAGAGATTCTGGCTTCGCTCAAACAAAACAAAACGAAGACGTCTACACATGGATTATGCGGAAGCCTAACATGTCAGAAAGTCAAAAGGCTGTCTGAAAATGACGTCAGGTAGTTGGAGGGAGGTAGTGAATGCTGATTTTCTTTCTTTCTGTTTTCCAGCTGTGCATCCGTACATTTCTATCGTAAACGTTTGAATAATTTTTCCATTTTTTAATTGAAGTATTTTTGTGTTCCTGCTTTTAAATTAAAATTTTAATTTTAATTTTTCAAGATTATATAAACAATTATGTTACGCCGAAAGTTACACAGTCATTCAAGCAAGGTAAATATCAATAATTTATAAAAATTACGCGAAATATGTAATCTAAAAAAGTAGAAATATTTTTTGTAATTGTAATTTTTAATTCAATGATAATATCGGTAGTTTGAGAAATTAATTTTTCTTCGAGTTATATCGAATTCATCAATAAGGATTTTAGGGGCTTTTTTCGCAATGTTCTTGAAAAAATTCTTTTTTCTTTTTTTTTATTTTTACGATTTACGATGTTGTATTTTCATAGAAAAACCAAACTAAATTTATTCATTTTTTTTTACAACTAAAAATCATTACTTTAGTAAAGGTGTTCCTATTTACAATGCCTCCCCACGGGACAGAGTTAGATACCAGGGTCGTTTTTTAATATGGAGAAAAGTAACAAAAATAAAAATTGTCTCAGTCGTGAAGGATTTCTCCTCCACTGACAGAGAACAAGAAATTGAAGTGCAGCATCTGAAGAACAGATTTTTGTTTAAACAAAATAATACATTTCCACTAAGATTCAAATAAAAATAATGTGTTTATTATGTTCCGTGACCATTATTTGAGAAACATTAAAAATTTTATTAAAGTTGGTTAATTTCCTGATTTTTTGGTGAATTTTTAAGTAAAGGGAGGAGTCAAAATGTTTATACATTTTGAGCATTGGAATTCATTTTGCACGTACCTAGCAAGAGGGCATAAATTCACAAGAGAAAAACGGTATAGTGACTGCTACATATCTCGCTAGCTACATCGTTAGATGGAGCGCTAAATGTTTTCCTTTCGATTCTTGCTGGTAGCATTTTTTTGTAAACTTTTGAAATCAGTATTTTATATTTGGCACACTATAATGTTCAGTACATATACAGTTTAATCAAAGCTACCTTTTGCTCGGTGTTATAATAAATTGGTTTTCTGCTGTAAAAAAGAACTACTTGATCAAATTAAGTGAATTTCATTCCATAATAGGTACGTACAATATAACTTTTTTTTTCGATATTTTCATTGTTTTTATTTTTAAATTTCAAGTGTTCAGACCCAAAATTGTCGGAGGAGTTTGGTAGAGTTTTCAAAGGTCAAATCGTTGAAACAACCAAATTGTTGGCCGAAAACAGATCACAAAGATTTTCCCAAATCTCAGTAGCTTGTATATCAAATTTCGAGTCTGTAGACTGAAAATTGACGGAGTTATTACGTTGGGAAATGTACACGGACACACACACAGACACGTTCACTTTTATAGATATATAGATAATGTGTTTTGCATTTTTAGTAGGTGGTAGATCATTTTGACTTAGTCATGTCGCAAGTAGCTCTCATGTTGAAAAAACATGTGCATCTCTGATCTAGTTGATAGTCGGTGCACGTGTATGTGTGATTTTATTGATTTTATTGATTTTATTGATTTTATTGATTTTCTTTTGTTTATTCTCTAACGCTACTAGATCAGGCTGTATGAAGATACTGGCTTCCTGACTTAAAATGCACCAAGCGTTGATTTTATTGTTTTTTCCAATTCTTTTTGCTAAACGCAATTATGTTCTGCAAAGTAAAAAAACGACAAAAAACTTAATTTTTTCTACAAAACAACCAATCTAAAATTCATGAATAAATATTTAAAGAAATGCAGAACATAAAGCAAAAAATAAAAAAAACAAAACAAAAACAAAACAAACAAACAAAAGAAAAACGTTTATCAAAAATAACTACATTGACATTAGATAGTTAATGTGGACCCAAGGTTGGGACCATAGAAGGAAAACACAGAACGCAGATTAGGTGAAAGAAAGATATATTAACCAAAAAGATTACAAGGTAGGATAAAGGGTAAGCGGAGCTTACAATCCGGTGGTGTCTATTACGGGTAGTCGTATGTGTTGTGCACTGCTAGTACTGTTGCTGTTTCTACGGTATTACGATACTGCTCACTGGGAGTGTTATTTCGCATCGTAATATAGTACTCGAAGAAGTCATAATACAGATAAGTTTTCGTCTCATAGCAATAGTCTGAAAAGTGTTGATATGCCGTAAAACAAAATAACTAAACCAAACCCCACAAATAAATATTTGAAGATATAAAGAACTTGAAGCATAAAGACGCTTTCCAAAATTACTGGATTTAACAAATGTTGTGTATCGAGTTTATACATCTTTGTCTATGTATGTCTAGTGTATATATAAGATAGACGTGTTTGTGTAATCGATACTCGTGTATCGTCTAGTGGTTAGAATTATAAGGACAGTTACTTTTCTTTGCATATGGAGTATCTGTACGTTTCGATCTGCTGCTGCGTGTATATTTAATAGTTTTTCTGTGTGTATGTGGGTGTTTTCACATATTCACAATGATAATCAACGGAACAATAACTCGAATAATTTAAAACGATTCATAATTGTTTAAACGATTAGTAATTATTTTAATTATAAGACAAAATACAACAGCATGCCTATATACACTTGTGCCCGATATTATTCATACCCCTCGGATCTTTGAGATTTCTATAAGAATATTGCTCAAACCAGAAGGTAGACAATATTAAAGGGATTTCAAACAATAAATCACGCGTAAGCATTTAATTTAAACTCAACAAATAAATAAATTATGCAAGTTTGAAACATTATACAAAGAAAAACAATAATGTCACTAGTTCAAAATTATTCATACCTCTCTTACTAATAGTCAATAGCATGCCCTTTATTCTTAATAACTGCCTGTAACCGTTTTGGATAAAAATCAACAAGGTTTTTACAAGCATCAACACGTATTTTTGACCATTCTTCAATGCAGTAGTTCTCCAAATCCCTCAAATT
>NC_136523.1:31334400-31446900 GCF_053919585.1 Euprymna scolopes
CCGCCCTCCTCACTAAACAAGTCTGGTGGGGGAACCAGTTTGGTCGCCAGTGACCCGACCATGAGGCAGGTAGTACTGGGTTACATGGTACCAGTAGCATATGACATGAAATGATACATACATACATACATACATACATACATACATACATACATATAGAGAATAAATGACAAAACGTTATATTCCAAAATTCATGATGTTGACCATCTTATAATTTATTCCTTTAATTCAGTTGACTTATACAATTCTTGACAGCATCTGTTTCGTAGCGCAAGATCAATCAATTATTATATCAATCAGTGAATCTATTTTGCCCTTAACTCATAAGAAGAAATAGCAACGATCAATACGGCAAAAGGAATTAAAATGTGATTTGACATGGTAAAAATCCGAAAATTAGAAAAGAAGCTGCAGTTACCTTTATATTTTTCCATTACGCCATCTTTTTGTCATTTATTCTCTATATTGCTCTGTAATTACATTGAGCTTCTTATATAAGGATTGATATATAATAAGAAAATATATTTCTACAGAAATATATATAAATATATATATAATGTATATATATATATTTAATGTATATATATATAATGTGTGTGTGTGTATATATATATATATATATATATATATATATATATATATATATATATATATATATATATATAAATATATATATAATGTATTTGGGCATGATTACAAAATCCGAAAATTGGAAGAGAAAAATGACGTAATAAATGATAAAAAAAAATGTAATGCTTCTATTCCAATTTTCGGATTTTGTAATCATGTTTCGGATTTTGTAATCATACCTACATACATTTTATTTTCTTTTAATGGATAAATAAGTGCTATTTATTCTGAGAAGTTAAGGGTAGAATAGATTCATTAATTAATATAATAATTAAATGAATGATTTTGCGCTACGAAACAGTTGCTATCAAGAATTGTGAATGTCAGCCTAACTAAAAGAATAAATTGTAAGATGGTCAATATCATGAAATTTGGAATATAGTCTTTCGATCAGCTTGCCCAGTCATTGAAACTGTGTTAATAAAAAGAAAGTACTTAACTATCAACACATAATAAAATATAACTTTTTTATAACTGGAACATAACAAAAATCGTACAATAAGTAACTGTTACCAAAGGCAATAAAAGTGACACTTCATAGTTAACTTGTTCGTTAAGAAAAAAAACGAAGAAATTAAAACCAATTAACTGGTAAATTCTATTTCTCACTGTAACTGTAATAACACGCAATAGTAGTTACTGTTATTACGTATTTGATTTAGTTTTTTTTTTTACGATTTTAAAGTTTCTTTTATTGCATTAGATCCAGTAATTGGCAGTTTGAAGACATTAAAATTATTTGCAAATGTTTATTAATACTTTGAAGATTATGCAAACAATAGACTTTTAGCCTGTTAAAAACAGGCAAAAGTTATAGCCGTTGATTTATGATAACCGCTCGTTAAGAGTAGCACTTCTTTATTTACAAAATCATTCGGCGGAAGTGACGTGAGACTGATTTTAAGGTACGGATGACCAACACTGTATATAATGTAGTTTTTTTAAGCAAATATAAAAATAAAAGTTTTGGCAAATTTGACTTGGTTTTCACCTTCATATTTTTCTTTAAAATGACAACTTTAAACGAATATCGCATTTAAATTTTCCGCAGAAACTAGTTCAATGGTACTATTTTACACTCTTATTCATAAAATACGAATTCTATACAACCAGAAAAATATCACCATTCTCGGCTTCATATCTACATGAACGGCGTTCATGAAGCGATTGTATTGTTTTTATGTTATGTTATTTCACTTTTAAATAGTTGTTGTTTTTCTTGTATGGAAGCTGCAAGTAAGCAAACATGTATAATCGTGTTTCCTCTTCGAGCGTTCGTCTATCCGGTTGGGAAGAAACCATCTGTTACCGAATATTATATGAAAAAAAAATGTCAAAAACATCTTAATTCATTTTAGTGTCTGTATATCAATATCATTATCAGCAGTAGAAACAGCAACAATAACAACAAACGCAACAACAGCCACAACAAAACAACAGCACTATCAACAACAACAAAAACATCAACAACAATGGCAACAACAATAGCACAACCATCAGCAGTAGCAACAACAACAACAACAACAACAACAACCACAAAAAAACAGCATCAACAATAACAGCAACAACTACAACAACAGCAACATCAACAGCAGCATCAATAATAATAACAACAACAACAACAAAACAGCATCAACAATAACAACAACTACAACAACAACAACAACAACCACAACAACAGCCACAACATCATCAGTAGCAATAACAACAACAATAACAACAGCAACAAACACAGCAACAACAATAACAACATCATCAATAACAATAATGCAACAACTTCAACAACAACGGCAAGAAAACAAAAATAAAAACAAAAACAACAGCGCAACAGTAACAACAACAGCATCACTATAAACAACATCAATACACAACAGTAACACAACAACTATCAACAACAGCTGCATTACTCAACAACAACAACAACAAGAAGAACAACAACAACAGTATGGTGACAGTGGCCAAGCGATTAACCGCACGGTCTTACAACCTAGGTGTGCCAGTTCTAATCCTGACCATTTTACAGAAAAAAAAAATCAATTTTCGTTTAGGATGTTGACAACCTTCACATGGTTCCATCTCGTAAGTACTCGCTGTCTTTAAGAAAGAATTCTAATTAGAAAGATATCGGGGAAACGAGTGCCAACAATATTCATCTGTTTCATTCTAAAACGAATGAAATGATACTCAACAACAACAACACCAAGAAGAAGAAGAAGAAGAAGAAGAAGAAGAAGAAGAAGAAGAAGAAAGTAACGATGAAGAAAAAGATATGAGTGGTCATAGCATAGCTCCACTTGATAACGTATGGATATTTAACGGGATTATCTATCTATCTATCTATCTATCTATCTATCTATCTATCTATTGTGTAAAAGAAAATTTGTGTGTATGTGTGTGTGTATTTGTTTTTGTGTAAGTTCGTGCCATATGGACTCCGAAACGGCTAGGCCAATTTATATGAAATTTCGCACAAATGTACTTTATATATCCGGCAGTGTTCTTAGATGTTTTTTTTTTGTATCGGAATGTCTTCGATAAGTATCAGTAATCGATAATAAAAACAAATCGATGGAAAAAGGCGGTTTTGACTAAAGTTACCACATTATACAGCCTACCATCACACGTGCATTTGAGAAGTTTTATTATCACGCAAACAGAAAGGCCCAGCATATAAAATCAACAGTAGATTCTTTTATATGACGTGTTCGAAATCAATGCTTCTGTTTAGAGCACAAGTGAACCATGGTACTTGACTTTTGCATTTTAAACTTTAATTAAAACCGTTATATATAAGATAATTTTATAAAATATACAGTAGGTTCTCTACAGTGCAATGTAGAGTACAATGTGTTGTGGACTAAGTCATTGTGAAGAGGCATGTGAAGCTTTTTTCCTGCGCATCGCGATGAGTCTCCAACTAGAACAGCAATCAATCGATTTCACAGATTTCGATGGCAACAAACATATGTGAGTGTGAAACATTCGTTGATCATCGGCCAATCCAGGGCAACGTCAGGTTTCCCTGCTAATAATAAATAGAAATGAGTATGACAATTTGAATGCTAATGTAATGCTCACTGTTATATATGTGTATGTATGTCGTGTTTGGAATGCGACTACGATTGTTTTGATGATTTTAGGGTTACAGAGTAAAATTGAAATTGTAAATATTTGATTATTTTCATCTTAAAATACACTGAGATATCCATAAAAAGCAACCGGGCGAAGATCAAGAAATCAACATTTAAAAGATAAATAAATTTGTATCGAAATTATCAAATATATTACTTATTTTAACCATACTAGCGGGACCTGTGGAAATTCCACAGCGCCATCTTTCATATGTAAAATATATTGTTGCTAAGCATTCTATGGATGTCCAGTGTGAATGGAAACCCCGCGATATTATTGTAGCCCCTTTGTTAAAACTGTAAAAGTATTTATCTAAGTAATCCGGCTAATGTAATGTCAGAATATATCTGGTTATTACGATTTATCTCAAATAACCTTATCGGAGACTGTAACATATTTCCATTGTATGGACGCCCGGCGCGGACGGAAACCCCACAATATCATTATACTTTCTTCAGACATAACTTTCGAGTATCCATAACGTCTGGCATCACTTGCATATTCGCAAGCACGGCTTAGTATCCTGTTCAGAACAATCTAATTTTTTCTTTGTTGATTTTTTATATACCCAAACAGATTTTTTTTATATACCCAAACCGATTTTTTTTATATACCCAAGCCGATAAATAATTCTAAAAAAGTTTAATTTAATAATATTAGTGACTCATGTATGTGTGCGTGTATATATATATATATATATATATATATATATATATATATATATATATATATATATATATATATATATATATATTAAGCCCCCCTCCTTTGGGTAAAGCACTGTCGTAAATAATCTCACCCGCTACTTAATTGGCTGAAAAAAATGCGACTCTCGCTGTTTGTAAACAAGCGGTTTGAGCACTTTTAAAGTAGTGGACAAAGTTATTTGTGGGCACCGCTTCCGTGGGTCGATGGGTAGAACTATCGACTGTCAACGCGATTGTCGTAGGTTCAATCCTCGGCTTTGGAGATGTGCTAGTCTAGCGGCACTGATGAGTTGTGATACCCGAAACAGCACTGTATGTCAATGACTATATATATATATATATATATATATATATATATATATATATATATATATATATATATATAGATAGATAGATAGATAGATAGATATATAGAGAGAGAGACAGCCGCTAACTACGGGAGCGACTTATACATTAACATTCTACTGCATATTATGTCAATCTGCAAAAGTAGGTCAGGTTTTAGAAGATAAATTGCGTTTTGACATGATTAAAAATCCGAAAATTGTAAGAGATACCCTATAATAATAATAATTTTTAAATTAAAAATTGTGTAATGGAAACATATTATAAGGTATTTACAACGTCTCTTCCAATTTTCGGATTTTTAATCATGTCAAAATGCATTTTATCTCCTTTTAATGGATTGATTGTTGCTATTTCTTCTCACGAGTTAAGGGCAAAATAAATTCACTAACTGATATATTAATTAAGTGATTGATTTTGTGCTACGAAACAGATACTGTCAAAAATTGTAAATGTCAACTGAATTAAAGGAATAAATTGTAAGATCGTCAACATCATGAACTTTGGAATATAGACTTTTGTCATTCATTCATTGTATTGCTCTGTAATTACATTGAGCTTCTTAAATAAGGATTGGTATATATTATAAGGAAATAAAGTATATTTCCACACACACACACACACACACACACACACACACACACATATATATATATATATATATATATATATATATATATATATATATATATATAAAACGGGTACCGATACTGCACCAACCGCACCGAGTGTCCTTAACCTCATCGGCTGCATCCGATATGACAGGTGTTCTTTCGATCGTACATTGCCCCGTCACAAGTTGGCCTGTTGATCGTCTTCACCCGCTGTGTTTTCATGGTGGGACGCTTTGCCTCTCGACCGAATCGTCTTCTATATATTCTTTCTATTTTTTTTTTTTTTATAAGCATTGATATGTCGCTACACAGTCATGAGCATGTTTCGATCAGCCAGTTACTTGTAACTAGAGACCTCTTCAGGCGGTACAGCTTTTAGCCAATTTGAAACCGTAAACAAACAGACATTTTTTTTTTTAAATATTAGAAAAGAAATGGTTTTAATGATTTTAACTGATAAAGAGCGACTATAAGGGGAGGTAATTCGTTTCTCATTCATAAATATTTGCGATGATGATGTTTTTAGTGACACTGGACGTACAGACAAGTAAATTAGTATTTAGATTAGCAAAACCCTTTTTCTTTTTTCTCTCCAGTTAAGGCCGACAAAGGGCACTCTGACCTGCAAAAAGTGCCTGAATAGCTCCGTCAGAGGGCGTCTTAGGGGATTAGTAATAAACTAACCCCTTCTCAAAGAGAAAAGGCAAAGCTTGGGTGGATGGACCTCTTAGAACTGCACAGAACAAATCTCCCGCCGCAAAATCAACAGGAACCGGATCATTACAGGAATGGTCTAACCTCTGTTGATTTTGCGGATAAAGATCTCTAACTGAGGAAATATATTAAATGATATCTGTACAATCGTTAATAAAACTCAAGGGGGAGAGAGAGAGAGAGAGAGAGAGAGAGAGAGAGAGAGAGAGAGAGAGAGAGAGAGAACAGTTTGGAATCGGTGACACAATTTTTTTAGTTCTTTTATTTTCCTATTCATATCCCGGGCACCGCCAGGTAACCCTACTACTAATAAAGATCACCTATCTATTAAAAACATCTCGCTCCTAATACGTTCAAAGAGTCGACTCGATTCACGTCAATATCTTGAGTTTGTCTCTAATCAGATTGACCGGCGGAAGAAGTAATTTTAAAGCCGACATCTTCCTTAGTTTAATGAAAAAAAACATAACACAAAAAACAAAAAACACAAAAAACAAAAACACAAAAAACAAAAATAGATTTATTTGTTATTTTTCCGTTAATTTCCTCTCTTGTCATTGATTGTCCTGTTCGAGTGATCAATTGCTTTTAGGTAAGAAAAAACAAAAAACAAAAAACAAAAAACAAAAAAACAAACAACAAAAAAAACAAAAAACAACCCCCCCCCCAAAAAAAAACAAAAAACAAAGGACTTACCGTTCGACCTAAAGTCTAGTTTGGAAAAAACCTAGAGTAGAAACATACAAGTTCTAGCTGGTTACTTCACACCAGTTTCGCATTGGGGCACTCGAATACCACGTCCTTGTGTCAGAAAAAAAACATGCTTTTGCCATTTATGCAGCTTCACATGGTTTAAAAATTGAAACAGCATAAATAAGAGAAACGAAAGTGAATATGCAAAATGTACGTGCTATATATACAGTGCCGGCAAAAAGAAAGTCCGCCCTTTTTCAAAAACTGCAAATTGAAGCTAAATTTAATGTAACTGTTTAAACAACCTATACCTCATTTGATTCGCCTTTTATTCCTCTATAATTTTACCTGCTCACATTTGACTTTTAATTGAAATATTCTAGTGTTCACGTCAATTTAAAAAAATAAATTTCAAATTGAGGAGGCAAAAAGAAAGTCCGCAGCAACAAATTCGCTTAAAAGCAGCTTAAATTATCGCCCCTAAATTAGTTTAAAATATCCACCAACAGGCAACAAAGCATCTCTAATCGTAATTGTTGTTGTTCTAGGTTATACAATGTACCATTTAGTTCATATGCCATGACTTTCTCTTAGTGATCGTCAGAAGCTCATTAATCTTCACCTTTCTGGTTTATCCAATCGAAAAATCGGCCGCAGATTGAAATGTGATGAGAAAATGGTACGAAAGACTGGGAAAAGCACCAAAACACCGGCAGTGTTTGTGATGCCCCTAAATCTGGCTGTACTAGAGTTACTTCTAACAGGAAAGATAATGCTATCAAGATCCGCAGCCTGAGAAACAGATTTGAAACAGCTCCCCAAATCCAACAATAGTGCAATCTTGTTAAAAGGTGCTCTTTTTCTACTATCAAGAACAGATTAAAGGAATTTAATTTGCGAGTATATGTTGCAAGACGCAAGCCAATGATTTCTGTAAAGAACAGAAAGCACCGTCTGGACTTCGTCAGATGCAATGAAGATCATGACTCTTCATATTGGTCAAAAGTACTTTTTAGCAACGAAAGCAAGTTCAATAGACTAGGCAATGATGGTAGGCAGTACACCGTCGGAGGAAAGACGAAGAATTTCATCCTAGGTGCTCAGTTTCAAGGCTGCAAGGTTCAGTTTTAGTGTAGGGCATTATTAGTACCAATGGTTCGCTTGCAAGGTCGAATTAATTCGACCAAGTACATTAATATGTTGCACGAGCATTTTCTACCCTACTTTGGTCGGAATTTTGATGATAACCCCATCTTAATTCAGGATAATGCTCCCATTCACACAACTGACAATGTCAAGAGCTTCCTGGAAGAGCATAATATTCCGTCTTTGCATTGGCCCGCACAATCTCCAGACCTCAATCCTATCGAAAACGTATGGCATTACATCGCAATCATAAAATTTCAAATTTGGAAGAAATTTGAACAAAAATTAAAGAAAATGCCCTTTTCTCTGGAGTAGTGCTGCAGTTTAATTCAAGGAATTCCCAAAAGATTGCAGGCTGTCAAATTTCAGAAAGGCTATGCTACTAAATATTAACTAGTTCATTGTGTTCCTGTTGTATTTTTGTTGCATTAATGTCCTAAAGTAACATTTAAATAACAATTTTCCATTTTCTTTTTGCCTCCTCAATTTGAAGTTATTTTTTTAAATTGACGTGAACACTAGAATATTTCAATTAAAAGTCAAATATGAACAGGTAAAATTATAGAAGAATAAAAGGCCAATGAAATGAGGTATAGTTTGTTTAAACAGTTACGTTAAATTTAGCTTAAATTTGCAGTTTTTGAAAAAATTACAAATGCAGACTTTCTTTTTGCCGCCTATATATATATAGTATGGAAATAAAAAAATGAAAAAAAAAAACGTTTACAAGGGTTTTTGATATAGATGTACATAAGAATACTTTGATAAGTATGTTTCAACTTAAATACGGATGGTATAATAAAATTGTGGGGTCTGCGTTCGCGCCTGGCCTCCATGGAAATATGGCACAAACTTTAACAAAGACTTTTCATATCTATCTGCGTAAGTATACTTTGATAATTATGTTTCAGTTTGAAGAAATATCGTATAATAAAATTATTGGGTGTTCGTTGGCGCCTGACTTCCATAGAAGCCGTTGGTCTAGTGAAGGTAGGGTCAGAAAGGGGAAGGAAGTTACGATAGGCATTTTAAAATGTTTTGGCTAGATTGATATATAACAATATTCAGAACAGGTTTCTGAGTTCTTATATATATACCGCTTCCAAATTTTTTTAATAATTTAACGTTGGTTTCATGGCATATTATTTTAGTGTTGCTGACTAAAATTTCTTTAATTTCGGAGCGGGACCAGTTATGTTTTTTTCTGTAAATGTTGTAATATAATACTAGATTCTACATTATGAATGGTAAGGCGACGGGATAGCATGGTCGTTGTGTAACCAACGTAACCGACGTACTTATAGTCTTTTTGTTATTAAAGGAGTTACACTCTCCCAGCTGGCATTTGAACTTATAGATGACGTTGGTTCGTTCTAGTGGTTTTAGGATAGGAGTGCATTGTATTTTTACAACTAGGTTTTGAATTTTAATTTTTTATAATACAGTCTAAGTTTATGTTTTTATAATAGAGTCTAAGGTTATTTTTTATCAGTGGGGGAAACGTATCTATGAATAATATATTTTATGGCTGTTTTCTTCCAATTTAAATCCTGGTTTTATTTGGTTGCAATAGAAAATGTTAATTGTATTGGGATTTTGATGTTGATGGGTATTACTGTTTGTGGTTGTGTTTTTTTTTTAAAGTTCAGGAGCATTGATTTTATTTACTGGTCGACTATGTAGTTTTGAAATCCGTTATTAATGCGGCCTTGCTTGATATTCATTAGTTCGGGTAGTAGTGTATTTTTTTTGTCAGAGGAAATAACGTTTGCGCGATTAAGAAGGTTTTCGATTATGGCTAGCTTCAAATTTAGGAGGCAGGAATTAAGGCCAGTAGGGTTTTTATAGTTGGAGGTTTTGAAGGTGTTGTCAGAAGTATCAATGAGGATGCCAAGGAAAGGATTTTAATTATTAACATTCATTTCTATTGTGCATTTAAGTGTAGAGTTATCCAGAAAGAAGTTCTTCAATCTTAGTATTTGTTCGTTGTTATTGGCTAGGATGAGAATATCGTTAACATACCGTACATAGATAGATAGATAGAGGGTTAATGGTGTAATTAAATATTTGGTTTTATATATAAAAAAATTAAAAATTATTTTTTAGTGACTTTTTAAAAGTATGTTCCCTACATTCAAGGTGGTTCATATATATATATATATATATATATATATATATATATATATATATATATATATATATATATATATATATATATATATATATAATTCATAATTTTATTTTTTCATTCATAGTGTTGTATTGTCTCTCTCTCCCTGTAACAACTTATCTGTTTATCGCTCATGTATGTATAATCATGTTTGTTGGACTTCTATGAAGATACGTGCTGCTAATAAATATATACACTCTAGCTTGTTTCAGCCGGTTGACAATCAAACAGAGAGACGGTTTCATAACAAAACTGTTTTTATTTAATTTTTATTTTGCCTGCAGTTGTCGTCGGTCGTATCGAGGAAAAAGTGGTGAAAAAGGTCAGGTTGGGGTTTACTAACTAACGATGTGCATCTATTTCCGTCTCTCTTTCTCTTTGTTCGTCTAACCTCTCGCTTTTATTGACAAATTCTTTCTTTGTTCCGTTAGAGGTCAATATAAGTTTGACATGGTATTTTCTTTGTTCTCTGCTAACCTAGAATTTGTTTGTGTGCACGATCTCCAAGTTCCTTTATCCAACAGTAGTTATTAATTTCCTCATAAACTATTTGCCCGGTTCGGAGTTGTCATGTCAGTTTACTTCAAGGACTTCTGTGAGATGTTCCAAATTAAACAGGTCATAACCCCCCAGTACCACCCGTGATCAAACGGGCAGGTGGAACGCTTTATCGACATTTTGAAATTATATTATAACCATTATATATATATATATATATATATATATATATATATATATAATAAACATTATATACATATATACATATATATATACATATACATATATATATATACATATATATATAATTTTATTTTTCATTCATAATGTTGTATCATTTGTCTCTCTCTGTAACAATTTATCTGTTTATAGCGCACGTATGTATACTGTGTGTATATATACACTATAGCGTGTTCCAGGGTTTTGCAATCATACACAGAGACGGTTTCATAACAAAGCTGTGTTTTTACACAGGTATCACTCCATTATCAAGGCCAATAGGCCACTCGAGGATAAGGGTTAAAGAGTGTACAGTAGAAATTGGACAATATAGTAATCAATTCGGTAAATTTGTTAACTTATATGGAACAGCTCATCAAGAACTTGTTTACGTTAGACTTGAAGACAACCATATTGTAGTCAGCCGGAAAGCAGGAAAACGGAAGACAATTCCACAGTCGTGCAGTTCTAAGAAAGAAGCTTTGTTCATGGAATCTACGTTTAGGTTTAGGTACAGATAAAGAGTAGGGGAATTATTGATAGTGTTTTTAGGTAGACGAGTGTTTCTTGTGAAAGTTTGGTGAGGGGGGACCATAGACTGAAGCACAGTCGAACACTTTCCATGAAAATAACGATACATCAGAGACAAACTCGCAACATCTCTTCTGTGAGATACAGGTTGCAGCGAAGAGAAAAGGACATCTCCTACGAGGCTACGAACTCTATTTTGAACTCTATCAAGGCAGGACAAGTCTTTTCTAGCAGCTCCTGCCCAGATGTGGCAACAGTATTCCATCCTTGGACGTACCTGGCTCTTATATAGATAGAGAATTGCATCAGCAGTGAGATATCTACTGGATCGATAGAAAGATCCCACCATTTTTCCAGCGACCTTGGCAACAGATTTGATGAACGTGTTCCATTTAAGATCAGGAGTAACGGTCAAGCCCAGAAGCTTGTCAAAACTTGAGGCCTCCTGAAGACGAAAGCCATTCATTTCAATTGATACCAGATGTGGATCAGAGTGTTAATGATGTAAAGAGAGAAGCTTGGTTTTAGATGCATTAGAAGTAACCAACCACTCCTTTCCCCATTGTACTACATGCTCAAGATCAGAGGAGAGAGAATCGAAGAGAACTTGGTCGTTTACTGTCTTAGATGTGCTATCATAAATGGTAGTGTCATCAGCATAAATGTCTACAAATGATGTAAGGATGTGATTTGGAAGATCATTAATGTTGATAAGGAATATAGTTGGGCTCAGGATGGACCCCTGAGGGTCTTCAGCATTAATACTGTGAGCTTCTGATTTTTGTCCCTCAACTACTACTATTATGAACCTATCAGAAAGAAATGATTTAATAATTGAGAAGACATTTACAGCTATACCATAGCTAGAGATCTTGTGAAGTAAACCTTTATGCCATACCCTATCAAAGGCCTTAGATATGTCAAGAGCAATTGCCCTAGAAAGGTTCCTCTGTCGAGAGATTTGCTAATCCTATGAGATATAACTGTAAGCACATCTGCAGTAGATCTAGCAGAACGGAAACCATATTGTGTGTCACTAAGAAGGTTATTTTTGCTGAGATGGTTGATTACTTCTGTATTTAACACAGATTCCAGCAACTTACTCATGACGCACTGGGGACTTATTGGCCTGTACTTAGAGGGGGATGAGCGATCACCTTAATTCTTAAATACAGGGCATACTGATGAGATATTCCAGGGTGATGGGAAGCTATTCTCCTTAAGACAACGTTTAAACAGCTTTGTAAGGATGGGCGCAAGTTCTGGTTGAAGTTTTTTGAGCACTATAATTGGAATACCGTCAGGGCCAGTTGCTTTACTGGAATCAAGGTTTTTGATATTTGTATATCACATAGCATGTTTTCTGATACAGGAAGAAATATTGGAGGTTGGCGGCCTTGGTCGCAAAGGGTAGAATTAGCTGCAAAGTTCTTGGCAAAGAGGTTGGCTTTATCTGATGCTGACGAGATTACCGAGTCCATTGATGATAATTGGGATAGAGCACGCGCTTCTGTTCAGGATTCTGTTTACTATTTGCTAAAACAGGGTGATGGGAAGCTATTCTTCTTAAGACAACGTTTAAATAGTTTTGTAAGTATGGGCGCTAGTTCTGGTTCCTGCAGTAGTTGTCGGACGTATCAAGCAAAGGTGGAAGGTGAGGTTCGGGTTGACGATCGTGTTTTTTTCTCCGTCTCTCACTCTTTGTGCGTTGTGTAGTGGGATACATGACTGGAACAAGACATATAACGGAGGATGGGACATTTATATAACAACGTATACGGCGACGACGGTGATGACAATTATAATAGATAGACAGAGAGACATAGACAGTTCTTAACACGCAGAGGGGAAATACATTATTGATGATAAGGACTTTGGAAGGTTGTTTCATATAATGTTCATTTACAAAGACGATAGACAAAACACATTACCTTTCGCTGGATAACAAACGAAGACAACGTGTGACATTTATTCCAGCTGGATGGGAATGGCTATGTATTCGATGTCTTGCAGAATTACTACATTTACATTCGGCCCCGCTTCCGAAAGAGGCTTAGCTAACTCAACTCCTCTGTCTGTCAACTCTGACCTCTGACTGACTGACTCTAACTTAACTGAATATATTATAATCTATCTTCCTTTGTGACGTCAGAACGTGCTCAGACATGTGAATGTCTCCTCACATGGATTTACATATTACATATATCGTCATTTTATCGTCGTATCTGGATTTCTCTTGCACTTGGTTCACCTGGAATATTAGTTAGGTAGGACTTCAGGTTCTTCTTCATAAGTCCTGTTCACCTATCATAACTGGTGTGTGTGTGTGTGTGTGTGTGTGTGTGTGTGTGCTTAACGTCTTCATCGAAAAAGAAACGTTTGTCGCGGTCTCCAATTTCTCTTTCAGAGTTAAACGAACAACAATATCTTCGTCGCCACTGCCCATGATTACAGCCTTTGCCACCCCCGTCTGTGTTGACGTGTATCTCCTCCTCCTCCTCTCTTCCAATCAACCGACTTCCTTTTCAGCTTTGACAAGGCGATTATCAAGAATCCGCCATTGCATCCGACGTCACGTGATCATCCACCTCTTCGTTCCGTTTCGTTAGGAAATAAAAAGAAACGCAGCCATTTTGAACATTAACAACAGAAACCGAAAAAAAAAATACGCATTTCTCATTTAACCTCGATAAAAAAAGGAAAACCAAAGGAAGGAAATAAACCCCCATTAATGGAACCTGGGAAATACTGAAAAAAAAAAAGCAAAACAAAACAAAACAAAACCTCTTTTTCATCCGCAAACATTCGCCACTTCGACGTGAGGGACTAATATTTAGAATAATGTATAACAGGTGATTTTTGTTAGAGTTGAGTAGTGAGGTGCTTGTTCACATTACATTTAAACTTTTGCATGCCAGTAGATTCGGGAAAAAGGAAACACTGACAACACTGAAAGAAGTCACTGAGTTTACGTACCTGGGCAGCAACATAGGTTCATGAGAGAGATATCGAAATTCGTATCTCAAACGTATGGGTTGCATTGGATAAGCTGCGGTTAGTATGGACTTGAAGGCTAACTGGCAAACTGAAAAGGCAGTTCTTCAGAGCACTGGTAGAGCCTGTCCTTGTTTACGGTGCTACAACCTAGACACCCACAAAAAGGCAAGCTCGACCACACGTACACCTGTATGCCACAAACAGTATTAAATATATCTTGGCAAGATCATCCCCCGAAACAGCAACTTTATGGCAACCTACCTGTTCGAGGAAAGAAACTATTAAAGTAGAAGTCTTTCCGGCATCGAGGGACCTCAACAGTGAAAGGGTGGGATTTTGCTGTTTGTCGGCTTCATCAGGAGTATGTACGTCGAGTGGGCACATCAGAGATCATTCCAAGTACTTGTAAAACAGACACAGAGTTGTTTTTTTTTACAAAGGAGTTGCTACTTATCAAGGCTCAAAGGCCACTCGAGTATAAGAGTTAATAAGCGTACAGTGGTTAATGGGACAATGTCGTAATAATTGCTAGTAGTGGATATTTGGTAAACTGGGTTACTTAAGGAGAACGGCTAATCAAGAACTTGTTTACATTGGACTTGAAGACGAGCATATTGTAGTCAGCTGGAAAGCAGGCAAAAAGAAGAGAGTTTCACAGGTGTGCAGTTCTGAGAAAGAAGCTTTGTTCATGGAATCTACGATTAGGTTTAGGACACAGATAAAGAGTGGGGGAAAATTATTGATAGTGTTTTCAGCTAGACGATTGTTTCTCGTGAAAGTTTGGCGAGGGGGGCCAGAGATTGGAGCTCAGACGAGCACTTGCGATGAACATAACGATAAAATAGAGACAGGCCCACAACATCTCTTCTGTGAGAAAGAGGCTGCAGGGAAGAGAAAAGGGCATCTCCCACTAGGCTACAAAGTCTGTTTTGAACTCTGTCAAGGCAGGATAGGGTCTTTCTACCAGCTCTTGCCAAGATGTGGCAACAGTATTCCGTCTTTGGACCTACCTGGCTCTTATATAGATAAAGAATTGCATCAGCAGGTAGATATCTACTGGATCGATAGAAGGATCCCACCATTTTCCCAGCGACCTTGGCAACAGATTTAATGAACGTGTTCCATTTCAGATAAGGAGTAACGGTCAAGCCTAGGAGCTTGTCAAAACATGGAGCCTCCTCAAGATGAAAGCCATTCGTGACGATAGAAAAAAGATTGGAAGTTGACCGATAGTGCGGGACTTATATCATTTGAGACTATTTTTTGGCCCATGTCCAAGAGGTAGAGACTAGTAGTAGATGCACTAGCCCAGATGTAGCACAATACTCAATCTATGGCCGAATAGGGGCTCGTTGTAGAGGAATAGGATACTTTTCTAGCACGGTAGAAGGAGCGTACCTTTTTTTATCAGCAGCCTTGGCAATATCCTCAATGTATTTATTCTGATACATGTTGATTTTAAATGTTAATGTAGTTTGAACGATGAGCTCTTATGTAGGATGTTATTTATCATGGCAATCGATGGTTGAGAAGTTTTTTTTTAATTGGTCGTTTTATGACATTAAACTATATTGGGTATCCACTCCACTACAAACTAAATGTCGTTTTCTAAGGTTTCTGCTATTTCCTTTGATATGTGTACTTTCTTTTTCTCCTCATGTCTTTTAGAAAGTGTAGTGTCATCAGCAGGTACACTCATTACGGATACAATTTAATCAGACTTTAATATTTTCATAAACAAAATAAAAGTTAAACGAGGAGAAACACATAGTCTTTTCACATGAACGCGTACAGTGAGCTTTTCAACAAATTCGCACGCGCGGCACTTGTGAAATTTTGTTTTTTACCAATGAGTGATTAAGATACAAATTAAATACTAAAAGTCCTTTTTACATACGTGCGCGGTTGCTGGTCTTTAATTTTTATCATCGCTTTTTTATGCGTGAGCCGCGATCCTTTTGAAACGAATATGTCATATTCAAAAAAATCACTTAATTTGATCAAGTAGTTTTATGTTTTTAGTAAAGAAAATAATATTTTATGAGGAAGTAAGGAGCGGTCATATTGTCTTAAATTTTTGCCAAAATTCACGGGCGCCAATTCAATTCGACTACAGAAATAAACAAAAGTTATAAAAAAGAAAAAATGTAAGTCTTTGAATTTCAACAAAGTTCTGCACTATATATATATATATATATATATATATATATATATATATATATATATATATATATATATATATGTGTGTGTGTGTGTGTGTGTGTGTTATTTGTTTTTGTTTTTGCGGTACGTTTTGAATGAATTCAATTATTTACGAAAGTGCATTTTTACCTAAATACGAGTTGGGAATAATTTTCCCTTTAACCAACTTGGTACCTCCACACCGGAAGCGGCATACATATTGTTTTTAAAATATAATTATCCACTGACACGTTTCGTCGTTTACATATATATAATGTAATATTTGTAATATTTGTCTAAATAAATAAAAATATTATATTTTGCTCTTTTTTATTGAACACTCTTCATAACCTCGTTTTAAAAAATGAGTTTTATCTTCTGCTGAATACCTTTAACTTGGTGTGTATATCTATATATATAAAAATGTAATTCTTGGTTCGTTCAAAGTCCATAAAACCATATTTCTACATTACCAATTTAACTGAAATTTTCAGAAAATTTATGTGTAAAGTCAAGGAATGTTTGCATGTTATTAAAATAAATTAAAATCGTTAAGATCGCAAATTATAAAAATATATTAAATAAAATAAAAATATTTTTCGTAACTGCGAGACTGTTCGCCATATTTCATTTCCGGTAGAAATGAGCCTTTCACGTGCACCACAGGTTGACGACTTTCGAATTACAACATTTAACTATCTAATTAATAGATGGGTAAAAAAAAATTTCCTATTTTAAAAATTATATATATATATATATATATATATATATATATATATATATATATATATATATATATATATATTTGTACTTTAACCTTACAATTGAATAAAAAAACATATCATAAAACTTAAATTAAACTTGGAAATACGATTTAAAAAATAGCGCGGATCGGTAAGTGCACTAGCACCATTTGCTTATCTTAATATTTTTATTTTTAAAAGCCTACCTAAAATAAATTTGTCTAATTCTTAATTTCTTATGTTATTGGGGGAAAAAAGGTAAATATGAAGAATTACTCCACCCTCGAAAATTCCTTTAAAATTACCACTTTTATAGGTGTTCGGGGCCGCTGAAAACGAAAATAACGTTTATAATTAAGGCAAATGAGTAGTTTCCAAGATATGAAGAAATGTTAGTTTAAAAACGTAGAGGATCACTTTTCCATAACAATTTAACGTAAAATGATCACCCACTTTGTGGCCAGGAATTTTTTTGTTTGGGGGGGGGACTTTCTTTCTACCCTTGGAAAATCCTTTAAAATTATCTGTTTAAATTGCAAAATGCAAAAGAAATCAAACAAAAACTTTTTAGCCAAGAAACACGGAAAATTTTTTAAAAGTAGCATCCATTTTTTTTCTATCAAATTCATTTGCTGTTTTTACTGAAAACTATTTTCTCCCGGATTTTTGATAAAATTTTCCATAAAGGGCCGTGCGTCTCACGTTCGTATATAACAAAATTTCTTTTTTAAAGATTTCGGTGTGCTAAAAACGAATCTGCAAACCATTTCCGTCGCAAAAAAAAAAAAAAAATTTTTATGATATGAAGAAATTACTTTTTCGAAAAGTAGGCGATCACTTTTTCATGTAAATTGAACTTAAAATAAGCACCCATTTTCTAGCCACCTGAGAGAGGGGGGGATTTTTTCCCATGTTTATTGGCTAAACAGCTTTCGTTTATGCTCGCGTGTAGCATAAACGAAGGCTACAGCTGTGAAATGGGAAATAGTCCCAGAGTCCAGGGGTTATTACCATGCAAAAGAAATCAAACAAAAAACTTTTTAGCCAAGAAACACACAGAAAAATGCCCCTCTCTCAGGTGGTCAGAAAGTGGGCGCTCATTCTAAGTTAAATTTACATTGAAAAGTGATCACCCACTTTTCGAAAAAGTAATTTCTTCATATCATGAAGACTTTCTTTTTGCGACGGAAACGGTTTGCAGATTTGTTTTTAATACACTGAAATCTACAATAAAATATTTCGTTATATACGAACATGAGACGGGCTTTAAAGTAAAATAATACTGGATTTTTGGGGCAGATTTGCCGTTTAGTTGTACAAATATCCTCAAACCAGGTAATCACTAAAAGGGACTCTTAAAAGTCGTTATCTGTATCGAGAAAATGTTTAAAACCACTCATTATATGTCAGCCTACGTCACAGTAACATATATTGAGTGAGTTCCTAACAGTATTTTCTATAGTTTTTAGTTTAAACTCATTTCCAAAATTTCCCCAAACTTAACGTGTTCGATACAGCCTGCCGCCATTTATATTTTTCAAATATACCGATAAACACTGCATGTTTTTGAACCGATTAAACATTATACATTACATAAAAACACTACAATTTTATCCAGTTAGGTAGAACATTTACTTTTCTTGCCTTTGATAAAATGTATTTGTTATATATTTATTTTTTGACAACTTCTTTGTATCTGTGTTTAGTAATACAAACCCTTTTCATGTAATGCAACGTTTAGTCGGCTCGAAAAACAGTGTTTATTGGTGTATTTGAAAGATACAAATCGTGGCAGACACTGTTGATTACGTTAAGTTTGAGAAAATGAGTTAAAACTAAAAAACTATACAAAATACTGTCACAAACCCACCGATTATGTCAGGCTATGTCATGGTAACATATATTCGGTGGGGTTTTGACACTGTATTTTATAGTTTTTAGTTTTCAACTTACTTTCCCCAAACTTAACGTATTCAACAGAGTCTGCAACCATTTCTGTTTTTCGAGCCGATTAAACATTTTACATTACATAAAAACACTAAACAATTATCCAGTTAGGTAGAAACATAATTTACCTTACTTTTGCTTTCATTTATTTGTTTTTGGACAACTTTTTCGAATCTGTGTATAGTAACCCCCCCCCAATCACTCAAATATCAATTACTAACTTACATTTTTATATCTTGTATCGTGTATCTTGTCAAATTCGGGAATTCTGTGCAGGTTCCCGAGTTCGACAGAAAGATGCCAGAGTTCGACAAAATACACCTGAAGAAGGTCGGAGGTTACACCGACCGAAACGTTGTGAAAATAACACTCAAGATGAAAACAGTAGTCCGGAGAATCCAAATAATATGAGACATTTCGCTGCTCAACTCCCTACTTAGAGTGTCTCCGTAGACATGGTCACTAATTCACAGTAGGCTCATTACGTCGCAATAGCAATTTATTTGTTTATTTTTTCTTATTATTTTGTTTAAGCTGCGGATGGGGCATCCTACCTGATGTCAGATATTCATCTGCTGTCTCATACATTCCAACTGAGAGATTATTTGAAAATTCTAACCGCCCCTTTAAATGAAATTGTTTTCATCTTTATTGCACTTGGTTCACCGGGTTCACCGGGTTTATTTGCCAGGTAGTTTTTGAAATTCGTTTACATGAGTCCAGTTGCTCCTACAATTACTGGAATAATGGAGATCTTCCTAAGATTCCAGTTTCTTTTCATGTCGTACGTCAGACATTTCCCCTTATTTTTTCAATTTGTTCAAGCTGGGGACGGAACATTCTACTGGATGCCAGCCATTAATCCACTATCTCATACATTTTAACCGAGAGATTTTTTTTTTTAAAGAGAAACGCCCACACTGTCAATACCTACAATAGAGAGATGAAACTTTCAGGTAATGAATACACATGTTCAATAGTCATGACTAGGGCTATGACAACAGCATATTCTTTTGATTCTTTTGACTCTCGAGTATATATCCGACATAATCATGTTGACGCACCGGTTCTCGTCAGATCACCGAAGTTAAGCAACATTGAGCCTGGCTAGCGTTGTATGTGCTTTCTGCTTATCTCGGCATTGCTTCCAGTTGTCCTGAACCTCAACTTGCCACTAGTATTTAACACTGTCGACTCAGGAGAGGTGTAGTTGAGGATTGCGCAACTCTTGCTACAAACATTTCACGCGCAGGCACCCTTACAGTGGGTATCCATAGTCTGTCAAGACTGAAGGAAGCCTTGTATATATCCGACACAGTTAGACACAGTCAATCAATGAGAACCACATCACTGTATATAAAAGCATATAAGATATCAATGGATACACGCTCGAGAGTCAAAACAATGGAAAGAATATGCTGTTGTCCTAGTCTTAGTCATAACAACGCAATTTGCAATCCCTTCTTGATTGATTGTTATTTTGGAGAAAAAAAAAAAAAATCAAAGACAAATCTTTCCTGATGTTTTACAAGTCTGAAAAGTTTTTCTTTCTTCTTCTTAATCCCATATTTGAGACGAACAAGTTGTCAGCTGACGTAAGTAAAGACCTTTCAACCCGAAAAGAGAAAAATAAAAATAAAAGTTGAATATTTTTATGATGATAAACCGATTATTTTTTATTTTTTTTACACAAGAGGATTAAGGAACAAGAAAAACCATCCCAAATTTCTTACAGCCTTTCTCCCCCCCTCTCTCTCTCTTCATATCTCTTCCTCTCTATTTTCCTATTTCTCCCAAAACTTCTCGAAACCTATAACTTCTCTCTCTTTTTCCACATCAGTCACCCTCTTTCCTCTATCTTTCTATCTCTCACGCCCTTCCTCTCATCTCTCTTTCCTTCTCCTTCTCTCTCTCTTCCCCCTCCTCATTTCTCTCAATCTCTCACACAGAGAGACTCTCCCCCTCTCACTTTCACACACACACACACACACACACACACACACACACACACACACACACACACACACACACACACACACACACACACACACACACATCATGATACATGAAAGATTGGCATTGGTCTCTACTTTCTTTCTTTCTTTCTTTCTTCATATCTCCCCTTCTCTATCTTCCCATCTATTTCTCCTCTTATCTCTCTAACCTTCTATATCTCTCCTCGCTCTCTCCACCTCTATCACCATCTTTCATCTATCTTCTCATCTCTCATGCCCTTCTTCTCATCTCTCTTACTTTCTTCTTCTCCATTCCTCCCCTCTCCATTTCTCAATCTCTCTCTCTCACGTGCGCGCACGCACGCACGCACGCGCGCGCACACACACACACACACACACACACACACACACACACACACACACACACACGCGCATCATAAGCATATGTTACGTCAAAGATTGACATTGGTCAGGATTTAAACTTAAATGGAGATTATACGATCCAATCTATAGACTAAAAATAAATCATGGGAAGTTGGAGGTTACGAAGGGTCGGGAGTAGAAGATCAGACGGAGGCATAAAAAATGCTGATAACTCATTCGTCTCATAGCTGACCGCAAAGGTCAGAAAATTCATATAAATCGTGAGCCTATCTGTTTTGTTTTCACAATTCTTTCTGGGACAGTAAACTGACGACCAGGGCGAATGGCCCCGGGAAACGTTGTACCACAATATTATTTTTTTTTCTTTTTGTTAATTTATGCCGATGATCCTCATACTTTCGGCATATAGATAAATATATAGATAGATAGATAGAAAGAGAGAGAGAGAAAGGCGTAGAGAGAAGGAGGAGCAGCAAAGAGATATAGGAATAAAGGTAGATTAGGAGAGAGAGAAAGAGAGAAAGAGAAAGATAAGGGTAGAAAGAAAGAAAAAGTAGAGAGAGAGAGAGAGAGAGAGAGAGAGAGAAAGTAGAGAGAGTGTTAGAGAAACCGATACAGATAGGAAGAAAGAGAAGAAAGTAGAGAGAGAGAAAGAGAAGAGGAGAGAGAGAGAGAGAGAAAGAAAGAAAAAGAGGGGGTGGTAGAACAAAAGAAAGGCGTTCTCTCCCACTGCAAGAACTTATAAACCAGGGACGCAAAATGGGGTTGAGAAGTCAGCGCCACAGAGGAGGGCACTCTCACATGCAAAAGGGCGCCTCAGACGATTAGCAATACATTAATTCCTTCTCAAAGACAGAAGGCAAAGCCTGGGAGGGTGAACCTACATAAACTACACAAAACTTAACGGCCACCGCAAAATCAATAGGGACCGGAGCATTTCAGGAATGGTCTAATCTCTGTTAATTTTGGTGGCCTGGTATAAAATTCCAAGGCGTAGAGAGAGAGAGAGAGAGAGAGAGAGAGAGAGAGAGAGAGAGAGAGAGAGGGGAGTAGAGAGACCAGAAGATACGGATAGGAAGAGAGAGAGAGAGAGAGATAAAAAGAGAGAGAGAGAGAAGAGGGAGGGTAGAAAGAAAGAAAAGAGACGGAAATATACAAAAATGAAAAAAAAGAAAGAAAGAAAGAGACGGGGATAGAGAGAGACAGAGAGTGGTAGAGAGGAAGAAAGAGGTAAAGGGAAACAGGTAGAGAGACAGAAGAAATACATGAAGGAAAAAAGTTTGAGAGAAGAAAGAGAGAGAGAGAGAGAGAGAGAGACAGACAGACAGACAGACAGACAGAACTGCGAGTTAACCCTTTTTCACGCATGCATCATCATCACGCAGTCCTTCATAGCTGAAGATGATTAGTCAGGGTTTCGGTGCTTCATCCGACAGCGTTGTAGCATTCCACGCTCAGTGTGGCAAGTTTCCTCACAAATATTGCATGGGTAGTTACAAGGGTTGTGCCTTCTGGCAATGTTTTTGTTCAGACCTGGCCTTTACTTTTGCCTCTATTTCTGCCTTTCCTTTGTGAATGCTATTGCGCCAGTAACTTCGATCTGCTGCTAGCTCTTCCCAATTTTTTGTGTTCATATTCATTACCCTTAAGTGGTGCTTTATCACATCGCAGAGTTTCTTCCCACCAATCTTTCTGTACCGATTTTCCAATTCTCCATACAATAGGATTTTTGGGATGCGATTGTTTTCAATTCTTGCCACATGTCCAGCTCATCGCATTTGCGTGGTGGCGAGTTACGGCTTCTATGCTGTCCATGTTGGCTCTGTTGAGTATTTCAACATTTGGTATAAGATCACATGCATCTATTCAATATGTAAAAGAAGTCTCCTTCACAATTCAAACAATCTATCTTTCCCTTTCTATCTAGCCCATTTCCTCCTCTTTCTCCACCCCCCTTTCTATGCCTGGTATATGTACTTTATGTATAATGAAAACAAAATGATATTTTTAGCACAATTTTCCTTGTCTTTTATCAATGACAAGAATCTCGGACATGAAGGCAAGCTGTCCAGACAAAACGCCGCCGCCGCCGCCGATAAGCAGGTAAAAGACCTAACAAAAGAAACTGACCAGTTACCCCGAGAATTCAAATCTATCACGAAATTTATAATACAGAAAATATCGTTTAAATACACATACGCGCGCGTACGCATGTTTTATGACAAAGACATCCAGGCGGGCAGATACATAAAGGACAAGGCCACCAGACATTGTAATATGGAACAAGCCGAAAGAACTCATTATCGATATTACAGTCCCAAACGATTTTGGTCTTTGTAGAGCTGAAAGGGAAAAGATAACAAAATATTAGAACCTAAAAAATGATCTAAAAACGACATGGTCTTTTGAAAGAAATAAATAGTATACCGTTTGTGATAGGAGCAACTGACCAAATAAAAAAGAATCTTCAGAAATACTTAGAAGCAATCCTTGGCAGATCAAACTGTAAGGAAATACAAATAGAAGCTATAAAGAGAACAGCGTCTATTCATAAAAGAGCCCTCGGATATAAATTTCAATCGTAATGGAATCAAGTGTTAGCTCCAGGAGTTAGCTATCTTGGTCTTTTAAAACTAACTGATATATAAAAAAAAAATTATCAAAAGGCATATGATAGGGTACCCTAAACACAACTACTGTGGTACCTTGATTTATATAAGGCCATGACTGTACATATAAAACATGTGACAAACAGTAATGGTATTAAGCCAAACTAATGAAACAATAACAATGCCGAACATAAACATCTGAAGAGACATCTTTCAAAAGGATAACTTATCTTTTTTATTCTTTGGCTTTAAGTAAAATATGTATGTATGTATGTATGTCCCCCTCCCCCAAAGCCGTGGTGAAGGCAACCTTTCTAGGAGAAGCATATCTCTGATTTAAAAAAACCACAAAGCGGAAGACCAGTACCCGCATTAAGCTGGTCTGCAGTTTAATTTGTTGCTGGCTATCTTGCTCTTGCTTGTTGCTGGATCTCAACATTTTGAACCGAGAGAGAGAGACTTAGCTGTCGTACAAAACTAAGACTCTGTAACATCATATTTGTATAGATACTCCCTCAGACATTTGGGCTCATGGATTTTAAATGTCTGAGGGAGTGGCACTCGTCTGACAAGACGTTGCAATCATCATGTATGTATGTATGTATGTATGTATCTATCTATCTATTATATAAAAGGAACGTGTTTGTTGTGTGTGTTAGTATGTGTGTGCGTGTGTGTGTGTGAGAGAGATAGAGAGAGAGAGTTCGTTTCTTATGGACTCAGAAACGGTTGGGCCGATCTAAAAAAAAAAAAACTTCACACGAGAGTACTTAATAATGACTGTGTACAGAAAAAAAAATTGGCAAACAATCGTGGCATTAAGCCACACTAATGGAACAATATCAATTCCTGGCGTCAACATCGGAAGAGACAGCTTTCAAGAGGATAACTTATCTCTTATAATCTTTTGCCTGACAATAGATTCGTTGAGTAAAATACTCAATAAAAGCCGGGATGCCTACAATCGGGGCCAGGCTCACCAACAACACCCGGACAAAAGGTTAATTACTTGCTCTTCATGCATGACCTCAAGTTGTATGGAAGAACAGGCGCTGACTTGAGTTGACTTTTGAAGGTTGTGCATACGTTCTCCAAATGTATTGCAATCGAGTTTGGTCCAAACAAAGGTGTCAAGTGTTTCATCAGAGCAGGGAAGAAGGTCCAAACGGAAAATGCTCAGCTTGATGACGCTACATCATCAATGATCTAGAAGAGAAGAAAAAAACATACCTTGGCATGAAAAAACACAAATACCTTGGCATAAAAAACGCAAATACCTTGGCATAAAAACACAAATACCTTGGCATAAAAACACAGATACCTTGGCATAAAAAACACAGATACCTTGGCATAAAAACACATATACCTTGGCATAAAAACACAGATACCTTGGCATAAAAACACTAATACATTGGCATAAAAAACATAAAAACCTTCGCGTAAAAAACAAAACAAATACCTTGGCGTAAAAACAAAAATACCTTGCCATAAAAAACACGAATACTTTGGAATAAAAATACAAATACCTTGGCCTCAAAAACACAAATACCTTGTCATAAAAATACAAATACCTTGTCATAAAAATACAAATACCTTGGCATAAAAAACACAAATACCTTGTCATAAAAATACAAATACCTTGGCGTCAAAAACACAAATACCTTGTCATAAAAATACAAATACCTTGTCATAAAAATACAAATACCTTGGCATAAAAAACACAAATACCTTGGCGTAAAAAACAAAAATACCTTGGCATAAAAAACAGACATACCCTTGCATAAAAAACAGAAATACCTTGGCAAAAAAACACCCAATTCAATTCAACATACCAAGATGAGAGACAAAAATTGGTAGTGAATATATACGCCGAGTTATAACCCTATGGACTGCGTCGCCCGTCGTCGGGAGCAGAGTTGGGCCACCCCTTAAAGGTAACCTCACTCCCGACGGCTTGGAGTTACAATTGTAAAAATAAAATAAAATAAAATTCAATGAACTTGTCAAATAAAATTCAATTACTTTGCGTCTGGACCCTTCAAGTTTCCAACGACTTTTAATCCTCTTCAAAACCTTTCAAAAGCTTTTGAGAACATCTAACTCTCCAACTTCTTGTGAATTAGAAGTCTTTAAACTGGCGAAGACTTATTCATAACTCCTTGTCGTGGCTTGATCGTTTAGTTTTTATCTTTGTCTTCATTTTTTCTTCGTCTAGTGGTTAGGATTCTAAATAACTATGCCAGACGCTCGCTGGTTGCTGGAACTCATCGCTTTTCTACTTGAACACGCAACTCGTGCATAGCCCTAAGTTCATGTGCCAGTTCTGCTCTCATGATGGCTGGTCGGTAACCCTACCACAAGGGTACTTCGTCTGATGTTGGACGTTGAGGAGGAGGTCCTCTTTCACAGGCAGGTGCGTCGCTCTCCTCAGCTGCATCTTGAAACATCGGTTTATGGAAAAATTCATTTCACAACCACAGGCAAACAACAAAAGAAATCACAAAGGCAGTCTTTTTAGTAACATTAATTATTCAACGTTGTTACAGGTATAGTCTCAGCAAAGACATGAGCTAGGAGCCTTTATAAGCTTGGCAAATCAGACTGACTTCTGGATGCAGGATTATAATGGTTTAAATTAAGTTTTCAGCTAGGCCGTTGGACGACATGTCCAACGGCCGGGTCGTCAACGGACTCTCCTCAACAACGAATTCTCCCAAACTGGCTAAAAAACATGTCTTTTTATTATCTGTATAACTTCTAGTTTATGCTCCCTTTCTATTTGGAGCTTTGTCTTTCTCTCTCTCTCTCTCTCTCCCTCTCTCTCTCTCCATCTGCCTCTATCTGTCTGTCTGTTTTTCTATTTATCTCCCTCGCTCTCTCTCTCTCTCTCTCTCTCTCTCTCTCTGTACCCTTTATCATTACTCGTGGGAGGGGTTTCCCAAATACCATATGTATAAGGTAGGATAAGTGAATCGGTCATCATAGTTAACTCTCTTCCCCAAGTGATTTCACGGTCAATCCAATAATTGAAACTACTCGACAGTTTACCTACTTGACTTGCTTTTCTGGTGGTCCCTCAAATAAAACTCAAGTGCTGAATTCCAGATTCACAATCTTCATTTTATGATCCCAACTGAGGTCCAGCTTGCGGGAGGAGGGTCATTTTGATTATCTGTTAAGAAAACAGATTTATTCTTTTTATCATCATCATCATCATCACTGTTAGATTCAACAATGCGAAATCTTCTGAATTCATGTTAAAAGGGCCACACAAGAAAACCGATAGCTTCTTGTCGCAACAAGCAAGACAAACCGACGTTGTCCGGTCCACAATCTTTGTCACAGAGCGAGAAAAGTTTGTAAAACAGAGTATACAAGCAAAACACAAAGTTAAATGCCATTAATCAACCAGCCATGTCTGTGATAACATACAATTTTGGCATTGTTTACTGGCCACAAAATGTATAAACAGACTAGACACTAAAACGAGGAAAACGTTGACACTGTACAAAATAACATACAGAAACCAGGATTTATCTGCCCAGAGGAACAGGAGGTTGACCATCAGCATTAAAGCATAAAAGAATATTTCAAAATTGTATTTACCACTAGTCTAGAGGGCATTTTCTGCAACTTTCCGTGGGTTGGAGGGATGTATTTTTCTTTTTGTGTTTTGGATTCTTTCAGCTGGACTTATCCATGAATCATAGACCGGAGTTATCTTAATGGGTCCAAATTGATAACTGATCTGTTTCCCTCTTCACTTTTATTTATATGGCATCTTAACCCATTCTAGATTATTGCAGAACCCTCTGGGGCTTTCTAGATACTTATAAAAACTTCTAATCCTTCTAAACTTTCTATTACTATACTCTGGCCTTTAAACTATCTAGTGAATTAAAAAGCTTTTGAGATTTGATCATTAGGGCTGCCTAGAATACGTTAGCACACATTTTAAACTGATTTATTGATTTTTTTTTAATTATTATTTTATGGACATGCTCCCTCGTAACACAGCGTAGAAGTAGAGAGTGTGAGCCACCTGAGATCTAGTTGTAAGGTTCTGCTGAAGGACAACCACCATACAATACGACACAATGGAGTGTGTAAATACCTCCACTGGACCATCTGTAAAAAGTTGAATGTCAAATGTAGTTATTAAAACATATACCAGAAAGAACAGTTGGAAATAAGTTATACACCATCCATCGTGACTATGCAATTCATACAGTTACGTACTTAGAAAATGGAACCGTAAAACCTGACATCGTGATATGGGACGGGAAAGAGAAAGAGGCAACCTTAGTAGAAGTTAGTGTCGCCAATTATGCTGAGTTAAATAGAGCTGAGAAAGAAAAGATTATGAAATATCAAGGTCTTATGTATGACATTAAAGAAACTGAAATAATAGGAAGATCTCCATCACTTTAGTAATTATAGAAACAACCGGACTCATGAATTCAGAATTTCAAAAATTGCCTTATAATTATATACCCGGTGAACCAAGGTCAAGAGAAATACAAACGATTTTATTTAAAGGGACGCTTAGAACCTCAAAACGATCCCTCTGTTGGAATATGAGATAGTGGGTGAATGTTTAGCATCCAGTAGGATGTCCCATTCACAGCTAAAACAAAATGATAAGAAACTTAAAAACAAACAAACACACACACACACGCGAATATATCACAAATGATATAAAAGTTATTTTTTGAAATTTAATATATAAAATATATGCGACAGAATCATGCTGACACACCGGTTCTCCCCAAATCACTGAAGTTAAGCAACGATGAGCCTGCCAGTACCAGATGGGTGACTATTTGGATAGGCTAGGCGCTGTATGTACCGCGCTGAGTCGTAAAACTTTCCAGGTTAGTATCTGGGGGCGCGTTGAACTCACGGGGGTGGGGGGAGATACACCCCCGAATCAATACGGAAAGCAACGGCAAACTACTGTCTTGTCTTACCGAGATTACCATGGCTGTACAATTTGGAGTAGCATGGTCGCTGACACTGTTAAAACAGCATGGCCGCATATAAAATAAATACGACTTTCCCTCCATTTCTTTGACCCGAATAGAGTTGTTAAAAAAAAAAAAAAAAAAAAAAAAGAAACAAAAAAAAAATTTCTTAAAACTCTTCAGTCAATTTTGTGAAAATACGAGAGTAAAGTAAAGCCTACTATTTTTTCAAACTCAAAAGGTTGAAGAGCTACGAAAACGGGAATCATACCATTGAAATGAGTTACCTATTTTGCTCCAGAATGTATTTTTCTATATAGTCACCACTATTCTTAACGCCCTTTTGCTAGCGATGAACGATGGCTGTGCATGGGTGGCCGGAGCGCATTTGTCATACGAGGATTGTTCCAAAAGTAAAGACTCCTATTTTTTTTAACAAAAAATGTTGAAGAGACACGAAGACGGGAGTGGTACTATTAAAACAAGCGACCATTTGTGGCCCAGAATTTATTTTTCTACATAGTCACCATAATTCTCAGTACACATTTACCAGAAATTAATGATGCATCTTTGCTTCTGACGCACGTCAGATGTTAGGGCTTACTTTATTAGAGTATCATTGTCAATAATTACAACAGAAAGATGAAACTTTCAAGTCATGAATGCATGAAGTCAGTCATTATGACAATGCAATTTGCGATCCCCTCTGATCAATTCGGGCGAAATAAAAATAGGAGGCATTACTTTTGGAACGACCCTCGTGTGTATATATATATATATATATATATATATATATATATATATATATATATATATATATATATATAGGGTGGGCCAAAATAAGGGTCCTATCTTTAAATTTGAATAACTTTAAAAATAGGACCCTTATTTTGGCCCACCTTGTATATATATATATATATATATATATATATATATATATATATATATATATATATATATACGAGTTAGTTATAGAGTCAGAGAGAGTTTAGGACGGAAATCCAAAGCGGAAGAAGTCGCGGAGAGACTAGGACGGTGGGGTCCCTAACGAAAGTCCTTTGTAGCCTGGCGTAACGGGAGTAGACTAAGACAAGTGTGCAATATTCCAACAAGGACACATGGTGGAATAAAAGATATATGAAACATAACCGGAGACTCCTCGTCTTTTCTTTGGAAAGAAATGTTCATTTAAGCTTTTGGCAGCTTCATCAACTAAGATTAGGATGAACAATTGTATGATTTCTTTGTTGGCAAGATAATGACCCTTAGACTGTGTCCCGTTCCCATTGGTGTATTAAATGTTATGTGTTGACCTGTATTGTGTGTCACACCCCCACGCACACTTAAGGAAAAATTAGACGACGCGAAGAATGCTGATGCAATTCTCTACCTATATAAGAGCATGGTATGCCCTAGGATGGAGTACAGTTGCCACATCTGGGCAGGAGCTGCTAGAAGCATCTTATTCTGCTTTAACAGAGTTCAAAATAGACTTCGTAGCTTAGTGGGGCATGCCCTTTTCTTTTCTCAGTAACCTCTTTTTCATAGAAGAGATGTTGCGAGCCTGTCTCTGCTTTATTGTTATTTTCATAGCAAGTGCTCAACTGAGCTCCGATCTATGTCCCACCTCGCTAAACTTTCAGTTTTCAATTTTATCGACTTCACTGAAATTCTTATTTATTCCTATCAACCTATTTTGTTTTAATTGCCAATATGATAGATCGAGACGGATAATCTAGCAATCGAACACTTCAAAGTTCTCTTTATGTCACCAATGACACCGCGTATAAACAGCCCCCCCTCCTCTGCGACTATCTGAAGGAAAACCAACAGAAGCAAGGAGGTGATAGTAGCTAAGTGGACAGCGACGTGGACTCGCGTCTAGCTGAATCCACTGTGAAAAATTTCCCCACTCTTTATCTATGCCTAAATCATCCCTCACAGACTCACTGCTTTCCTTTTCTAAAGTGTCTTAACGGCCAGATTGCATATTTTAAATTCACCAGCTGTGATAGTTAGGCTTTAGTAGGGTGTATTCTAATTCATGCTGCAGCTGTTCATTTAAACCTGAAATCACAAATCTTCCACATCTTTAGTTCTTCGTGATTAATTATGTGTACAGTTCATACACTGACATCAAACTTTTTATTTTTTATTTTTTTTAATTACATTTTCACCCCAAACAAGGATCATTGCCACTTTGGTGTAGGGGGCTACTATCAGGAGCAGCAACTACTGGGGCACTATGTTGGCATTTGGGCAGCAAGATGTCGGTTCACGTTGCACTTGAACTTCTGCATGTCAGTACAGTTAGGGAAGCAGGAACCTGAAATGGAATTCCAGAGTCTAGCGATTCTGGGGAAGAAACTTCTGGAGTAGAAAGATCTTTTACATCTAGGGATCTCTACTGTGTGGGGGTGGGATTTAGCTGCCTGTCGGATTTGTCGAGGGTGTCTACGTCGTGGGGGCACAAGTGTCTGCAGTTCGTCAGAGCATTCACCATTAAAATACTTGTAGAACAGGCAGAGGGATGCAACGTTTCGTCGATGGGACAGAGGCTGAAGCTTAGATGCTAGTTTAGGGCCTATCAGATTGGCGACTCTTTCTTGTAACCTTGTCTAGGAGGGAGAGACTAGTAGCAGATGCACCAGCCCAAATGTGACAACAATACCCCATACATGGGCGAATGGTGGCCTTATAGAGGTAAGGATACTTTCAGGTGTCAGTAATTTTCTAGCACGGTAGAGAGAGCCTACCATTTTCGCAGCGGCCCTGGCAATGTTTTCAATATAATTGTTCCAACTCATGTTTCCTGTGAACGTTAATCCAAGCAGTTCGAAAGATGTACTCTCAGACAGGGAGTCACTGGCCATTGCTATTGGTGGCAGAGAAGGTTTCTTGTAATTATTGAAGGAAACCAGTTTAGTCTTGGCAGCATTGAATGTGACCATCCATTTATATCCCCATTCCACTACAGATTGGGGGTCATCCTCTAGTGTTTTTGCCATTTCTTTAGATATGTATTCATTTGTTTTCCTGTCATGCCTGTTATAGAGTGTAGTGTCATCAGCATATATACCCATCTCAGAGGCAGTTTTGTCGGGGAGATCATTAATAAATATTAGGAACAATAGAGGTCCAAGGATAGACTCCTGAGGCACTCCTGCATTTATATCACACTGTTTAGATGTACGACCGTCGAGGACAACCTGGATTTTTCTCTTATCTAAGAAGGATTTAATTATGTTAAGTATTCTACCAGTGATACCGTATGATTTAATTTTCCTGAGGAGACCCTTGTGCCATACCCTGTCAAAAGCCTTAGATATACCGCTCTGCCCTCCCCCGCTTTGTCCAGTGAATGGTATATACGTTCAGAGATTACAGTGAGGATGTCTGCTGTGGAACGGGCTTGTCTAAATCCATATTGTTTGTCACTCAGAAGTTTAGCATCTGTAAGGTGCCGGACTAGAGCATGGTTAATTATGGTTTCAAATATTTTGGCGAAAAGTGGGAGGAGGCTAATTGGGCGATAATTTAATGGGTCAGTTCTTTCGCCAGAATTCTTGAATATTGGTACCACAGAAGCAGTTATCCAACAGCCCGGAAAGCATGATTCATTAAGGCATTTGTTGTAGAGTTTGGAGAGAACTGGAACTACTTCGGCTGAGCACTTTTTTAATAGCACAGCTGGGATGAGATCAGGTCCACATGCTTTTGAAGTGTCAAGTTTTTTTATGATAGCCTGTACCTGAGCAGGGGTTATTTTTAGATCGTCTAGCGTGGCGTCTGTCCGCAAAGGAAAGTCAGGCAGGGGGTGGTTGGTAGGGTCCAGTGTGGAGTTGGAGGCAAACCGGCTGGCAAGCATATTAGCCTTGTCGGTTGCTGAGCAAACAACCTCGTGATTGTTGGTTAGCGGGGGAATTGTTGATTGCCCATTATTTACTACACTGTTGTAGATTTTCCAGAAGTCACGAGTTCCTAGTTTTTGTGCTTCGATGCGTTTTTTAGTGGTTTCGGTAAATTCTCTCTTAGCTGTCGCTATTTCTTTCTTAACGTTACTTCTAGCTTCTATATACTTCTGTTTGTTTGAACTGGACTTATGTCGGTTCAATCTGCGGTACGCATGCTGCCTTTGAGCAATGGCAATTGCGCAAGTCGAAGTAAACCATTGGGGAGAGTGGGGCTTGCTATAAAATTTCCGCATGGAAACATGTGCTTCCATTTCTGTTTTGAACCATTCAGTGGTCTCATTTGCGCATTGTTCAGCAGGAAGAGAAAAAATATTTCCCCATAGGGCACCTCTAATAAGATCTCTGATGGCTTCCCAGTCAGCCTTTTTATAATATCTCGTTGTTTTGAGCACTGGCTCTTCAGTTTTGGGTCTAGAATTTAGGGCGATTTCTATCATTATCACTGCATGGTCAGCGTTCCCGAGTGGGCTGTCAGCATTTGTTGTACAATCTCCGGGAACTGTAGTCAGAAACAGATCTAGAAGTGATGCTTGTTGTTCTTGCTGGTCGGGGAAACGGGTTGGAAACGTAACCATTTGTGATAGGGAGTGAGATATAGCAAAACTGTGTTGTGTTGCCCGCTGCATCCGTGTGAGTAGAGAATCCAAGCCAGTTTTTGTGGTGAACATTAAAGTCACCAAATACATGTACTTGTGCACTAGTGTCGAGGGAGAGTGCTGTGTCTATGCTGTCAGAGACTTTGTTTATTATGGTGCAGTCCTGGGTCGAGCGAGAGCAGTAGAGAAAATAAAAGTAGCTAATGTTGTGTGATCCCCTGTTTCTAGTGTGCAATTGTGCAATTATTATCTCTATAGACACATGGTGGTCATTATCCATGAAATTCTTTATTTGGCCAATCAACTCTCATCATCCCTCACAGACTCACTGCCTTCCTTGAATCTCTTCTATTTCTAATAAATTGGTGCTCGATTCATGCAAGATAGTCCAAAAGTTGTGTGAAGTATTCCATACGTTTCTGTGGCATTTTTTCCAAGTTTAAAACAGAATTTTATTGCATATCGTTTTTCTAAGGGTCTTAACAGCCAGATTGCATATTTTAAATTCACCAGCTTTGATAGTTAGGCTTTAATAGGGTGTATTCTAATTCATGCTGCAGCTGTTCATTTAAACCTGAAATCATAAAAATTGGTCAGTCATCTCACAAGATGTATAGCAATAACTTGAAAATGCATTTTCAAGAGTTTATGACAATTTCAAATGTTTGTACGAAAAAGTCTGGGAGCTTATTTAAGACACCTCGTACATATCGTTTTTCATTTCTTATCAATTTCACTGAAATTCATAGTTATTCCAATCAACATTTTTTAGACAGAAAAGCTAATAATCAAACACCCCAAGTCCTTTTTCTGCCACCAATGACACCGTATAGAAGCAGTTCCTTATCTCCGAGACTATCTGAAGGAAGACCAGCAGAAGCAATGAGGTGACGGTGGTTAAGTGGTTCGATTCCAGTTCGCTCCATAGAAACATTTTAATTTAGGAAAGTTGTTAATGACGTGACGAAATAGATTGGTAATACATGTAATGAGTTGAGTTAGAGTTTAAATGTCGGATGTGTTAACTAGAAAGATATCGTCTCCGCGTTTTGGAGGCTGAGACAAACGCGACTTTAGCATAACGTAGAAAATTACATCTTGCAGTCCCGATGGTAATTCAAGAATAAAGTTATATCAAATATATGACCTATTGTTGGTTGGTTTTCTTCGGAGAGAGATGAACTTGAATAATAAGAAAAGACAGACACGGAGATAAGTATGTTATTTGCCTGTGCGTTACACAGATTGAACTACAATGAACAGTTTTATTATATGTGAAACACACACAATAGAAGAACATTTTAATCACTAGACCTTGCACAAGCAGCAAGTCCTGGGAACATCAACCTGAAAGAACAGTTGGAAATAACTTATATACCATACATTACGACCATGTAATCCCTACAGTCACCTACTTTGAAAATGCTGCTGTCGAACCTGACATAGTTATATGGAATAAGTCAGAGAGAGTGGCAACCTTGGTTGAAGTGAGTGTCCCTAATGATGGCGGTCTGAACAGAGCTGAAAGAGAGAAACAGACCAAATATCAAGGTCTCATGTATGATATGAAAAGAAACTGGAATCTTAGAGAGATATCAATCATACCAATTATTATAAGTGCCACAGGGCTTATGAAGAAGTACCTGAAGTCCTACCTAACTAATATTCTTGGTGAACCAAGTGCAAAAGAGATGCAGACAATTGTACTTAAGGGAACAGTGAGGATAGTAAAAAGAGCTCTCGTTTGGTTTCAATAGAAAGCAGAGGGAATGTTGGCGGCTAGTCTGGCTCCTCCATACACAATATTACAATCTTCAAGAAAGAAAATGAAAAAAAAAAAACCCCAAAAAACAAAAAAACAAACAAACGAACAAGCAAAAAAACAACATATATTGCAACGTTTAAGAGAACCAGTTAAATAGACGCTGTTTATATACCGGCCGACCAAACAACATCAAGATGAAAAAAGTAGTCCGAAGAATCCAAATAATACGAATTTTGTTTTGTCTTTATAACAATGCTATTAATGAAATGTTTATTAATTAAATGAATGATTCGAGTATCGAACGTATCGAAATGTCAAAGCGAGAAAGTTTCTAATAAAAGCGTTTGTATTTTGAACCGACAGAAGAACGAAGACATCGTGATGATGTCATCCGTATAAATTCGACGAGACGGTCGATCGATGAAACAAGTGCATCTGAGTTAATGTGCGCGTTGCGTCTTCAACCACCTGTCGAGCAATCGCATCGATTAGCGATTTCGTTGGAATCAGCATGCTACGACCACTTTTTGGTTGTTGACCGACTTGATTCTGTTGTTAGAATTGGTTTCAGAATCAATTACTCACAGAGGTGTAACCTTGTCAGTTCGCATCGTTAAACCACTTTAAAAAGGATATATATATATATATATATATATATATATATATATATATATATATATATATATATATATATATATATATATATATATATATATATATTCGCGCATAAGCCTGACGAATCCTACAGTGGATGAAACGCAGAATATTCAGTGTAGCTTAATCGCCATATATATTTTATAAATTACTAACTAGCTCTACCTACGTATTGAGCACTTTTGAAGTAAATACTTAAAGTTTACGCATAAATCTATACTTTCGTATATTAAATTTGTGTGAGTAAATGAAGTAGTTATATATATATATATATATATATATATATATATATATATATATATATATATATATATATATATATATATACAGTTTTGAAAATAATAAGCGGAAGCTTCTCGAGAGCTCTTTCGGCTATCATTTCATCAGGAGAAAATCGATAGCGTACAAAATAATATTATGTCGAAAATAAAGAGTTCTAATGGGGAACTTACTGAATGTGCCAAAAGTACGGGGATGACTACTTCATTTAATCACATAAATACATAGGTAGAGCTAGTGTGAATGAAACGTGGAATATTTTTTGTAGCTTAATTGCCACATATATTTTTCTAACTTACTACCTTGCTCTACCTATGTATTGAGCACTGTTTAAGTAAATACTCAAAGTTTACGTATAAAATAATACGTTCGTATATTAATTTATACGTTCGTATATTAATTTATGTGATTAAATGAAGTAGTCATACTTAGCTCCTGAAACATTTGAGTACTCTCAAAAGAATTTATTTCACCACACCAAAAAATAGACACGGAAAGAGTTAATTTTGAAACATCGTTAAAAAACATACCCCACACTTAGCAAGCTTAGCTATATTATTAAATTAATTATAAAAAAAACAACAGATGAACTAATACGCTGAATGCGATGACAAGCAAATTTCTTCCTTAAAAATGAACACAAAAACAAAAAGGAATCCTATTGTTTTAAAACCCTAAAAATGCAAAAGCAGTCGACCTTTTGATAACCTTTGAAAATAACCTTGTACACGTAATTAAAAATTTAGAATTCCACAATCAACATAACAATTTCCAACGGAAACTACACAAAATCGTTAGAAACATAAACACCTCTAATAAAATCTTTCTAAAAGCAGATAAAACTAGAAATGTTTATAAAATAGATAAACAAGAATATAACAAACTAATCACAGAAAACATTACAAAAAAAACTACAAAAAAACTGGATACAAACGAATGCGACTACATAGATATAATAAATACTGAAAGTAAACAAATCACCGATAAATTAAAAATTAGTGATAAAGTTGGCAAATTGAAACCTAGAGAAGCATACATTCTGCTTAAAGACCACAAATGTGACTTCAATAATAATCCCAGCACTCGCTTGATAAACCCAACTAAACCAGAAATAGGTAGAATTAGCAAAGCAATACTTCCTAGAGTAAACAAACAAACAAACAAACCAAACAGGACCTAGAATTAAACCAGTGGGTAAATACTGCCGAAGCAATCGCTTGGTTTAAAAATATAGAAAACAAAAATAAATGTACATTTATACAATTCGCCATCGTAGACTTCTATCCCTCGATATCGGAAGAACTTTTCAACATTGCCCTGGAGTTTGCCGAGACATACACTGATATATCATCGGAAGAAATTCACATTATTAAAAACTGTAGAAAATCAGTTCTAGTAAATAACAATAACTAATGGATAAAAACTAAAATGACAAATTCTTGGACTTGCGAAAGAAAACTCGAATAACAAGAAATATTGCGTAGATATGACTTCCTTAGATTTCAAAACCTGATATTATGACCACAAAAATACGTTAAAAAATTACAAAAAGAAAACGAATGAAAACAACACTAACAAACAAATACTGGGAACTAAAAGAAAGCGGACGTTCGCCGGTATTCGAATGGAAAATAGTAAAACAAGCAAACACATGTAGAGACCTAGATGATACATGTAGATTATGCCTTCATGAAAAATTGGATAAGAATTACAATTAAGTTTACCAAGATAATCCAAGATGGCAAATCTAAAGTATATCATAAATATTATAGAGTTAATATTTATAAAGTAATCTCAACCAGATGTAAAACCTCGATAAAACCAAATAGGAAATAGAGCTTATAATAAGAGCAAATAGTTCATAAAACATGTTAAAAAACACGTTAAACACATATTTAATCTGAAAAGGAAACACTTAATAAGTGGATAGTCCTTAATCCGCGGAGTTTCGAATAAATACTTTCGTTCTCATCAGAGGGTAGGAAATTAGCAAAATGCGGGATCGGATTTTGCATACAAAAGTATTTGATGGAACTGGAAGTGATTCAAACATCTTACTTGATAACAAAAATTGAAGCAGAGGGAATATGGTGAAGAAAAAGGTGATTTCACGTGAATGGATAGTCTGGTGAAAGGTAAAGTATCCAATGACGGTAAAATCCAAAAATGTAAGTCCAAGAAAGTGTATTTAATTTTCCATTTGCACAAGTAAAATCCAAGGAAATCGCGTAATTAGAAGATGGTCCCAAATAATCCAAAAGGCCGAAATCCGTGGAATAATTCACAAATATGTACAAGGAAAAGGGGGAAAAATTCCAATAATATTAATAGAAAAATAAGATATGCTTTTAACAGGTCTGCCGAGAACAAAGTGTGTATTTCATATATATATATATATATATATATATATATATATATATATATATATATATATATATATATATATATACTTTTCCCGGGCACTAAAATACGCTTAAATATGATATTTTAATTAGTCCGTCCAGATTTCGTATATATCATTATAAAGTCGTAATTAAAAAAAAAGTGTTAGGGTGCCATCAGTCAGAATCGAAACCAAAACTGTAGCATTAAAAGCTGGTTACTTTAACACTATACTAACGTAACATGCATATGAACTGATTAAGCCTTAAAAATTAAAACGAAACAAAATGTATAACGATTTTTTCGATTTTGACCCATTTTTGACCCCTTAAAACTATTTTAACCGGCTAAAGACCCATAAAATAAAACATCCAATCATTTGAGGACCCTAGCGCGCTCTGCGGAGGAGGTAGAGTTTGAAAATATAGAGACAGGCAGACATATAGACTTTTATATATTAGATATAAATATAAATAAGTTTTGTAATTGAGAAAGAACAGCAAAGTATGTCGGCTACATGAACCATGTAAGTTGTCCGAAATGGTATTTTTATGAGTTTTTAAAGGTAAACATCTTAAGAGTATGTGACTAAATATGCAGAAATAACATAATTTTGCAGACTTGTTAGTCGCAATACAAAATAATATTGTAATTTATACCTTTTGAAAAGTAATAAATAACTAACTGAGAAAACTTGATATTTGGAACTTGGAGAATTATACTACTACTACTACTACTACTACTACTACTACTACTACTACTACTACTACTACTACTCTCCCCCCTCTCGCTCTCTCTCTCTCTATATATATATATTCTTTCTGGAAAAATATGCCTGTTAAAAATCAAATATAGGTGTGTAACAGAAATGAAATGAGTGCGTTTCTTTTATGTAATTTTTTTGATTGAGATTATATGTAATAGTTATTACAGGGGGTGTTTCTATGGTGTGAGAAGGTTAACCTGTGTCTACAATTAAATTATGTTCTTTTAATAAAAGTTTACTTATTAATGGCGCTACATTATAGAAACTTGCACGTTGTTTACTTATGCTTGAATTTGCGATAAGCGCTGATTCAAGAAGTCTCTGTCACGGTTTATTTGTAATAAATTTAACTATTTTTGCTTGTTTAAAGTCAAAGGTATGATTATGCTGCAATGAATGAGAGAATAATGCTCTTAAAAAATTGCTATTTCTTATAACTCTTTTATGTTTAATGAGACTTTTTTCTAATTTACGCTGGGTTTCACCAACGTATCTATGATAGCAATTTTGGCAAGGAATAGTGTATATGCCTGCATTGGAAACTGGTTTGTTTTGGAGAGGTTTTGTAATTTTTAATATTTATCTTAAAGTTTGTTATGTGGTTTGTATGATTGGAATTCCTAGTTTGTTTAGTCTGTTGCAAATTATTGCACCATTGGTGCATGTAGGTAAAAGAAGGTGTCTATTTATGAGAGAAAGGTCTGGTGTATATGATTTTTGATTATTTATCCTGGAAAATATTTGTGTGGCTTTTCGCTTAGCATTCAATATGAAATATGTGGGATATTGCAAGGTTTTCAAAATGTTTGTGAGGTATTTGAATTCTTCGTCCAGATATTCTGAACTTCAAATTCTGAATGCGCGTAAGAAGAAACCGATTATTATACTTGTTTTTATTTTGTTTTTATGGTGTGAATAGAAATATATGTCGTCATTTTGTGAGTGTAGTTTTGCGGTGAACTTTGAAGGACAGTTTATTATTGGATTATATAATAAGTATGTCTAGATAAGGCAATGAGTGATTGTTTTCTGTTTCATAGGTAAACTTTATGGAGGGTTCGACTGAGTCTATTTTGTTTTTAATGTTATCTATGTGCGTGTTTTCATAAAGAAAAATTAAAATGTCGTCAATGTATCTAAAATATTCTGTGTTTGGAGGTAATCTAAATTTTAAAGGACCAGGGTCTAGGAACTCTAAAAAAAAGGGCAGGCTAATATTCCACTGAGAGGGTTACCCATAGGAAGACCAAACTTTTGTTTGTAGAAATTGTTATTGAATTGAAAATATATCATGTTAGTTATAAGTCTGATGATTTTTATAAAAATGTCGGGAGGAAAATGTAAGAAAAAAAAAATGTAAGGAAAAATTAAAGATGGCGCCCGACTCTCTCTTTAACACGGTAAGATATCCTCAACACGGCACAAGAAGCAACAGCCACACGATTCCCCAGCCAACTCAATCGTCACTCCCCACGTCTTTCCCCTCACCCGCTTTTATCGTCGTTCTAGGCCGGCTAAATTTGCATATTCCGAGAATTCGTGTGACTTTGCGAGACATCATACTTTACAAAAGACGGCGGTCGCCATCTTGGTCCCTCTTTTCTATTTTGGTCGGTAACGCTGAGCTGGTCTCGAGGTAAGTCTTTTTCCCCTCATCCGTCTCTCCCACGTACCCACACAACACGCAAACACGCGGGCGCTTATCTCCTGGATGCACGTTACAGAAAAGGTAAGTTAATGTAAATTTTTTTAAAGTGTTTATGGAGTAAATTTAAGCATTTTTTTAATGGGGACATTAGTATATAATAATGTTATATCTAAGCTGTGTATAGTTCTGTTATGTACATTAATGTTTTTTTTTATTATTTTGTTGCGTAAATCTCCGGTGTTCTATATGTGGGAGGTGCTGATAGTGCCCAGTAGTGGAGTCAAGATGTTAGATATGGCACGTGCTATTTTGTGTGTTGCACTACCGATGCCAGATATTATGGGGGCACATAGGGATTTCTGGTTTGTGAGTTTTACGTAGGCCATATAATGACGGAATATTGGAGTGCTATTCAATGTATGAAGTTCAAGTTTTGTCGTTTTTTATAAGTTTTTAAAAAGATTTGTTGAAATTCTCAATGCTTCTATTTCTGTCTTTAAATCAGTGTTGGGGTATGTGTCTTTGTCTGCCAACAATGTGGAATCACCACCTTTATCAGCTGGTGATATAATCATGTTTTTTTTAATTCGCTAGGTGTTTCAAGGCATCTAGATATGTGTGTGAGAGCGAGAGAGAGCGAGAGAGAGAGAGAGAGAGAGAGAGAGAGTGAGAAAGAGAGTGAGAAAGGGAGAGAGAGAAAGAGAGAGAATATTTAAAAAAAATATTAATATATATGTATATATATATATATATATAAAAGTGAACGTAAGATAATTTTGACGCAAGCAAGAACAACGCAGGTGTCTATGCATGCAGGCGCACATATGCACATATATTTGCACGCCAGGGCGGGCATGTATGTGTACCCGTGACCGTTTCTTTTAAGTATATATGTGTGTACGTGCGCATGTGTGTACCCGTGGCTGCGACCGCTAGCTGACCCTCTCCAAACAATTAACAACAAAATAAAAACTAAAAATAAATAAACCGAATCATAGCACCCCCGCCTCCAAACATAAGCGAATACCCAACAGCTGAAGACATACTTACCAAGAAATCACCTCACCAACGAGACGCTAAAAACCTTAACACTAAGACTCGAATTTTGAAGTAACCCCCCTCTCCGCCCACCCCCACATATTCCCCTTCCCCTCATGTATCCCTATGCCCTCAGCCACACCAGAAATGAACTTCCCAGACCATCCCCCACAAGTTCCTTAAACCCCAAAACTAAAACATTATCGACATACCAAACGCCCCCTCACCTTCCCTCTTTGTTCCCTTCCTATCTTCCTCTTCCGCCCTCCTCGCAACCCCCCTTCCTGACCTCATTCACTCTTCCACTCTTTCATCCCAAAATAGCGAACATTTCTGTAAAAGTCTGAGGACGCTACAGACGGCTAAAAAACGGCCGTGTCGCCGAAACAATAATGTAACTTAACAGAAGATACGGTAATAAAAAATAAAACGCATATCTGCTCTACAACAGTATTGAGCACTTCCTTCAGTTTTTATTATATATATATATATATATATATATATATATATATATATATATATATATATATGTATAAATATATTTGGCTTACTTCATTCTTGACTGACTATGGATACCCACTGTAAGGGTGTCTGCGCGTGAAATTTGTGTGGCAAGAGTTGCGCAGTCTCAACCACGCCTCCTGAGTCAACATTGCTGCATATCAGTGGCAATTTGAGGTACAGGGCAACTGGAAGCAATGCCGAGATGAGCGGAGAGCACATACAGCGCCTGGAATTCACAAATAGTCACCTATCTGGTACTAGCCAGACTCAACGTTGCTTAACTTCGGTGATCTGGCGAGAACCGGCGTGTTAACGTGATTATGCCGTGTGTGTGTGTGTGTGTGTATATATATATATATATATATATATATATATTCAGAGAGAAAGAGAGAGAGAGAGACAGACAGACAGACAGAGAGAGAGTGCGCGTGCGTGTGTGTGTATGTGTGTGTGTGTGTGTGTGTGTGTGTGTGAGAGAGAGAGAGAGAGAGAGAGAGAGAGAGAGAGAGAGAGAGGGATAATATTTTATATAAATAGATATTTATTTCTTAAGTGTATGTTCCCAAAACTCGCTGCTAGACTGGATATTCATAACATACGCGTGCGTAAGTGTGTTCTATGTGAGTGAATATGCGTGCGTGAGTGTGAACAGTGTCTTTCGCGTGTATATATGTGTGTGTTCTGTGTCATTTATGTGTGCGTGTGTGTTTGTGTGTGTACCGTGTCTTCTGCCCCCTTGCTGCGACGTATCCGCCATTCGCCAAATGTATTTACCTATTTCTGCGTTCAACATTTCTCTTTCCAACCGAGCCTTCACTTAACTTCCTGTTTCCGCTGTGTTGTCAGCAGGCAAGAAGACCGTTTTCCGCGGAGAGCCTTTCGCCACGGATAGTTTAATATCTCGGCTACAATTTAGAATCCGCCTTATCTCGCATGACGAAAGCTGAAAACGTTCCACCATGAAACTGGTCAAACGTAAACACTTATTTCACTAAAACGCGATGTAAAAGATTTGGGAAATTTTTTCCAAACAAATTATTTTGGTTTACCTGTGCTATTTGTGATTTATAAGAAACGAAAATACGTTTATATGTAATATACGTCTTTAGGTTTATTATTTTGGACTCCATTCTCTATAAAGAACGATTTTCGTATTTCGAATCAACTTGAGAGGATTTTCATGTAAGCTGAAATATTATGCGCGTTTTTTTTTTTTAATATATTTTTTTACATATCCAAAATTTTTTTTCACTTCCTTTTTTATTTGGCATTTTATAACTACAATAAATTGCGGTTCCATTTAATGCCTTAACTAGCAAATTCTAGCATTGCTACAAATATAATTTGCTGATTTCTTTGTGTCCTCTGATGATAAGAATAATAAGAATAGCATTCTTTGAAGCTCCACGGAATAATGACTTTGAAAATTGTTTTTTGGAGTATTCAGTGGAACAATAAATTTTGATTGTAATGATATGTATATGATCTCATTTTATGATAAAGAGCGGAGGAACGTTCGAAATATTAATATTTTTACAACACGCACAATTTTATACGCATTAATATTTTTCATACGGCTATTTTTTAATTTATCAAATGTGAAGAAAATCATTATTTTTATCCAAGAAATGGATTTCAGCCCTACCATTTAGTGGATGAAACATGGACGCCTCTGTGTAGTTTAACTGGCATAAATATATTTTCGTACTTACTACGCACTCATACACACGGATGGGACACTGTTGCAGCAAATACCAGAAATCTGTAAGTAGGTTGACGATTCCCAGTGAGGTTGAAATGCCGACGCCTCTGAGTAGCTTAATTACCATACATACGTGGAAGGTCCCAAAAATAATGGCTCATATTTTTCTAAAATTTAGCCCAAATGGATCAGAGGGGATTGCAAATTGCATTGTTATGATGACTGAACTTATGCATTCATGATCTGAAAGTTTCATCTCTCTCTGTTGCAGATATTGACGGTGTGGGATCCTAAGAAAGCAACACTGTCATGAACGTGCGACTTAAGCGTAAATACGTCATTGAATTCATCCATTCGGAAAAATATAACCGATCAACATTCACCGATGCCTGTTGAACATTTACATGTAAAGTGCATTGAGAATGGTGGTGACTCTGTAGAAAAATAAACACTACTATGGAACCGATTGGATTCGAACCTGGTATGCTCAAATCGTCAGGCCACGTTTTTACCCCTTTCGCCACATCCACCTCAAATATACAGCCAGGTATTTTTAAAGATGCGAACATTACGAATATTTTTATATTCGTAATGTACGCATCTTTAAAAATGCAAATAGTCATTTGAAGCGTCATTCTTTTCATTGTTTGAAAACAAAGAATTTCTAATTATTCCGGAGAATAAGTTTCGCGTTCGTTGAGCAGATAATCAAATTTGGTTTTAGTTCCACATTTAAAATATTTAAATTGAAGGAAACTAGAATTTTCTTTTCAGAAAAAAATACTTCTATGTGTTTCTGATTCATCATTTTTTTTTACAGTTGTGAATCCAAGTCTCACTTCGGATTTGAAAAGAAATAAAAAAGTAATGGTTAATATAATGTTAAGGAATTTTCTTTTCAAGTAAGAATTAGTAATTTGTATAACTTTGATTATTCGGACTATTTTTCTCATTTTGGATGGTATTTTATTGTGGACCCCGACATACGATATTTATTCGTTCCCGGATGAAGCTCGTATCTCGAATTAAAATGGCACCATTAAGGAGAGGCAGTGAAACACGACACACTCGACCACCTAGCGGTTACATCCGGAAATTTGTAACTTGGATTTTCGCTCATATGTAGGGAGGATTTTTGCTCTGAAGCCATCTCGTATCTCGAACGTTGGGGTTCACTGTATATATATATATATATATATATATATATATATATATATATATATATATATATATAATTATCCACAGAGTATCTGAATTTGGTGAGATTCGAAATCGGGACCCCATACTAAGAAGCCTAAATTCTTACCACTCATCCACCTCGCACGACTGTTCGGATATTTCGCAATTTACGTAGATGTTATTTATTTTTGTTTTTACGATACGTTTTGAATGAATTCAATTATTTAGAAAGAGCATTTTTACCTAAATGCGAGTTGGGAATAATTTTCCCTTTAATTAATTTAGTACCCCCATATGGGTAGCGGCATATATATTGTTTTTAAAATATAATTACTCACTGACAATTTTAAAAGCAATATATATGCCTCTCCCCATATGGGGGTACCAAATTGGTAAAAGGGAAAATTATTCCCAACTCGCATTTAGGTAAAAATGCACTTTCGTAAATAATTGAATTCATTCAAAACGTATCGCAAAAACAAAATAACATCTATATATATTGTGTATATTTATAAATAAATTATTAAAAAAAAAGTCAGCCCACCTAACTCGTAATAAGCCACCACGTGACCATGACAAAAATATGTATATATATATAACTAGCAATCGGTGCCCGGCGTTGCCCAGGTGTTTTGAGGTTAATGCTGAGAAAAAAAAAAGGTCAATTTTTTAAAACTTTGACCCCTATTATGACCTCTTAACATTTATTGTTTAGGGATCAAGTAAAGTTAATAAGTTAGATCCATGTCCAAGGAATCTATATCTAAAATATCACGTGTTTATTGTTTAGACCCAAAATTGTAGGAGGAGTTTGGTAGAGTTCTCAAAGGTCAAATCGTTGAATATTGACCACTTAATCGCCAAATTTCTGTCGAAAACCTATCACATCGATTTTCCCAAATCTCAGTACCCTGTATATCAAATTTCGAATCTCTAGGCTTAAAATTGACAGAGTTTTAGCGTAGGGAAATGCACACTGACACACAGACACACACAGACACTTATATATATATATATATATATATATATATATATATATATATATAAACATGTGTGTGGCATCCGTCAGTCGAAACGACTATGGATCAGCAGCGCCGTATTAAGATGTTGTTATAAACATAAACATCATATATATAAGGATAATAGTACGCCATATATATAACAAAAGACCATTATTTACTCAAGTGAAAGGAAAACCCGGGGGAACTTTATCCAAAAATAAATCTATATTTTTTTTGTGTGTAATGATAGTCTTATAAGCGAGTAATTAATAATTCAGCCATCTTGATTCTTAACCAAACAGAAAGTTCAAGTAGGGGGAGTTCCCTTTTTTTTTTGATAGCGAGGCCAAATTTCGCGAATTTGGCCTTTTTTTTTAAAGCAGTTTGGCCTTCAAAATTTCTGTTTGGCCTTTTTCTTCACCGATGAAATCTGGAGACGCAACGGGAATTTTCGGCAAAAAAATGTTGTTACTATGCACATGCACATCTATGTAATGAAATACAATTTGTGGCAAAATTTCAGGAAAAACTAATGGATGGTTCTCTCGCAATAGTCCGGACAATTCGCTAAATTATCTCGTCAAAACCTTAAATCTCGAATTTTTGTGCATTTTTTTTAGGGGGGGGGGGGCTAATTTGGCATAATAGTGTCCATTTAATAGTATTATCTTGAATAAATAAAAAAATAAGGAAAATTACCAAAAAAAAAACAAACAAGAACAACAAAAGTGTGCCGTATTTTTAAAAGTTTTATTGCGTTGTTTTTATTTGCTTTTTTTATTTCATCGGTGAAGAAAAAGGCCAAACAGAAATTTTGAAGGCCAAACTGCTTTAAAAAAAAGGCCAAATTCGCGAAATTTGGCCTCGCTATAAAAAAAAAAGGGAAATCCCCCTACTTGAACTTTCTGTTTAATTAATAATTACTCGCTTGTAGCGTTGATTTTTTTCTTTTTTCGCTATAAAAAAATAACTACTTGATGAAATTACGTGATTTTTTCTGTAGGAAAACTTTATCCCATGACGAGTACGTACAATATATATATTTTTTTAAATATTTCCATTTTTTAATGTCAATGGAAAACTGTACAAGTACCCAAACCCGAAATGTAAAGACCATGAGTGAACGCGCGTTTTTTTTTTTAGTTTAGTTTCATAATGGCGGCCGTGATGTCGGAGGTTCGATTGTTAGATTGTAAGTTTCGTATTTTTTTAATTTGTAAATCGCAATTAGGAAAAAATTAAACCCTTCCAAGATGGACAATAAATAAGGCCATAATATTTTATGGTAAAGTTAAGAGCCTACGAACCATAGTTTTTTAGGAGATGTGATTATTGGATTAACCAATCAGAAATCGTCTGTGGCACACACATCTCTGTTTTTATAGATATATAGATAGATAGATAGATATAGAAGATTGTAAACATAATTTCTACAACACAATATCCCTGAGGATGATAGAAGTATTCTAGCGAAAGCGCTCGCTTATGGATCCAACTTAAACAATTTGGACCTCCCCCCCCCCAAAAAAAAATGTTCGGCGATTGGAGAAGATAAAAAAAAAGATAGTAAAACAGAAGTATTCCGTGCTTTTCAAGAACACGTCTGAATCTCTCTTTATATATATATATAGTCATCGATATACAGTCCTGTTTCGTTGTATCACAACTCATCAGTGCCGCTAGACTAGCACCTCTCTCAAGCCGAGGATTGAACCTAGAACTATCGCGATGATAGTCAGCAGTTCTACCGATCGACCCACAGGAGCGATGCCCGCAAATAACCTCGCCAAATGTCTATTTTAAACGAACATCCGTCGACACACACACACACACACACACACGCACACGCACACGCACACACACAAACACACACACAAACACAAACACACACACACACACACACACACACCTGATACAAAATTTTAAGATCACTTGAATATCATAAAAAAAAACCCAACCTTTTTTTAAGGATATATTTTAAACTCCCTCCTCTTAAGGTTACAAATACTACAACCTAAACGGTTATGGAAAAAAGAAGCTACATTCCAAAAATTTAATTCAGAAATTTATATTTTTACAAAATGAGGTATTTTACACTGGATCGTAAATTATAAAACCAGAAAAATGTATTAAAATATTCAACAACCAAATTTAATAATGATTCCACCTCCACTGGTTTTGATGACTTTAAAAATTATTTGGATCATGCTAGAATTAGCGTTTAAAACTGTGGTTTGCAACTTTCTAAAGAACAGTGAAAATTATGGAAAAGTAAAATCCACTGGCAGACCCCCCCCTAATTTTTATTGCATCAAGTAAGAGAATAAGACGGATTGTTGTGAAAGAAAGATTTCTTTTGAAAGATTTTCAAGTGGCCTTAAATTTTTGATCAGGAGTGTATTATATATATATATATATATATATATATATATATATATATATATATATATATATATATATATATATATATATATATATCCAATCCGCTGTTATCTCCTGTCTCTTTAATCTGTGGAAATGCGAAGACGTGAAATGATTGCCTGAAGAATGCATGCAAATGTCACAAAAGAGAAATTGGGGTCTGATTAATCTCTTTATCTTGGAAATCATTTGCATATGTAAGAATCTCGCATTGTCAAGTCATCAAAGCCAACCCGAATCGATCGCTCCCATCCCCGCTCGTCCCGCAGACAAATGAAAGGCACGGTGAGACGGGATGTGAGTGTGTGTTTGTGTGTGTGTGTGTGTGTGTTAAGGTGCGTCTTCATAATCGATGAAAGAAAAAACCTGAACGTCTAAGACTTAAGGCAGAGCCTCTAATCTAATAGTAGTGTAAATGTGGTATTCTGGTGACTGAAATGATTTTAGTGAATAGCAGTCCAGACATTTTTTACCGTGACGTATGTAACAAACAAGCAAGCAAACAAACAAACAAACAAACAAACAAACAAAAACCAAAAACGGTTGTCTTTCAAGCGTATCCGCAGTTATTCTACACCGACTTTTACAACGAGATGTTTGTTCATATTACATTTAAATTTCAAAGGAATTCCAAAGGCTCGCATTTTGAGCAAAAAAGCAGCATTTGCTGATTGTCAGGTAGAAGTATTTTTTTTTTACTCACGTTTACCCCCTAACAAGGCATATCACCACTTGGACGTAAGGGGCTACTATATGAAACCATGCCTAGGAAATATTAACCTGTTGGTTTACATTACATTTAAGCTTCTGCATATCAATACAGTAAGGGAAGCCGGTAGAAGGAAGGGAATTCTAAAGTCTAGCTGTTTGAGGGAAGAAACTATTAGAGTAGAAAGCTTTCTGGTATTAAAGGACTTCAACGGTGAAGGGGTGTAATTTTGTTGCTAAGCGGGTTTCTCGGGAATATTCATGTCAAGGGGGCACAAGTGCAATGAGTTCATCAGAGCACATGCCATTAAAATATTTGTAAAACAGACACGGAGATGTAACATTGCGGCGATGAGACAGGGGTTGGAGCTTAGTTGACAAAGTGGGATATATTAGATTGGAGACTCTTTTTTTGGACCCTATCCAAGAGGGAGAGACTAGTGGTAGATGCACCAGCCCAGATGTGGCAACAGTACTCCATGCACGGGAAAATGATAGCTTTGTAGAGATACAGGATACTTTCAGGTGTGAGTAGTCTTCTAGCATGATAGAGGGAACCCACCTTCTTTGAAGCAGCCTTAGCAATGTCCTCAATGTATTTACCTCAGTATATATTGCCCGTGAATGTTAGTCGAGAAGTTTGAAGGAAGAATTTTCAGGTAGGGTGTTGGATGCCGGTGGTTGAAGATGCGTAAGGAGAGCAGCTTAGTCTTGCTAGCATTAAATGTTATCATCCACGCAATTAAGGGCAACTTGTGCATCAATTCTCTATCTATATAAAAGGATAGAGTACTGCTGCCACATCTGGCCAGGAGCTGCTAAAACAGCCTATCCTGCCTTGACAGAGTACAGATTAGGCTTCGTGGCTTAGTGGGAGATGCCCTTTTCTCTTCCCTGCAACCTCTCTCCCTCAGGAGAGCCGTTGCGAGCCTGTCTTTGTTTTATCGTTACTTCCATGGCAGGTGCTTGCCTGAGCTTCAATCCCTGCCCCCCCCATCAATCTTTCACGAAAAACACCCGCCTAGCTGAAACTACTGTCAAAGAATTTTCCCACTCTTTATCTGTGCCAAAACCAAAACGTAGATTCCATGAAGAAAGCTTCTTTCTTAGAAGTGCACGCCTGTGGAACTCTATTCCGTTTGCCTGTTTCCCATCTGACTACAACCTGGATGTCTTCAAGTCCAACATAAACAAATTCCTGATGAACTGCCCCCTTAAGTAAGACACTTTCTCAAATCTCCAATACTAACATACTGCACACGCAATAACTCTTATCCCTGAGTGGCTTCCGGGCCTTGATAGATGGTGACAACCTTTGTAAAAAAAAAAAATAATTAGTTCAAGCAGATTTTATTAAAGTACGCGTCAACCAAACACAGGAATGCAAAATTTCGCCGATGGAACAGGGTCTAGGATTTGGTAGATAATGTGAGTTCTATTGAACTAGAGCCTCTTTTGGTCATTTTTAACAATAGTCAAAAAAAAAAAAAAAAAAAAAGGTGAAAAATATAACAAATAAATGTTACCAAAAGCGGAATGAACTACTCTTCTACCTACTCGGATAGGTTTTTGTGTTTTAACTTATTTTAAAGCGTTTATTGATTTCAAACGTAAAGTAGTGTCAAGTCTGCTTTTTTAAAATTCCATTTTCACCCCTCACATTGCCACTTCGATCTAGGGGGCTACTATCGGGACCATAAGTTGCAGGGTTGCTATGTAGGGAATTGAGCAGCAAGATGTCTGTTCACATTACATTTGAACTTCTACACATCAGTCATCAGTAGTTGGGAAAGCAGAAACCCTAGCGTGGCGTTCAAAAGTCAAGCAGTTCTGGAGAAAAAAAAACTATTAGAGTAGAAGGCCTTCTTACATTTAGGGATCGCTAGGGGTGGGATTTTGCTGGTTGTCGGGTTTGTCGGGCTTTTAGGCGGTATTTACGTCGAGGGGATACAAGAGCTTGTAGAACAGGCAGAAGGATGCAACATTTCGTCGATGGGACAAAGGCTGAAGTCTAGATGACAGTTCAGGACCTATCAGGTTCGCGACTCTCTTTTGAACCTTGTCCAGGAGTGAGAGACTACTTGCGGATGCACCAGACCAAATGTGACAGCAATACTCCATACATGGGCGAATGGTTGTCTTGTAGAGGTACTGAATACTTTCAGGCGTAAGTAATTTTCTAGCACGGAAGAGAGAGAGAGAGAGAGAGAGAGAGAGAGAGAGAGAGAGAGAGAGAGAGAGAGAGCCCACCTTCCTCGCAGCCGCCTTGGCAATGCTCTCAATGTATCTGTTCCAACTCATGTTCCCTGTGAACGTTAAACTGAGGAGTTTGAACAAAGTACTTTCAGGTAATGTATCTTTAGCCACAGCTATTGGTGGTTGAGAAGGTTTCTTGTAATTATTAAAGGAAACAAGCAGTTTTGGCAGTATTGAATGTGACCATCCATTTTTGTCCCCATTTCACTACCGATTGGAGGTCTTCCTCCAGTGTTTCTGCCATTGCCTTAGATATGTGTTCATTTGCTTTATCAAGGAGGCCATTTATGAATATTAGGAATAATAAAGGTCCAAGAGGTACACCCGCATTTATATCATATTTGTTTAGATGTACGATCGCCGAGGACAACCTCGATTCTTCTCTTATTTAAGAAGGATTTAATTCTGTTAAGCATTCGTCCAGTGATACCATATGATCTGATTTTCCTTGTAAACGTAATTTTAACTGTATTAACTGCCAAAAGACAACATTTCTAATCTAATCCTGTTTCTGATACTAGTTTAATTTATGTTTTGTACAACTGAAATTATTTCCAATGCAATATACTACAATGCAATTACAAGTTACTTTTTTGATTTAAAAGGCATCACTTGTAGCATCAGAATGTATGAGATTGAGCTACATTTAGTGTTCAATCAACTCTAGATTATATTTAAATTGTGAATTGGTCATGTGATCTGCTTTTGCGGACATAGTAGTAAGCAATAGTGCATCGTGCCAAAGCTTGTCAAAAGCCTTAGATATATCTAGTGCTACCCTCCCCTCCTTTGGCCAACGTATGCTATATACGTTCAGAGATTACAGTAGGACATCTGTTTACTTAGAACGAAAGTGCGTCGATCCTTACATCTATGTTTCCAATCGATGATTGCTAAAAAATCGAAAATTAAACAAAGTACTTATAGACACTTACATTTTCACATAGTGACATTTACTGAATGTGTATCTACCAGGATTTTGTATAATTTTCGTATTTTGAACGATTGTTGTGTTGTTATCTAATAAAGGGGACCGTGTGTGATCGTCTAGTCAGAGTTAACGTTGTGTGGTCATCTAGTTATTCTGTCTATTTGTTCATATGCTGTTGTGTGTGTGTGTGTGGTACATGTATTTTAAGACATACCTTCCTGCGTCGGATGTTGGTCCATCTGAATTCATCTCGTCTTGGAGGGAGACTGGTACTTGTTTTGGGGACGAAGATTCAATCACTCCAAGACAAGGAATTAGTTTTATAGTTTATTTCACTTTCCAGATGTCTCGCAGAAGGATGGAAAGTGAATCTCTGGCTGTCGTGTTACACGTCAGCGTCCCCCCAGTGAAGGGGAGGAGACGTCTGTGAAGCCGTCCGTCGCATTCTAAGCCCAAACCAAATCTCAACGATTCAGCTAACCTGATCACGTGATTCACACGCAATCCGATCAGCTGATCCTGACTTCCGATCAACGTGTCTACAATATAATTTACACACCTCCCTTTCTTTCTCTCTCTCACTCTCTCTCTCGATCCATTCTCTAACATTCCTTCTATCCTTATTTTCAAAAAATGTACGCATTTTTAAATTCTAGTACATTTTTTCTATATCTACACAACCACACGGCTAAGCAAGATCAGGCTAAAAAAAAACTCCTTTAGCCAGCCCTTTCCAACTGACTTCACAATTATTATTATTTATTTTATTTTATTTTATTATTATTAGATCAGACCCTCTCTGATCTTCTTGGCATCACTTTTTGGGTGTAGGGTATTCCTCCCCTGATCCACGTCAGCTGCTTTATCCAACGACCCGTATGTCGTAAATTAGAGGTCTCACTTTACTTCTTTCGAAATTGATCACTCCTTCCATCATAAAAGTGCCTGATCGTATCCTTTGCCCGGCTGTTCTATAAGGTATTGCTTTGTTTTCATTTTGTAACTATCTTATCTTTTCCGGGACATCTCAAAGCTCATAATTAATCTTCGTGGTTGGCTTCCAAATTTTAAGATATACCTTTTTTATCACACTGATTCACTTGGATTTCCTTGCTTGGACTCTTGGAATTTTGATGAAGATTTAGAGAATATCACCCTTAACTAATTAACCCCCAACCTTTGCGCCATGATTCCTATTTGAGCCTAATTTCTAGCTATGGCCCGATTTTTGTGATTTTGCTTTTCTCTCATCAGAGCTTCCAAGATCTAGCAGAGATATCCCGCATTCATGCATCTCTAAAAAAATATAAGGTTATATCTTCTTACGTACCTACGGTATATTTTACCTTTCTCTCACCTCATTAAGCAATATGTGATTTGGGAGGAGACGTCTGTGAAGCTATCCGTCGCACTCTAAGACCAAACCAAATCTCAACGATTCAGCTAACCTGATCACGTGACTCACACGCAATCCGATCAGCTGATCCTGACTTCCGATCAACGTCTCTACAATATAATTTACACACCTCCCCCTCTCTCTCTCTCGATCCATTCTCTAACATGCTTATCGAAGGTCGAAATCGCTGTAACGAAACGGAATTTCTTTTTTACGTTCTAAGTTATCGCTTTAAACTCATGTCAATTATTTATTTTTTTTAACGATAATACAGTTATTATCAAGTTATGCTGACGAGCGGTAAAACCACGAAACAAGTGTTTGTAGATTACTGTTTCATAAGTAAAATAACTAACTAACTAACTAACTAACTAAATAATAATTGTTTATTTGCTTATGTCCAAAATAATGGACGATCTTCTAAGGAAAAATATTTTTCTAGATCTCCTTGGTTGGAGACGCTACTAAGCGTATTATCGTTAAAAAATCGACAAAAAAATCGACATAAGTTTATAAGCCATATAAAAAACACGTAAAGCCATCTAGAACCTCGTGGTGTAACGGTTAACGCACTAGACTATAATACATTTAGTCTTGAGGTTCGAATCCTAGAAACAGTTAAGCTACGCCGACGAGCGATAGAACCGCGAAACACGTGTTCGTGATTACTGTTTTATAAGTAAAATAATAAATAAATATATGAATAAATAAATATTTGTTTATTTTTTACGTCCAACAAATATGGGCGATGTTCTAATGAAAAATATTTTTCATGTTCCCCAATGTTGGATATGCTATTAATCGAATTATCGTGAAAAAATCAACAAGACACTGCATATCTCTTTTAATAATTACAAGAAACCTTCTCAACCGTTGGTTGCCATAGCTAATGATACACTGCCTGAAAGTACTTCCCTCAAGGTTCTAAGGTTAACATTCATAGACAATATGAATTGGAGCACATACATTGAGACATTTGCTAAGGCTGCTGTGAGGAAGGTGGGCTCTCTCTACCGTGCTAGAAAGCTACTCGCACTTGAGAGTATCCTGCATCCCAACAAGGCCATGGTTCGCTCATGCATAGACTATTGTTGCCACATCTGGGCTGGTGCATCTGCCATTAGTCTCTCACTCTTAGACAGTGTTAAAAAAAAGAGTCGCCAACCTAATAGGTCCTGAACTATCAACTAAACTCTAACCTCAGTCCCATCGCCGAAACGCCGCATCCTTTTGCCTGTTTTACAAGTATTTCAATGGCAAGGGCTTTGACGAACTCTAGCATTAGTACCCCCTCGACGACAATACCCTCGACAAACCCGACAAGAAGCAAAATCCCACCCTACACTGTAAATGCTGTAAAACGTTCTACTCGAATAGCTTTTTTCCTCGGACTACCGCCCTTTAGAATTCCCTCCCGGTCCCCGGTTTCCCTGACTGTACTGACATGCAGAAACACAAGTGTCACATGAACAGACATCTCGCTAACCAACTCCCTAAATATTATCCCTGCAAATCGGGTCCCAAATAGTAGCCCCCCCCACGACTAAGTGACCCTGTGCCTCGTTTGGGGGTGAAACGTCAATAATAAAAAAGTCTATATTTGCTTTTATTTTCTCGTCTGGCCAATCATGCAACAACTTAAACCGATTTCGACAGAATTTAAACTGATTGGCTGATTTGACATTCAGCGGTGAAATCCACTTCACCGATTGGACGCCGTCGCTGTTTTAAATGATTAGGAACATACTTGAGATGTTACTTTGAATGTCAACGGAGGTAGATGGATAGATAGGGAGGAAGAGAGAAAGAAAGAAAGAGATAGAGAGAATGCGAGAGAGTATGAGAGGGAGAGAGAGAGAGAGAGAGAGAGTGAGAGAAGGAGAGTAATGGTGAGAAGGTAAGAAAGCAAGAAAAACAAAGAAAGAGAGAGAATGCGATAATCTGATAGAATATGAGTGAGGGAAAAAACGAAAGAGAGTGCTAGAGCGAGTAAGAGAAAAAGAAAGAAAGAGAGAGAGAGAGAGAGAGAGAGAGAGGAAGAGAGATTTAAAAAAAAAGAGAGAGAATGTGAGAAAGAGAGAAACATGAGTATGATAGTTAGGGTTCAAAAGAGAGTCGTCAACCTAATAGGTCCCGCATTATCAGCTAGGCTTAAACCGCTGTCCCATCTGCCCGTTTTACAAATATTTGAATAGCAAGTGTTCCGATGAACTACGAGCCCTTGGCCCCCATGACATAAATACCCCCGACAAACACGACAAGCAGCAAAATTCCACCCCTACTCTAATAGTTTCTTCCCTAAAACTACTAGACTTTTGAATTCTCTTCCGAGTTCCTGCTTCTCTAACTGTACTGACATGCAGAAGTTCAAGTGTAACGCAAACAAATACCTTGCTGCACAACTACTTACATAGTACCTCTACAAATTATTCACCAAATAGTAGCCCCCTACATCAAAGTGGCACTGTTGTTTGTTTGGAGTGAAAATGTAAAAAGAAAAAGAAGACTGCCAACAAGAAAGGTCAAAAGAGATAGATAGATGAGAAAGAAAGAAAGAGAGAAAGAGAGCGGAAGACAGACAATGATCGAGCCAACGAACGAGGGTGATAGAGAAAAAATGAGAGCAAACAAGAGAGAGAGAGAGAGAGAGAGAGAGAGAGAGAGAGAGAGAGAGAGAGAGAGAGAGAGAGGGACAAGGAAAGAGAGAGCAAGAAAGTAATATACATAGCAGTTTTGTAAATAGAAAACAGTATTTTCTTGAGTAAGGACGAATGACACAAGCAAGGAAGACATTTTAATAACATGAATAGGTTGCAAAAACATTAATCTCAAGCGAAAAAAAAACAAAAAAAAAAAACAAGATCCAATATCCGCAACGATTCTAAGGGAGGTGGTGTTTGAAAAACACTGCTAGGGTGCCATAACGTGAAATACTGTTTTGTTTTTAAAACCTCGAAACAGTTTTCATAATAAACACCTAATGATTTTTAATATTAGAAGTGGAGTAAATATTTTGGAAGCAAATAAATTGATTGAAAGTAATAAACCTACAAACAAATGAATTTTTCAATGAAAGCTTTTGGATTTAATCCATTCGACTACCATTAACCGCATGAAATAACGTTGAATTTAAACTTTTAAAAAAATTTTTTAAATGTTCTTTACGGCAGTCAGACAGTGATCTAATCGTTATACGATGATCTATGCATAAGAGCTAAATTGACCGACTTTAATTCAACTGAGAGTGCTGAACGATAAGAAACGAGTTTCTTAAAGGGGCTGTCATATATATATATATATATATATATATATATATATATATATATATATATATATATATATAGGTACGTGCAAAATAAATGGCCGATGCTTAAAATGTATAAACATTTTGAACCCCTCCTTTTACTTAAAACCAATTCTAATGAAATTTTCGGTATTTATTAAATAATGATCACGCAATATAATGAATCCGTTATTTTGATTTAAATGTATTACTTTGTTTTAAAAAAAACATCTTTATTAAAGTTATTGCTTTCAGTAGGAAAAAAAGAATGAATAAATTTATTTTTGCTTTTCTCATATAAAACATCGTAAATTGTAAAAATGAAAAATAAAAATTATTTTTTTCAGGAACATTATGAAAAAACCCCATAAAGTCTGTATTAATGAATTCGATATAACTCGAAGAAAAATTAATTTCTCGAACTACCGATATTATCGTTGAATTAAGCATTGATATTTTTATATTTTCACACAAAAATTATAATTGCAAATAAATATTTTTACCTTTCTTTTACATTACATGTTTAGCGTAATTTTTATATATAAGATTTTAATATTTCTTAGCTTGAATGAACGTGTAACTTTCGGCGTATCATTTTCTTTTATATAATCTTGAAAAAAAAAAAACTAGCTTAAAAGCGTCACGGAACACACGCACACAAAAAAATTAAACTTAAAAATAGTAAAAACTGTACAAACATTCACGATAGGAATGTACGAATGCACGGCTGGGTGAAAAAAAAAAAACAGAACTCAATACTTCCCTCAAACTACCTAACGTCATTTTCAGACAGCCTATTAGCTTTCTGACATTTTCGACTTCCATAAAAAGCATTCTTAGATAACTTCGTTTGTTTTCTCCTATGCAAAGACGGAATCTCTCGCTTTGCAGGGCTAATTTAGCTATTTTTTTTTTTTTACAAACAATGCCTTTTTTTTCATTTAATTCAATATCTTAGGACCTTAATAACAATCTTTGAAATCGACTCAGAAAACTTATATTTATCTTTCAAAGGATTTTTACAATGAATTTATTTAAATTCAAAATTTTACTGAATTTGTCAGCTTCCGAATGTCGCCGTAAAAAACATTTTTTATTATAACTTTTTTTCACGTGTACAAATATCTTTTTCCATTTTAGAAATTAAGTTCAGGCTTTAATCTTTCAAATCAAAAAGTAGCCAGAGACGTACAAAAACACATGATAAACCGGCTTTTAAAACTATGTCCTCCTATCCATTTTCGGCCCTCACAGACCGTATATATATATAAATAAAATAAAATACGCATCAAGTGCGCTTGAAACCAAATCACAGCGTAACATTAGGAAATTCAAACAGATATTTTACTTGTTTGAAATTTATTTGTTTATTTCCCTAATATTACATTGTTATTTGGCTTTCAAGCGCACTTGATGCATATTTTATTTTATTAAAATTAAAACAACGTTTCTAGCGAACTCTCATTCTTGACGATATATATATATATATATATATATATATATATATATATATATATATATTACTTCATTTAATCACATAAATTAATATACGGAGATATAATTTTATGCATAAATTTTTCATTACTTGTATCAAAGAGTGCTCGATTCACAAGTAGAGCTAGGTAGTAAGTTATGCCATATGTATATATATATATATATATACACACACACACACACACACACACACACACACACACACACACACACACGAGGTGCCTTCAATAAGTTTCTAGACTTTTTTCATATTGGTACTTTTATTAATAGTACACGCATAAAACCATAGCGCCTTTCGAAGTAATCTCCTCCGGTTGCAATGTCCTTGTTGTACCGTTCCAACAACTTCTGGAAGGCCCCATGGAAGTCCTCTTGTGTGAGCATGTAAATGACCCTCGTCACAGCCTCTTTCATCTCCTCAATTGTTTCATAAAGACAGCTTCTAAGGTTTTCCTTGCGCTTAGGGAATAACCAAAAGTCACAGGATCTAGACTACAGGGAAGGCGATGAACTATCTTGATGCCAATCTTGGTCAAATAGTCTGTGAGAAGGATGGAGTTGTAGACTACAGGCGCATTATCCTGGTTGAAATGCCACTGACGTTATTTAAAAAGTAGTTAATTTTTCCGCTGGAATCTCTTCCTGAACTCCACATAACATTCCCTGTTGACTGCCCGTCCACCGGGAACCCAGTGCATGTAGATCATGCCCCTGCTGCCAAAAAAAGGAATCATCAGAAGTTGAGAATATATATCCAGCTTTCATCGCAGGTCAACTGTGGGATCTGAATTTATCAGCTCGACAATCTCCATAACAACGTCTTTCTTTTTGATCTTCTCTAAGCATCTATTCCGCATCTTCAGCCCCCACGAATAATTGTCTGCACAGTTCCCACGCTGACGTTTTACTGTGCACTTATTGTCTATATAGATACACGGCTGTTCTTATCCATGAAATTCTTTATTTGGCCAATCAACTCTGGTGTTCTGACTTTCTTAATTCTCTCATTTCTCTCAGCATCCCTCAAATACTCTCTGCCTTCCTCGAATCTCTTATGCCACTCAAAAACTGATGCTTGATTAATACAATATGACCCAAAAGCAGTCTGAAGCATTCCATAGATTATATGGCATTTATACCAAGTTTTAAACATAATTGTATCGCATATCGTTCTTCTAAAATGTCCGAACGTCTAAATTGCATTTTTTAAATTCACCAGTTGTGACAATCGTTTTTTAGTATGTGTATTCCAATTCCTGCTGTGGCTGTTCATTTGAACCTGAAATCATAAAAATTTGGTCAGTCATCTCATAAGATGTATAGCAATAACATACTGAATTTTCAAAAGTCTACGTAAATTTTTAATTTACATTAAACGCATTAGAACAAAATTCACTACTTAACTCGCCGAGTTTTAACATGTGAAAACGATTTCTAATTTTTTTTTTTTTACCGTTTTAATATCTTATTAACAATTTTCGTACATTAAAAGTGCACAGGTCGGTAAAGAATTTAATTCTAGTGCGTTTGCCATGAATTATTTGTTATTTTCATGACTTTGTTTTATGAGTTCTTGACTGTTAACTATTCTGGGCTTTTCGTCGCGTTTTTATTTATTGTTATATGTTTACTGCCACTATTTCATCCAGTATGTTTACTGACTTCCATCGGTTGACTTTTTACCTTTCCTGTTGTTTGCCTTCACATGGGAGTCCTCATATTCCTCTTGTCGTGTTGTTTCTGCTCATTATCCATTCTGCGAGCACCAATTCTGCCACGCACGAAATGACAGGATTCTTCCAATTACGATTCCGTTTCTACGAGGAAGAAAAGAAGACAAAAGATGGAAAAAAAAATGATAAACGAAAAATAACCCATTTAATGACTCTATAATTCCTAAACCAAAAAACACCCTGCCGTGAACCTTAATTAACCAAGTTGAAATACCCCCTCACCTACAACACCGACCTCAACACCGACCCCACCCACAGGAATTTCTAATCTTTAATTTGTGCGTGAACGCAGAACGAAGTTAGATAAGGTTAGCTGAAAATTAGTATCTCAAATCGGTTGCCATTATTCCTATTTACTTACCACCCCATGAGGACAGAGTTAGACACAAGACCAGTTTTTAATGTGAGGAAAATCCAGCTCCCCAAAAAGGGGCACTCTGGATAGGAACAAAAATAAAAATTGTCTCAGTCTGGGAGGATTTCTCCTGCACTGTCTGCGGATTAAAAAGGTGAAGTGTAATAGAACAGGTACTACACTTTGTTATTAGCCAAAAGGCCAAGGAAGTTGCTAAAAAATAGTTGGATCATTCTACCTAAGTCCTGATATTTTTTTTGCACTTTTTTTTTAAAACACCAAACAAGGCATAGTGCCACTTTAATGTAAAGGGGTACTATTTTGGAACACATCTAACATAGAAATGCGGGGAGTTGAACAGCGAGATTTTCGTTCACGTTGCATTTAAACTCTACAGGTTTATACAACCAGGGAAGCAGGAAACAGGGAGGGACTTCCAAAATCTAACAGCATCATCTGAATTGAGTATTGAAAGATAGAATTATATTATGGCCCCGGGCAACGCCGGATGTCTCGGGTAGAGAGGTGAGTGATCTCCATTTGAACTGGTGACAATGTTATGGAAATAAAAGTGTTTTGAAATAGGACTGAAATTTTACGTAGAAATAATTATACCAGAAATATATGACAATAAAATGTTTAGAAGGATGTTTAATAAAATAGGATTGAAATGTTTGGTTTTAATAAGCAAGGTTACGTGACAAAAGACCAGCAAATGATCTTTGGTTACGTGGATACATGACGTAACGAGTTTAGAGGCACTTTAGAAAGTAAGTGTTCAATCTCTAACGGACAGCTGAGAGAGACGGTCGGCAGACGGGATGGCACCCAGCAAAGGCAAGATCGATAAGTAAGATATAGACGAGATTGTATCAGCATTCAACCTTTCCAAGATGGGAACAACATTCTGGAACAAAGGTTGCCGGAAATAAACCAGAGGTCTGTTGTTCGTGGTAGAATTTTCGTTGTAACTTTCCGTCCAACAAAATCAAAGATGGGCCAAGTATGTCCCCTGATTAGGCAACTGTTGTAACCCTATAGAATGGTATTCGTCCCTTTTGTTGAAGGTATGTCTTCCACGCCTGGCAAGAGACAAAGATACTTATTCCGTTGTGACATTTTGAAAACCAGGCAATCACACGTAAATACATGTATGAAGAACAGACATACATTCAATAAGACACTCGCTACATACACGTGTATATATGTACAGAATACACACACACTCCCACGAGAATACAACAATACTACAATAATCTGTAATAGTAAACTGAATTACATATTAAAAGATAAAAAAAAGAATTAAAAAAGAAATATTAATAGATAGTAGTAGAGTTTTGGCTCGTCTGAACTCCAATCTCTGGTCCCCCCTCGCCAATCTTTCACGAAAAACACCCGTCTAGCTGAATCCACTGTGAAAAATTTCCCCCACTCTATACCTGTGCCTAAATCAAAACGCAGATTCCATGAACAAAGCTTCTTTCTTAGAACTGCACGCCTGTGGAACTCTGTTCCGTCTGCCTGCTTCCCTCCGGACTACAACTTGGTTGTCTTCAAGTCCAATGTTAACAAATTCTTAATGAACCGCCCCCTTAAGTAAACATTTCAGCAAATCTCCTCACTAACGTAATGTACTTGCAATAACCCTTATCCCTGAGTGGCTTCCGGGCCTTGATAAGTGGTGATCACTGTGTAAAAAAAAAAAAAAAGAAAAATAATAATAATATAGTTTTGGTTTCAGCTACAGAAATAATAGCTTACCTGAAGCCAAAACTATACTATTACGTTTCTGAATTTTTGAGATGAAGATTGGTTATTGGTATTATTTAAATTTTTTAGCCTACTGTTATTATCTCGAGTGTTATTTACACAACGTTTCGGTCGATGTAACCTCCGATCTTCTTCAGGTGTATCTTATCGAATTAAAACTCTGGACGGTATTTCGAACGGAACCTTTTATTTATTTCATGATGGTATCATCCTCTTGTTCCGTCAGCCATAATTGGGTAGATGTTCTAAGTAATTGTCAATTGTATTTTCTGTTGCCCATACTGAGAATGTAATCTTCAACCTTCAAGAGAGTATAACTTTAACAACTTATTTTTTTACCAAGTACTCTAACCACAGTGCCAGGGGTTCTTGCAGACAATTCTGTGATTGCGGATTGTTGTTAGATAAGGTTGGCTAAGAAATAAAAGACTTAGTATTTTGAACGGAACACGTGATGACTAAGTGGTTTATTACTTTCAAAGCCTTTAAAACCAAGACGTTTGCGTGTCTCAGACCAAAAGGCACACATACCTTCTTATTTGTCCAAACCCCGAAAGAACGTTACAATAACGAATTATGTGTTGTCGAAATGAATGGCTTTCCTCTTCGAATAAGTCCACTTCTAGGGTTGACTCACCTCAGACTTGAAGTGGAAGACTTACTGTATTATTTGAATTATTTGAACTACGACTCTCCTCTTGAGTGTTATTCTCACAACTTTTCGGTCAATATGATCTCCGACCTTCTTCAGATGTATCTTGTTGAACTCGAGAAACTGCACAGGATTTCGAGAGAAACCCTTTATTTAATCCACAAGTAGCCGTGGCGTAAAAGATAAAGTACTTGCTAAATTCAGTTCTAAATGACACTTTTCTGGAGGTTGAAGATGTAATACTCATTGCGAGCTGTACGAAAAATACAATTGCGAATTATTTAGGACTTAGCAAAATTAGGATCCCGAGCGACGCCGGTCTGCCTTACCAATACAAAACAAATCAGAAATGTAATACATGACATGAACAATGAATTTTTATTTCAAAGTAGACATTTTTTCTAAGATTATATTCAGAAAACCGGAAAGAAAAAAATAATTCTAAAATACTTTCAGAAACTTGATTCCTGAGAATATTATCTTGGGGAAAAATATAAAAAAATGCGTTGCTTTTACAAAAAAAAGAAAAAGAAAAGATTGCTTTTAAAAGAAAGAAAATACGAAAATCATTACTTTACGAAAAAGAAGTATATAAAAAACAAAACAAAAATAAACAAAAAAGAAAATAAAGAATACAAAAATGCTTTTATTCTTTGTAAGAAGAAAAATGGAATCGAAGTAAATTTAAGTCGGAATTGAAAAAAAAAACAAAAACAAACAGAACAATCAAACTTTAATCTTCTCTATTGCCCCATTTATGAGATTGGATTAGATTGCACAAAATAAAACGTGCATGTGCTACTAATACTCGTTGTGTATCATAGGGCGGTTGGCGCGCGTGTCAGAACATCGGCAGCAGCAGCAAGATAGCTGACTAGCATAAATATTAGCAGCAACAACAGCCGTTTTAGCTATATGTAATTTAGCAAGTGTGCGTGAGCTTATACGAAAAAAAGGCAGAAAAATTGACAGCACGTGGTCGAGCAAATAGAAGCAAAATGCTCTCGGTGAAAATGGACGTGTAAACACGAGGGCAAGAAAACGCTGGTTAAGGCAGTCGTGAAGTGGCGGGGAGAGGGACTTTTAAGAAGCACATATTATATGGCAAAGCGTTGTAAAACATATGCGTGTGCGAAAATACTTTTAGAAGATAATGAAATGCGTTGTTATTGGTGGAGGAACCACGAATAAATGCATTTTATTTGCAATTAAAAACTGCAGAGTCGGATTTTTATTTATTTCCTTTTCTTTTATTTGTCTGTTCCTGTGATGGAACCAGGCAACGTGCGGGTCCGAGTGGTTGAAATGTAACGACACAGTTAAAATGTTTCGAGGATAGGATGGTCGTTGTTGTGATTGGTCATCCTATCCTCATGTGTTAATGGTAGATGCTTGAGAAGCCTGAGAATAAAGAGACGAAGCATACCGATATACGATAACAAATAAATGTAGATTTATTTACATAAAAATACAAAAGAGAGAATAAAGATATAGATGGTAATAGTTTATTGAGAAGAGAGTAACGTTACTTGCGTTTAGTATTTGATGAGAGACTAACAGCAAAGTCAGGAGAACTGGTTGGCTCGCCATGCCAACCGGAGTGCGTTATCGTCACATCTTGACTTTTCGAGAGTCCAGCGAAAAAGAGAAAGAAGTCTATAGAATAGGAAGTGATATATCTGCATTACCCTCTGGTGGCGAGACATGTGTCACCAGAGTTAAAGGGCGATAATCGAGTTTAGCTTAAGAGTACCGTTTTGTGTTGGTGTGTCCGTTGGCCGAGAGACTTCATTTCCCACAAGTGTAATGGCACAGTTGGACCAATACTGCCTCCTCTGTAGAGAGTGTTTAGTTATCTCCCTTAGACACCTGTTGGACTACTTCGTTTGGACCTCCTGTTCTGGGACTGCTTTATTCTTCAAGCAACTCGCATTCGATTTTATGATTTATACATAATTTGATGCGTAAATAATGGCGAATGGAGAGTTCACTTTACTCAGAGTTATATTTAAAACGATTTCAATGATTGAAACACATTATTACAATGATCCAAACATAATTCTCAATGAAAAACCAAGACACGGAATAATAAAATAATGTTAAAAAATACACATTGTTGGTGACTACTCCTTTATATATATATATATATATATATATATATATATATATATATATATATATTAAAAACTATATTACACTTTGGATTTACCCAATCCGGTGTGTGTCTTTTTCTAATTTTTTTTCTCTTTATTATACCTATTACAAATCCTGCAAATTATTTTACAAACATATTTTACACAAACATTTCATGTACACATTATTTTACAAATATTATTTTACATTCTATAGCCATCATAAAAAAATGCAGTTTCATAAAATGCTAAAACTAGCAAATCTTTTAGCTCCGCTATTGATATGATTTGCTAACAAGTTTCTTTCACCTGAAGAAAAGAATCTTACATTCTTTGAAACTCCGTAGAATAAGGATATTTTATCGCCTTTCTTTATTGGAGGTGTTCTGTCGAAAAATAAATTTTTATGTAAATTTCCGTTTGCAGATTTAATTTATGCTTATAGCATTAAGCTCTACTTTCTACTGTCGTACTAAGCCTTTTCATTTGGTTAGAATAAATATAAACATTAATACTTACATTGACATTTGCCTAGTAAACTTCTGTTAATTACATAATTATATATATTAGTCCTTGCGCGAAAGAGCAGGACACAAAATGTTTTAAATAATAATAATAATAATAGAATAATAATAAAAAAGACTTTCGCTGGCGAGGACTACTATTGACCGTAACCAGTTATACACTCTTTTTGAAATTTTCATCTCTATTGTTCTCGTTATATACTGAATATTTGTTAATGAAACCTATATGAAATATGTTCCTTATTAAATTTTAAAGATTTTCTATTCTGAAAGAAGTTAAAAAAATTTAATCCAAAAAAGTTAAAAAGTTTAAAAACATTATCTTTCATCTAGCAATTAATGATATAGATATAAATTTTCAAAGATATTTTTAAAAAGTGCAACAGAATGTACATAACATAAAATAAATCCAAGGTAATTTTTTGGTTCAATTTAAATTAAATTTTTATACCTTACTTTGTAAAATTTATAAAAGTGCACTTTGAAGATAAATAAATTTCAAATTAAATCTTGTACCTTTATTTTTAAAGCCTACAGTAAAAAACATTTTGTTTAACCATTTTCATGCCTTGGATGAAATGCTTTTCTAACTTGTATATATATATATATGTTTCTGTAGAAATATTTGATTTGTAAACAAAAACAGATTAGTACGCATACAGGATGAAATACAATTGAAAAAATATAAGTTACCAAAAAGAAAACACACACACACACACACACACACACACACACACACACACACACACACACACACCACACACACACGTATGTTAAAACCATTAGGAGATGTGCACTGTCAGCCATTTTGTGTTGAAAAATGGAAGATAAATCAGTGTGACATACAAAATTAGTCGCACAACTGTTCCACATTCAAACATACGATAAGAGACGATAATTCGATAAATTCTATTTTGACTTTTGAGTAATTTCCATTTTTGATTATTTTTGAAATTCATACTGATTTCCACACATAAGTACGTGATAATGTTTTAACCTCAAATTCGTTGGTTTTATACATTACTAATTTGCACAAGCAGGAAAAATTGAGAACCTCGCAAAAATATGGAGATAGAAGGTCTGTTTTCCAAAAATAATAATCATGATACGAACAGCATTTACCTCCCTTTGTAGAGTGTTTATTTTTATGTGTTGTTCTTTAAAAATGTTTGCTATTAGAAGTCATGTTTTGGTTTAATACATCACTAATCTATACCAGAACCCGATTTTCCTATGAGGATTAAACTTATAATTTGATTGTATAGGGAATAGAGATTTATGGTTTTATGGCCGAAGTGGATGTTAACCTTTTGTTCGTGTCAGCAATTGAACATAAATAAAGCAGCGAACGTGCGGCATATATTTCTCATGAGCTGTATATTAAGATGTATCGTTTTGATAGTGTCCATATTTATTCGCGGTGGAGGCGGACATTAGCAAAAGAAAATTCCATTATTTATATATATATATATATATATATATATATATATATATATATATATATATATATATATATATTTATATACAGCGTGTCTAAAAACTCGATGAAAGTTTGAAAATCTTCGTCATTTTATCATTAATAATTATTTTTTTTTCTCTATTACAGATAATATTTTGGAAATTAATTATCGATGAGTATAACATTGAACAACGTTAACAAGTTGTGAAATTACTTTACAAAAATCAGAGGTCAATTGTCTTGCCTCAAAGAGCTTATCGATGGCATTTTCATGTAAGTCACAACACAATTCGAAACAGCGTACAACCCTGCAAGAATTGAAGGAAAACACAAGGAACGAAATAAAAAAAAAATCCGAATGTCTTATTCAGATTGTGTTAAAATTACAGAAAGATATGAAAAATAAAAAATCTATTTAAGTTCAAAACTCTTCAGTAACTTTTTGGACACTATATATATATATATATATATATATATATATATATATATATATATATATATATATATATATATATATACATATATATATTGCGGGGGGGGGTACCCTGCGTAGCCCGGGTGTTTGGAGGTGTGTGTGTTAAAAAAAGGTGTAAAAGAAAAAAAATGTTTTGGTCGGAAGGTCGGATTAAATCCCGAGGCTTTGACGCGAAGGTGAAAACGAAAGGAGAAAAAAAGCCAGTCATCTAACCATCTGTGCCACGATGGAGAGGAACGGATAAGGGAGTTATATGTAGGTTTATTAAGCGAAATAAACAGGTGCGAGGAAGGCTGACCTATTTTTGCGCTGCAAGCCAAAGAGCATTCGCGGACATACACAAGAAGAAGCGAACACACACACACACACACACACACACACATTTTCGCTTTTATATTTATAAATGCCCCCCCCCCTGGGTTAGCTAATATATGACGGGAGTAAATTTTCTGTAAATGCAAACAGCGGACTTTATTTTGTAAACGAAATAAATCCGTAATGATTTATGTGAATTTATTCTGTTAGTGTCCAATCTGGTGAAGAAATGAAACTGTATTTGCCTCCCCCCTCCGGTAAGCAAAAGGACCCAAATATGTATAATGTTATTTTTATGTGAAATTGAAAGAATTAATGGCAAAAACTGGGAAAAAATTGTAAGAAAGGGTGTTATGAAATCATTTGTAGGTGTTTAGGGCCCCAAAAAGTGAAAGAAAAAGAAAAAATGAAGGTAGTCCTGCATAATTTGACCCTAATTCTTGTGAATTCCCGTCAAGCATTGATCGAGCGACACCGGCAGTCATTGGTGTCAGCCGCAAAGTACAGGAAAAAACAAAACAAACAAACAAACAAACAAACAAACAAAACGAATTGGAATGAATACAAATGGGAGGGTGGAACGCTCAGAAAACTTAACGTGTAAAATGCAATTATGTTTATTTTATTTTATTTTGTTTTTATTTTTTTGTTGGATTATTTTCTGCAATAAAATCAAAGAAACAAAATAAACAGGAAAAAGTACAAATGGAAAAAAAAAGAAATAAATAAAATCAGAAAACTGACCGTGTATAACGAATAACTGTTTAATAGATTTTAGTCATAATTTTTTGTTTTATTGTTGGTTTGTTTTATGCAAAAAAAGTATTTTTTTAACCGTAGAATTGCTAGGTGTAAGTATAACGGTTTATTATGTGTTTTTTTGTTTTCTTTTTTGTATTGTTTTCTTTGTTGTCGCTTTTTACCAATTTGAATGTCGTCTGTTTCCATATCGATAGGGTAATAGTAATTGGGCTTATGAAATTACCAGAAATTCAATGTATAGAAATAAATAATGAATGAGTAACTAATCAGCTCTCCCCCTAGTGTCACGTATAAAATCACTGTAAACATAATAGAAGGAAAAATACAATAAATAAACTATATAAATCGAGTAATCGTTTGAACATTTGAAGAACGCTAGCGGCTGACTGTTATAGTTTGTTGTAAAACCTTGAACCAAGGTTAGTTCGTTTCGTCTAAGTAAGCCTTCGAATCGCAGCCCCCCCATAAAGAGGGAAAAATTAAAAATGAAAACAAAAAAAAAGAAGAAGAAATAAAAGAAATGGTATAAGTAACCCATGCAATAGATGTAATCGAAAGTTGCGTTTCACCCGACGGTAAAATGCCATTCCACCTTTTTAAGCAACTAAGAACTCAAACCGGTGTTTCCTCCCAAATTACCCTGTGGACGTATCTGCAACGGTGTTAAGTGGTCGCGGGGGGAGTATGAATGCAATAGAGAGAAAATATTTTACCACTTCCATTGATTCTTACAGGTTTTGGCAGTGAACTCTCACTAGAAAAAATACAGGAATGTACGGTTATCGAGGAAGTGTAAGGGTAATAGGTCTATAGAACACCGCAGATAATGTGTTGCAGTTTGTGCACATTACATTTGCATGAAATGTCTTGAGTCTTATCCTATCAAGGTCAAACTCAGAGGGGAAAAATGACTTAATTATATATATATATATATATATATATATATAAAAAGGGTGAAACAATACAATTGTCGCCCGAGAAAAGACGACTTATTCCATTTCCGTTGGATGAAAACCGTTTTTTTTGTTGAATATCATCTACGAGTTGGCCAGTTATGTACAAATCTCAAGAGCGATAGGAGCATTCTGTCATATCTGAAAGTGATAGAGCGAAATTTGAGATGCGCCGCTGTGCAACTCATGCTTTCTACAGATCCAAGTTATGACAACAAGACCATTGCCAGCACCCTCAAAATGCATCGCTGGATTGCCACGAAGTCCTTTTGTTGGATATTTGGCAGGCGACCCTGTGAAGAGGGGCATTCGATGGGTTGCATGCACGCAAATCAATTCCACTTGAGGAATGCGAGGCTTCCGCCATTGTTTGTTGGAACGCATGATTTGACCAGAAATATGTGAAAGAAATATTCGTCAAAGAAGTAGAACAATAGACAATGGGAAATATTAAACATTCCGGAATGAAGGAATATTTATATAAATTATAAAAATATTATGTAAATCAACAACAGAAAGCGGACACAGAGACGAAGAGTTGGTCACAGAACGAGGACAAGCTGCCGAAAGCATCCGAACCACACCCCCGCCACGCGCCTTCACTGATGTCACAAGCGTCGTACTAAAATCGAAAGGGTTGTCATTGAGAATAAACAAAAATTTTATAACCCAGCTGTGTGCGTTTTATTTCGCTGCCAAGTGTATATATCGAGACAGTGACAAAAGTTGATTTTTAGGAATTATAAAGACTGAAAAGCATACTGGACGACCGGCCGCGCCGGATATATGACATTCTTCGTTAGTCATAATTATTCCGAAATCTGGTATACCTAAAAAAATGATGACAAATTCTGATGCATAAAAATCTAATAATATATCTTTATTTTCAGTGACGAGGAATGAATTCAAGCTAGTAAAAAACAAACAACCCCATAGAAAAAAACAAAAACAAAAACAAAGCAAAACAAACAAACAAAAAAAACCAAAACGCATGCATAGAAATTTGACCGGGTGGTTTCTTTAGTCAGTCGACAATCGATCTCAATTTTGCTTATATAGCATTTTGTGAAACTCACGAAATCACCTCATTCTGTGATTTCACTTCCTTTGTCAATGTAACCACGCTCCTATAGCATTTATTTACCCATGGGGTATTTCCGCCTGCTAACTATTTGGAATAATATAACATTTGCAGGTGTTTTAACTTAATCAGCAATTATTTTATTTCCTACAATCGATCGTGGTTTATTTCTTCCGGCCAGGTGTGTGTTGTGTCAAGTACGCTTATTCATGTCTCGTGACATTCTCGGCAACATCTAATATCTATATTAATAAAGTTATGAAACAACTTTATGTCGTATTATTTGAATTCATCGGACTACTGTTCTTTTGAGTATCATTTTCACAACGTTTCGGTCGATGTAACTTCCGACATTCTTCAGGGGCATTTTGTCGAATTCGGAAATGTTTCTGTCGAACTTGGGAATTTGGACGGAATTTCGAACGGAATCCTTTAATTTACTTCACGGGGGTAGAATGCTCTCGTCCCATCAGCTATGACTGGATAGAGATCCTAAGTAATTCGCAATTTTATTTGCTATCTATATACTCTGTAAACCAAGTATTCAGAGAGGGGTTTGCTAGAAACTTTTCACACACATCGACAAGGTCACATGACTAAGTATATTAAAAAGTTCGTTTTAATAATTTTTAAATAGAAGTAGGCTTTTAATATCAATGTCAGAGCGAGAAAAAGACTAAACTTAATAGTTATATAGATAGATTACTATTAGTTTTTTAAAACTTTAATTCACAAAAAACAAACAAACAAAACTAAACAAAAAAAAAAAAACGAAGTACGCTGCCACTGAGATGTAAGAGGCTTCTGTAAATTAGGGCCATATTTATAGTGGCATTCTAGGTAGGGAGTTGTGCCGTAAAAATTTGTTCAAATTACATTTAAATTTTTGCATAAGTCAGAGAAGCAAACGTTAAGGAGGGAATTCCCAAACTAGCAGATCAGAGAAAGAAACGATAAATGTCTTTAGGCATATGGGAACTTTTACGCTGAAGGGGTGGGATTTTGCTAATTGTCAGAAGCAAATGTAAATACGAGGCGCCTTCAATAAATTTACAGACTTTTATTGATGCTGCACACATGAAACTCTAGTCCCGTTCGAAGTAATCTCCTCCGGCTGCAATGCACTTGCACCGTTCAAACAACTTCTGGAAATCCCCATGGAAGTCCTCTTGTGTGAGCATCTCCAGCCTCTTTCATCTTCTCAATTGTCTCATAACGACATCCTCTTTCCTTGAGCTTAGGGGATGTCCAAAAGTCACAGGAAACAAGGTCTGGACTACAGGAATGGCGAGGAACTGTCTTGGTGCCCATCTTGGTCAAATAGTTTGTGATTTTCTCTGAGCAGTTCCTCGTGTGTGTACAGTTCTCACACTGCCATAAAACTGTGCACTTATTGCCTCTATAGACACATGACGGGCTTTACAAATGAAATTCTTTATTTGGCCAATTAACTCGGGTGTTCTGACTCCCTTACTCCTCCCACACCTCTTATCATCCCTAACAGACACACTCTTGTCCTCGAATCACTCATACCAATCAAAAACTGATGCTCGATTCATGCAAGATGGTCCAAAAGCAGTCTGAAGCATTCCATACGTTTCTATGGCATTTTTTTTCTCAAATTTAAAACAAAATTTTATTGCATATCATTTTTCTAAAGTGTCCTCACGTCCAGATTGCATTTTTGAAATTCACTAGCTATGAAAACCAGACTTTAGTAGAATGTATTGCAATTCCTGCTGTAGCTGTTCTTTTGAGGCTACAATCATAAAAATTAGTCATATATCGCATGCGATGTATAGCATTAACATACTGAATTTTTAAGAGTCTACGACAATTTTAAATACCTGTACGAAAAAAAGTCTGGAAACTTATCGAAGGCACCTGATAGATTCAATTTCACTGACATTTGTATTCTATTGTTTCTGATATTGTCGTAGGCCGATTTTTCCCGTTTCTACGCGCACGAAGCATACGTTGATGTCACACACACGCACGCGCGCGCACATAGACATTCATGATAAACATCCAAAGCATTTATCTGTTCGACCAGCGAGTCGCGTGCACAAATCGCGCACGTGATGTAAGGTGCCCGCCCACGGGTACTCTGTACGCCTTCCTTTCGCTAAAGTTAATAATACAATATTTGTTTGAACTCGGATTTATTCTCTTTTATTTTCATTTTTCTTTCGTGCTTAAGTTAAACTTCACACACACACACACACACACACACACACACACACACACACACACACACACACACACACACACACACACGCGCGTGCGCGCGCACACATACACACACTTCTACCCCGAATGTGCATCATCAGGTAATCGACAGAAAGATAAAGACACCCACACACTGATGAAAAAATAGTTGTTTTAATATATATATATATATATGTATATATTTATATATTTATATATAGAGAGAAAGATGGGAAGAGAGACAGTAAGTCAGAAAGAGAGAGAGAGAGAGAGAGAGAGAGAGAGAAAGAGAGAGAGAGAGAGCGTAAGGGCGTGCTTTAATTATCATCTTTAAGTTTTTTCAGCAAGTGTAGGGCAATTTAGGTTATTATAATCTATCTATCTATCTATCTATCTATCTATCTATCAATCTAAAAGTGAGAATGTGTGTGTGTATGTGTGTGAGCACACTTCTCAATCTATATACTGAACGAATTTTTAATCTACAAACTTAACATTTGGTATATAGGGTTTTCAGACATGTGGGAAACTTTTTAAAATCTGTTTTTATCCGAAAAAAGGGGCTGCTAAGGGGTAAAAATTGAAATTTTCGTAAATTGAGAGTCATAGGAATTTTATGATTGTCAACTGTTTCATGAATACGCATGCGCGGCCGTGAACCATGATATCTTCTTTATGTTAAGAATAAGTAAGTTTGAAAACACTTTGTAAAAGTTCTGTCCAGCTAGTGTGGTGGTTATCGCACTTGACTCATTGTTATTAGGTTTTGGTTTCGATCTTTGCTCGAGAATTTTGGTTTCGATCTTTGCTCGAGTATTTTTATTTAATTTACAAAAGTCAACTGTTTAGAAAAAGCATAAAATACTCGCATGCACATTTCTCAGTTTCTGTATGAATTAACATAAAATCTTGATGCATATTTTCCGACTGGGCAACGCTGGGCTGCCTGCTAGTCCTCAATAAAAAATAACATAAAACAACCTTACAGTTTCTGCGAAGATAACCGAAACTTCATTAGCAACCAAGCCAATAGAAATAAAAATGCTAATAATGAAAAGAAACTCGTACACCTGTCGACTACAAAACCAATGTCAAACCAATATCATCGTTTATCAGGCCACAATATTTGGTAAAGAAAACAAGAAAAACAAAACATTGCATGGTTATGACGTCCCGAGATTTTAAAACTAAATATTATGACAATAATAATAATAATAATAATAATAATAATAATAATAATAATAATAATAATAATAATAAAACGCCGATTAAAAACAGCGCCTGGGACCATTTCTGGGAGCCTAAAGAAATTGGATACTCGCCGATAGTCGAGTGGAAGTTGTAGAAAATGACAGTACATGTAAGAATTTTAACGACCCGTGTAGAATATGTCTGAATAAGGAATTCGTAATACTTCACTTTAAAGTAACCCCTAAATCTATCAAACTACAGAAGTGAAACAGCAAACATCTGTATACACCGAAAGAAACTTTATTTTAGGATACGCATAACACAAAACATAAGAATAATATATAGGTTATTGTAAGTACATTACGTTAGTGTGATTTGATGAAGTGTTTACTTAAGGGGGCGGTTCATTAGGAATTTGTTAATATTGGACTTGAAGACATCCAAGTTGTAGTCCGGTGGGAAGCAGGCAGACGGAACAGAGTTCCACAGGCGTGCAGTTCTAAGAAAGAAGCTTTGTTCATGGAATCCACGTTTTGATTTAGGCACAGATAAAGAGTGGGGGAAAATTTTCACAGTGGATTCAGCTAGACGGGTGTTTTTCGTGAAAGATTAGCGAGGGGGGACCAGAGATTGGAGTTCAGACGAGCACCTGCCATGGAAATAACGATAAAACAAGGATAGGCTCGCAACTTCTCTTCTGTGGGAGAGAGGTTGCAGGGTAGAGAAAAGCCACGAAGTCTATTTTGTACTCTGTCAAGGCAGGATAGGCTGTTTTTAGCAGCTCCTGTCCAGATATGGCAACAGTATTCCTTCCTTGGACGTACTTGGCTTTTATATATATATATATATATATATTCATATATTCATATAATGTATATATATATATATATATATATATATATATATATATATATATATAATGATGATGATGGTGATAATAAATAAAGATCTCTCAAATTTATTAAACTGTAGAAATAAAATAGCAAACATGTGTATACACAAAATAAACTTTACTTTATGATAAGTATAACACGAAACATAACAACCAAATATATATAATGATTATAATGATAATGAATAAAAAAGCTAAACTAATATAACACCTAAAATATAAACAAAATATAGGAAAACTTATCTAAACACACCCAAGTTAAAACAAGCTCATCTTTTTAATACACTCTGGTGTGAGATTCGAGTAAATGAAGATGAGGATATATTACATCTCTCCATGATGTTTGATGATGCAACACACAAACTCAAGTGATATCGGACTAAGACTGAAAGATGTCATTTGTAGAATTCTATCTGTTGTTTTGTTGTAAATAAAATGTCTACGTAAAATCAACTGCAAGTATCTTCATTTCCTCCACTGCTTTTTGTCATTCATTTGCTACAGACATACACATTTTGCTGTAGGCATAATCTTCTGCAAGGCATTACTAGTTAAGATAGGCTGACACTCTCATTCATAACATTTCTTTACCAAGTCAATTGTGAGTATTGTCATTTCTTCTACTACTGTGTGGAATGATAACATTGTCGTCCTAGAAAATACGACATGATTCAATTTCCGTTTGATGAAAATCGGTTTTCTTTTCTTTGTATCAAGCCATCTACTATTGGCCAGTTGTGTACAAATTCCAAGAGCGATAGAAATCTTCTATCATGTCTGAAAGTGACACAATGTTCAACGAACGAGATCAGAGATGCGTCGCTGTACAACTCATGCTTTCTACCGATCCAAGTTATTACAACAGGACTATTGCCAGCACCCCCAAAATGCATCGCTGGATTGTTTTGAATAACAGTGACGTGTCCAGGGTGATGAAAACAAAGTCCCCGGCCACGGTTATGGTCTTTGGTGTGGTTTCAAGTGAGGGCAACATCATATCACCTCACATCTTTGAAGTCGGCTTGAAAATCAACACCAAAGTGTACCTGGATGTGCTGAAGAGTGTGATGAGTAGACCCTGGTGCCATCAGGTGGCCGCCGGTAGACCCTGGGTGTAGCAGCAGCAGGACTTGGCGTCGGCCCACAAGTCCAAAGATACCAAGGCCTGGCTTCAGAAGTAGTGCTACAACTTTGTACCCTTCTTTTTCTTTCACTGCCCCTCCTTCGACCTGAACCCGTTGGGTTACTTTGTTTGATCATACGTAAATATGACCTCCTGCAACATTAAAGCTAGCCTGATCGCTACCATAAGCCGAGTATTCGCCAAGCCCCCGGTGGTGCTTGTGGAAAGAGCATGCTCCCAGTTCTAGACCCGTATCGAACCGGTGATTGAAGCTGAAGGCGGTTACATTGAATAGATGTCATTTCTACTACATAATCAAGTTACCTGAATTAATTTTTTCAATAAAAGTTTTAAAATAAATACGTCGAGAACATCACCAACACGACCTCCCACATCACTAAAGCCATCCTGATTGTCGCCAGCCGAGTATTCACCAAGCCCCCGGTGGCGCTTGTGGAAAAGGCATGCTCCCAGTTTTAGACCCGTATCGAACTGGTGATTGAAGCTGAAGGCAGTTACATTGAATAGATATCAGTTCTACTACATAATCAAGTTACCTGAATTAATTTTTTCAATAAAAGTTTTAAAATAAAAGCTGTACTGTTGTTTTCTATAGGATGACAAATTTATCGTTCCACCCTGTACAAATACATATTCGGGTATAATTTTTTGCAAGTCATTAATAATTATGATTTAAAAACACCCACATTCATAGCACTAACTATGACAGTTGTTTGGTTGGTTGTTTTTGTTTTACGGCATGTCAACCCTTTTCAGGTTATTTAATGCCGAATCCAGTGACTTTGAAGAACAATTTTTTAATAGAAAATATTTGTTTTTTAAAAGCCGGTTTCTATTTAACCCATAGTTGAGACCCTAACAGGTACTACCACTCCAGGTCAGAGTGGACCTGGGAGCAATGGTAATTAAAAGGTGGCTCCACACTCCGCAAAGCTCGCAAGCTGGGGCCTCACCATCGGATATGATTTAATAGTGTTATACCGTTAACTATGGCTGCGCTCTTTACCATCTTATTTTTCTGCATTTGTTTGCTGCGTACAATGGAGATAGAATGCAAGAACTATTTTTTGTTGTTTAGGCTTAATGTCTGACCTGCTTGGCCTCTATCATGTTTCGAGTGCTACATCCAGAGGCATGACAGTTTACGCCATTGTTTACTTCTACCTTCTGGAATATAAACATGTGTAGGTATTCACACCCAACACCAAGAGTAGCAAATCTCAGCGGTTGCATACGAAGTCGGGAAAGGCTAGCCTCAACATTCATAAAACTATATTGCCACTCTCATTCCATTGATTTGTCGTTTCGTGCCGCTGTTCATACCGAAACATATCCGGGCATGCCATGCTTCCGTTCAGTCTTTAAAGACAAAGGATACCCCTTAGGAGCAGTAGCGCATGTAATTGTGAGGCAAGGGTTGCGCAATCACCAACCACACCTCTCCTGTATCGGCACTGTTTGAGTTCAGTGGCAAGGAGAAGACCAGGACGACTGGAAACAATGACGAGATAAGCGGAGAGCACATACACCACCTGAAAGTCCCAAATAGTCACCCATTTAGTACTGAGCAGGTTCAACGTTGCTTAACTTCGATGATCCAGCGAAAACCATCGTGTCAATGTGATTATGCCGGATATGCAAAGCATTAAGAATTATGATTTGCCAATACTCAGTTTGCTGTTCTCTTTATCCTCTTTTTTTTTAATTTATCTCTTTTCACACAATAAAGATAGAAGGCAAAGACAATTTTTTTTTGTTTAGATTTAATGGCTGACCCTGTTTAGCGCCTCTATCACGTCTTGAGTGCTACACCCTTAGACATGAAGGTTTAAACCATTGCTTTCCTCTCCCGTCTTGAATATAAATGTGTTGAAGAGCCTTTTTATTCTATGTACCGGTCCGTCAGTATTTAGTCTTGTTGTTATTCTTATTTTTATTAGTTCCTCATTGTGAACGACTTCTCATTTATTGCTCCATTTGTTGGAGAATCCAGATGCCCAGGAATTACGACCAAGGAAATTCAGTCGGAAGCCTGGGTGTGGATGGCAGGAAATCACCTCAGAGGTCAAAATGTGGGACATAGAATCCCCTTAGATTGGGTCAGTGAGATTGACCCACATTTCAAGACGATGTATATTGGAATGTTGACGTCATATAGATCAATAAAAGAGATAGCAGACAACAGAGAGAGAGAGAGAGAGAGAGAGAGAGAGAGAGCGAGAGAGAGCGAGAGAAAGCATGTGTGTGTATGTGTGTGTGTGTGTGTGTGTGTGAGAAAGAGATAGAGAGCGAGAGAAAGCATGTGTGTGTATGTGTGTGTGTGTGTGTGAGAAAGAGAGAGAGAGAGAGCGCGAGAGAAAGCATGTGTGTGTGTATGTGTGTGTGTGTGAGAAAGATAGAAAGAGAGAGAGAGAGAGAGAGAAAGAGCGAGAGAGAAAGCATGTGTGTGTATGTGTGTGTGTGTGAGAAAGAGAGAGAGAGAAAGAGAGAGAGAGAGAGAGAGAGAGATAGAGAAAACGACGGACGAGCTAAGCAACACACTATTTCTCCCCTACAAGAACACACCAACTCCACCCCACACGCCATTACTGTCATCTGGAAACCGAAAAAGTTATTTTTGAATAAATAAAATATTTTTATAACCAGCTGTGTGTGTTTTCATTACGCTGCCGACTGTATAAATCGAGACAATGGAAAGGTTGATTTCTAGAAATCATATCGACTGAAAAAACACCATTTGACGATCGGCTGCAGAGGATATATAACATATCAATCGAAGGTTTCCGCAGAGACAACACACGATTTTTTTTAATATTCGGCCAGGGTTTACTTCAAATAGGAAGTAATCTCATGTCAGTGTATCTGACAACACCCTGCACTAATGTTACATAGGTTTATCATTGAGTTATCACTAGGGTTATCATAGAGGGGCACCAAATTGACGTTTGGTGTATAATATAAAAGGGGAGGACCATAATTGTATTTGTTGTCATGGAATGATTATTATTAGAATGAAAGGGGATTATGCGTGTCATAAACGAATTCCGTGTGCGTATCATCGTCTAGTTTCATATGCGGTTGTGTGTGTTCATATCTAATTGTTCATATGCTTTTTTGTGTGTGTGTGTGTTACATGCATTTTCTTCGACATACCTTACTTCATGTGTCGTCGATGTTAATCCATCTGGAATTCATCTTCTCTTGGAGGGACGAAGATTTATCACTCCATGACGATGAACTGGTTTTATAGATTTTTATTTACCTTCCAGTTGTCGACACAGAATATGGAAGTAAATCTTGCTTGCTTTGAACACGTCAGCGTCCCCCACCCCCAGTGAAGGGGAGGGAACAGCTATTAAGCCGTCCGTCTTCTTCAAAGCCCTAATCCAGTCTCACAGATCTAGCCAACCTGACCACGTCACTCATACGTAATCTGGTCAGCTGACCCTCGGTTCTGGTAAACGTGTCTACACTCCACGTTTACTCACCTCTCTCTCTCTCTCTCTCTCTCTCTCTCTCTCTCTCAATCCATTCTGTAACATTAAGAGACCTAACACATCCAAGGGTGGTGTCTTATAAGAATCTGATTCCTACCCATTAGGAATTCAATTCCGCTCAGCAGTCATTCAAGTCCTCTCCAGTAAGTATTCAAGTCATTTCAGCAGGTATTCATCCGCTCAGTAGTCATTCAACTCCCTTCCACAAGGTATTCAAATCATTTCTAGTAGCCATTCTCAATGTACATTCAAGTCCTCTCATTGAAGGCATTGAAGTCCTTCATACAGGCATCCAAGTCGTTTCCAGTAGGCATTCAAGCCATTTTGAGTAGGCATTCAAGTCATTTTGAGTAGGCATTCAAGCCATTTTGAGTAGGCATTCAAGTCATTTTGAGTAGGCATTAAAGCCATTTTGAGTAGGCATTCAAGTCATTTTGAGTAGGCATTCAAGCCATTTTGAGTAGGCATTCAAGTCATTTTGAGTAGGCATTCAAGCCATTTTGAGTAGGCATTCAAGCCATTTTGAGTAGGCATTCAAGTCATTTTGAGTAGGCATTCAAGTCGTCTCCAGTAGGCATTGAAGTCTTTTCCAGTAGGTATTCAAGTCCTCTCCAGTAAGCATTCATGCCTTTCAGCTGGCATTCATCCGCTCAGTAGTCATTCAAGTTCCTTCCACGACTCATTCAAAACCACTCAGTAGGCATTCAAGTCATTTCTAGTATGCATTCACATCCTTTCAGTAGGTCTGAAGCCGTCGACAATGTACATTCAAATCCTCTCAATCGGTATTCAAGTTCTCTCAGCAGACTTTCAGATTTATTCCAGTATCCATTCAAGTTCTTTTCAGTAAGCATTCATGTCCTTTCTAATAGGCGTTCAAATCGTCTCCAGAAAGCATTCATTTTTTTTTCAGTAGGCATTCGTCTGTTTAGTAGACATTCAAATACTCTTTTGTAGGTATTCAAGTCTTCTCATGTGAGCATTCGAGTCCTGAACACGATATTTATTCATTTTCTGTAGGCATTCAAATTTTCTCAGTAGACATTCAATCTGCTTATTAAGCATTCAAATAAACGACGAAAAGATCATTGCAAACATTAGCACAATAAACAAAATAAAATCCTACTGCAAACTATAGTGTGATAACGTGCAAACAGACCTAAGATCTTAACCCCATAAATCATAAAGTAAATCCAGCTAAGTTAATCATCCGTATTCTTTTAACCAGTGATTTTTATTGGTTAATAATCTTATGTTTCTGGTGCAACCAAATTAGGCTGTCTGAAGATACTCACTTTCTGACCCCCCCAAAAAAGAAAACAAAAACAAAAAACAAACCGATTATTTATACTAGTGTATTTTCCTTTCCCTTTGAAAAACTCAATCGTGTCATTTAAAGTCAAAAACAAAAACAACAATTTTTCTCTAAAAGCAATCAAACCAAACACCATGAATAAATATTTGAAAATATAAAGAACTTGAAACATAATACCTGTTTTTCAAAAATTACTGGATTCAACATGAAACAACCCGAAAAGGGTTGATATGCCGTAAAACTAAACAACGAAACACCATGAATAAATATTGAAAAATAAAAAACTGGAAGCATAAAACCTTTCTTACATTATTAGGCATAAAAATTTAACAAGAGATTTAAAAGCAAAATAAAAAAAAAATCATTCCAGTTTCATTTTAATTGCTGTGAAACATCTCATGTTTAACACAGTCCCCGAATGTATGCTTGAACTAAAGTCGACCACATATCTGAAGAAGGAGATTTTTCCCGAAATATTATACAATATGAAACTTTCATCAGACCACACTGGATTCGGCATTAAATAACCCGAAAAGGGTTGATATGCCGTAAAATAAAACAATCAAGCAGCATCTAATGTTGATTAGCCAATAGTATCCTTCATTTATTATTGCGAATTATTATCCTCATCTTTTGGTTGTTGTTTCACGACGTTTCGGCCAACTATTCCTCCGGCCTTTGTCAGGTAGTAACCGCGACGAGATAGGAACCCTGAATCTCCTAACTGCATCCCTGGTCCTGGATATGACCTTAAACTTTTTTCCTTACAGTAGCGCCATTTCATATTTCGTATGCATTTGCATATGCGCATCCATGGTCATATGGTTATATCAATATAGTAAGGGAAGCAGGGAACCAGGAGGGAATTCCAAAGTCTAGCAGTTCAGGAGTTCAAGAGAATAAACTATTGGAGTAGAAGGCTTTTCAATATGGAGGGATATCAACAATATGAAGGGTGGGATTTTGCTGCTTGTCAGATTATTTGGGAGTATTTACCAAAGTATTACAAGTTCGTCATATCAGTACAGTAAGAGAAGCAGGTAGAAGGAAGGGAATTCCAAAGTCTGGGTGTTCGAGGGAAGAAACTATTAGAGTAGAAAGCTTTCTGGCAATTACGGACCTTAACAGTGAAGGGGTGAGATTTTGTTGCTGTATATCGAGGGAGCACAAGTGTAATGAGTTCATCAGAGCATATTCCATTAAAATATTTGTAAAACAGGTCCTGGATATGACCTTAAACTATATCCAATGGTGAGGCCCCAGCTTGCGGGCTTTGGGGAGTGTGGCGCCACTCTTTAATTGCCATCGCTCCCAGGTCCACTCTGACCCGGAGTGGTAGTACCTGTTAGGGTCCCAACTATGGGTTAAATAGAGACCGATTTGAAAAAAAAATGTATTCTATTAAAAAAAAATTGTTCTTCAAAATAACTGGATTCGGCATTAAATAACCTGAAAAGGGTTGATATGCCGTAAAACAAAAACAACCAACCAACCGATTGCTTCCATAGTTGTTGTCGCCTCATCATCTGGCCGACTTTGGGTAGGATTGAAACCGTTATTTTCAGACAATACTCATTTGGAACCGTGGAGATTCAACGTATCTATCCACTGCGTCACGGACCCTTATAGATGTTGCATCCAACTATGGAAGGCAGTAATTGCTGAGCATGCAGTTAAGAGATTCAGAATTCCTACCCCGTCGCGGTTAACACCTGACGAAGGATATGGTTGGCCGAAACATCATGAAGTAAAAACTAAAAGATGAGAAAAATAGTCCGCATAAATAAATGAATAAATAAAACTCATCTCAATAAACAATTAATTAAACAATAGTATCCTATGTGATATTATAGTCAGAACATCAGCAGTATAAATCGTAGGTCGAAAAACATAGTGTTTATCACTGAGTAGGATGGCTTTGTTAATTTTTTTTAAACGGGAGTCACAACTTATCAAGGCGCAAAGGCCACTCGTGGATAATGATTAATAAGTGTACGGTGATAACCGGGGCAACAGCATAGTAATCGTTTGAAAATTGGGTAGAATTTGATTATTTAAGGGAACAGTTCAACAAGAACTTGTTTACATTGGACTTGAAGCCGACCATACTGTATTCAGCTGGAAAGCAGACCAGCGGAATAGAGTTCCACGGGCGGGCGGTTCTAGAAAGAAACTTTGTTCATGGAATTTGCGTTTAGATTCAAGCACAGATATAACGTGGGGGAAATTGTTGATGGTTGTGTGAACTAGTCAAGTGCTTTTTGTGAAAGTTTGGCAATGGGGGACCATAGATTGGAGTTCAGACGAACACTTGCCATAGACCAGAGACAGGCCCCCCAACGTCTCTTCTGTGGTAAAAAAAAGTTGCAGGGAAGAGAAAAGGGCATCGCCTATTAGGTTTCGAAGCCAATTTTGAACTTTATCAAGGCAGGATAGTGTTCTCTATTTTTTAGTTCTTATATACGTAGATAGAGAACTCTATTCATCCTTTGTGAAGGCAGGATATGTATTTTAAGACGTATTTGGTTCTAATATACGTAGATAGAGAACCTTATCTTATATAAGTAGATAGAGAACCCTATCTTATATAAGTAGATAGAGACACCTATCCTGGCTTTATCAAGACAGGATAGGTTTCTCTATTTTGAGACGTATTTGGTTCTTATATACGTAGATAGATAATCCTATCCTGCCTTTGTCAAGGCAAAATAGGGTTCTCTATTTTAAGACGTGTTTGGTTCTTATATACGTAGATAGAGAACTCTATCCTGCCTTGACAAAGGCAGGATAGGGTTCTCTATTTTAAGACGCATTTGGTTCTTATATACGTACATGATTACAGATGGTTGACAATTTCTGTAATTTATCACTGATTCAAGCAACTAAGATCTTAAACCATTAAATCCTAAACAAAATTCATCCACGCTTATCATCTACGTACCTTACACCAGTGATTCTCATTGGCTAATTTTCTAAAGTTGATCAACCAATAAAATAACTGTATTTGTTAGGACTACGAAAAATGCAAATGGCTTCCACAATAGAATCGATTCCTAAGCACTTTATCCATTATTCCTCAACCCCTTAAATTCTAAACTAAATACGTTTGCTGTGTTTTCCCTGAAATATTTTAAGTGCAAATCCGCCGCAGATTTGTTTAGGCTTCTTTAAGACAGCCATTGTATGAAAAGCGTTCAACACTTCACGACCCGCACTCGGTCAATGTCGCATCCGGGTGAAACACAATGCGATCTTACACTCGATTTGTGTCAGCACCATCTTTCCCATGAGTCAAAAATCAATGAAAATCAGATCAGTTCAATTCGGTTTTGGGATCTGGAATGTTTTTGGGTCATTTTCCAGTTTGAAATGAGATTACTTCTTTCGTATTATTTGGATTATTCTGACTACCATTCTCGTCGTTTTTAGGCGATTACGTGTGAATACCTCGAAAAAGAGAAGAATGACACAAAATATTCAATTATATACGAATTTAGAGTGGGGGGGGGATCCGTTACACATATAATCTATTTATCTATATATCTATAAAAGTGACAATGTGCGTGAAAGGACACTTCTCTACCTGTATACTCAGCGGATTTTTTATCTGAAGACTTGAAATTTGATATATAGGATATTCAGACATGTGGAAAACTTTTAAATCGGTTTTCATCAAGAGAAAAGGGCTGCTAAGAGGTCCGAATTGACAAATTAATAATTGAGAGTCATTGGAATTTTACTTGTTAGTCAACTTTTTCACGAGGTTTGAAAACACTTTGTAAAGACATGTCAAGCTGGTCTAATGGTTATCGCATTTGTCTCACTGTCTTTAGGTTTTAGTTTCGAGTATTTTTTTACTTACAAGAAATGAACTGTTTAGAAAAAAAACATAATAATCGCATGCTAATGTTTCAGATCTTTCCGTTTTTTACTTCATTTTTTTATAAAGGAATTTAACGTTACGTTTAACACCGGGCAACGCCTATTACGTCTGCTAGTTTAACATTAAATGAGCTAGCATTCCAGAATGAAGATATTGCTTTAAAGCAGTTAAATAAAAATCGTTACTTTGGAAGAAAAAAATCTGTGTTTATTTTTGTGTAGGGGGGTGGTGTATTGTTTAAGCGATTACTCATAGTTTTACGACCTTTCCAGTCGAACTTAGGGTTAATGTTAAAAAAATTCAATAAACATCCCTACAAACTTAGAATGATCGGAAAATGATGATCTGTGATTATATAATTATCTCTATCTCTATTATATAAAAGTCACTTTGTGTGTATGTGTGCGTGCTGTGTGTGTTGTGTGTATGTGTGTATGTGTGTTTTGTGTGTGTGCATGTGTGTATGTGTATGTATGTGTGTATGTGTGTGCGTGTTGTGTGTGCATATGCGTGTGTTGCGTGTATGTGTGTACGTTGTGTGTATGTGTGTATGTGTGTGAGTTGTGTGTATGTGTGTGTTGTGTGTGTGTTGTGTGTGTGTTGTGTGTGTGCTGTGTGTGCGTGTATGTGTGTGTATGTGTGTGTGCGTGTGTTGTGAGTTCTTTGCGTATAGGTTCCGAAACTGCTGAGCCTACCTTTTGCAAATTTAACACAAAAGTAATTTATATGTCTGGCAGTGTTCTTAGATATGTTTTGTACAGAAATTCATCCGATAAGTATCGAAAATCGAAAAAAATCCGATCCTAAAAATAGCCTTTTTTCTTGTAGAGAATGTTTACAGGGAAATATTTTACGTTACACCGGTCTAGAGGGATAATAAAATCTCGGCAAACACCACTCCATACTAACCCAAACTCTCCAGCTTGTCATATTATCACTGTAATGTAAATATAACTTTGTTGATTCAACAAGTTGTTTGGTCATAATAATGATAAAAACTACGATTCCCAGAGTATACATTCTATTGCAGGCGTTTGGCAAAAGTGCGAGCCAGAAATTATATAGCTGACAATATTAGACACATCCTAAAAATCCGTAACCCCTAAATGTCTTCTTCTTACCACTAGCAGAGAGGAAGACAACGTCAACAGATGAATAAAATTTTTATCCTTCTCCAAATTCTGGATCTAGTTATTTTTTGTTTTGTTTTGTTGTGTTAACTTTGAATCCAGAGCAACAGTGCACCTCAAAGCAAAGTAGGTACCATGAGGACGATGAGAGACGATGTTGGATAAACTGTCTTCAGTCTCGAAGGACTTCTCTGGTCGAATGTTGAAAGCACGAGGTAGGATTTAATTGTGCTGTTTATTTTGTTTAATTATTTGTTGATTTTCATTCGATAACAATCAATTTGATTGTAATTTAACATAGTTCTACACATTTCCACACGCGTAAACATGTAGACATCCGGGGACCCAATACGTTGTAGCAGATTACGTCGCAAGGAACATAGGACAAGTAATAACTCGACTCTAATTTTTTTGTAACAGCGACATTTTTTTCTGGTTACTTTCCCAAATAAAACGTGCTTATTCTGTCTGACCCCTGTCCACTTGAACGTGATCGTCCTCTTTAACGTGCTCCTTCTCCTTTTTATAATCTTTCCCTTTTTCCTTACCGTGACGTTATGTCGCACATGGCTCGGTATTTGCATATAGCTGCCATACGCGCGCCCACACTACATTACAGTGACATACGAGACACGAGAGCTCATATTTGAGGGGAGGTAATTCAACAAAGAATAAGAGAATAGCGTTCTTTACGTCCTAATTAGAATATATATATATATATATATATATATATATATATATATATATATATATATATATCAAGAAAATTTTTACTGTGTTAACAAATATGTATGTGATTAGATCGTTACATAGAAACATTAGACCACTTCAATGCATCTGAAGCTATTACGTCATCTGTTCTATATCTACTAACCCAAGAACTCTCATCTAATCTTTTCAACATGACCATATTAGCGTATTTTATGTTCTGCACACCCCCACTACTTCATCATCATCATCATCATCATCATCATCATCATCATCATCATCATCATCATCATCATCATCATCATCACCAAAGCCGCCGCCGCCACCACCACCACCACCACCACCACCACCACCACCACCACCACCATCATCATCATCATCATCATCATCATCATCATCATCATCATCATCATCGACACCACCATCATTATCATCGTCATCGTCATCACTATCATCATCCGTTTTACAAACTGGTCGGCTTTAAGAGATTGACATCCAAAGTAACTTATCTCTGGCCGGGTCTGTATTTATCCCTCTTTCGATCGTGGATTAGGTGTTCTCAGCATTAGCATTTAAGACGTGTTGATTTGCAATCCGTAAAATAACATAACTTATTTAATCATGACATAGAAAATATTTGCCTCACCTCCTTTCATTGGAGAGAGGGTGGGGGCACGTAATGCAACATCTTGCCAGAATTCTTGCAAATCACGTGATGTATTACCTGCGTTGTGACAGCAGCTTTTACATGAATCAAATACTAATGAGAATCGAATCACTTCCGGTCGGATTCGATCCAAAATTTACCCCTCCCTCTCTCCCTCTTTTTGGTGATTCTTTCCTATATCTCTCTCTTTTCTCTCTCTCTCTCTCTCTCTCTCTCTCTCTCTCTCTCTCTTTCTCTCTCGCTGGTAACCTTAAAGCATCATTGAAGGAATCAGTTCATCTCAATCAAATTCAAAGACTCTTGAAAAATAGCATTCATTAATTGGCAGAGTGTTACATATTCGTCAATGGGGTCCATGGATATCGAGATGACGCTAGCGAAGTGGTTAACGACACGAACTAACGGTCTTGGTGTACCAAGTTCACGCTGAGGTAGAAAGGAAAGTTTTTATTCGTTATTGTACGAAGAAGCGTTCATGCTGTGAATGTTTTATTTTCTACGTTGTGATAGTAATTTTTGCAATAAATAAACACCATTGAGAATGGGATCACTTCCGTTTGGATTTAATCTCGAACGTCTCCCCCTCCCACCGTCTCTTTTTTTCTACCTTATTACTTAGCTCTACTCGCGTATTGAGCACTGTTAAAGTAAATGCTGAAAATCGATACATTAAATATTTTCTGTCTTTATATTATACTAGCAGACTGCCCGGCGTTGCTCGGTCGTAAAATACCCATAAATATTATATTTTAATTAGTGCAGAATTCTTATCTCTACAATTATATAAATGCAACTTTGTCTGTGTGTGTGAGGGAGTTCTTATAGACTCCGAAATGGCTGAACAGATTTTCTCTAAAATTTACGGAACTTTAGTGTATAAGTCTGGGAGTGATCTTAGTTAATTTTTGTTTCAGAATATTTCCGATAATTACCGATAATCGATAATCGAAACCGTTATTTTAATTTATCTATCATCGGTAAAGCAATTTTTTTCCATGTTGTCGCTTAGCAACAATGATAGAACAACGGGCCGTGAAAATTCTACTGTGGGTAATTTGATCGCGTGTTTTTTCTTTCTTTTTTTTTTTTGCATAACGTGGTTTGTAGGTTCAAACCTCGCCTGTAAATTTCTGAATTTTTTGATTAACTGCCAAGAATTTTATAAAACTTGAAAATTTAGGGTTTTTTTTTGTTTTTTTTTTGCATGACGTGATCTGTAGGTTCAAACCTCGCATGTAAATTTCTTAATGTTTTTTTTTTTGTTAACTGGAAATAAATTCATATAAAATAATTTTATAAAAGAAACAGTAGGTTCTCTACAGTGCAATGTAGAATAACATATATTTTGGACTAACTTACTGCATGGAGGCATGTGAAGCTTCCCCCCCCCCAAGGAGTGTGAAATATTCGTTGATCAACATTTAATCCCAGGCAATGTTGGGTCTCCCTGCTTGTTTGTTATAAACAGAAATACCGTAGGTATTAAACGTAACGTTAAATACCTTAAAAAATAAAGAATAAAATGGAAATAAACTGAGACACGTGCATGTCAGCATAATGGTTTTCCTAAACAGTTCACTTCTTGTAATTAAAAAAAAAATACTCGAGCTAAGATCAGAAACCAAAACCTAAAGACAGTTAATCCTGTATGATAACCATTAGGCCAGTTTGCCACGATCTTCAAAAAGTGTTTTCAAACCTACTTATTCTTAACATAAATAAACTGTCATGTGAATGATTCGCGCCAACCTGATAGGTCCTGAACAGTCATTTAAGCTTCAGCCCCTGTCCTATCGACGTAATGTTGCATCACTCTGCCTGTTCTACAAGTATTTTAATGGTGAATGCTCTGACGAACTACAAGCCCTTATACCCCCTCGACGTGAATACCCCTGACAAACCCGACAAGCAGCAAAATCCCACCCCTACAAAGTAGAGATCCCTAGATGTAAGCAAACCTAAGAGAACAGCGAGGAGGGGGGTCTTCTGAAATTAAACTAGTGCCGTTATAAGTAAATTCAACATAAAATGAAAAAAAAACAAACAGAAATTGAGGGGGGGGGTCTGAAAGAAATATAAAATGGTTGAGTATGCTATCCTTAAGATCAACTTTGTAGATATAATAGACATTTATGACGAGAAAACGCTATCATTAAATAAAACAATCAGGAGATAAAAATATAAATTACGTACTGAAATAGAATGTAGTTATTAATATTAGAAATTAAACATAAAAATTAAAATACACTTATCTCGAACACACATTCGTCTCCAGAGTGCAAACTGATTTGAGGAGACTTTTAGCTTTAATATCAACGTCCCAAAAGACTTTTTTTTTTTTTTTTTTAATTAACCGTTAAAACAAAAACGTGATCGCTTTCTGAATTTTTGCGAGTGACGTTTAAGAAATTGCGATATAAGAGAACAGCGAGGGGGGGGGGTCTTCTGAAATTCAACTAGTGCCGTTATAAGTAAAATCAACATAAAATGAAAAAAAAAAAAAACAGAAATTGAGGGGGGTCTGAAAGAAATATAAAATTTCTTCCGCAAAACTGCTAGAGTTTGGAATTCACGTCAGAGTTCCTGCTTTCCCAACTGTACTGACATGCAGAAGTTCAAGTGTAATGTGAACGCCAACGGACTATCGCTGCTCAACTCCTTACACAGTATCCCTGCAACTACTGTCCCCGATAGTAGCCACCTACATCAAAGTGGCACTGTGCCTTGTTTGGGGTGAAAATTGAATTTTAAAAAAATCATAAGAAGAAAAGAGAAAATAAAGATAGATAGATAGATAGAGAGAGAGAGAGAGAGAGATAGAGAGAGAGAGAGAGAGAGAGAGAGAGAGGGGGGGAGAGAGTACAAAGGGTAGTACATCTTTCAAACTGCTTGGCCTAACGTTCACAGGAAACATGAGTTGGAACAATTATATTGAAAACATTGCCAGGGCCGCTGCGAAAAAGGTAGGCTCTCTCTACCGTGCTAGAAAACTACTGACACCTGAAAGTATCCTGTACCTCTATAAGGCCACCATTCGTCCATGTATGGAGTATTGTTGTCACATTTGGGCTGGTGCATCTGCTGCTTCTGCTAGTCTCTCGCTCCTAGACAAGGTTAAAAAAAAGAGTCGCCAATCTGATAGGCCCTGAACTGGCATCTAAGCTTCAGCCTGTGTCCCATCGACGAAACGTTGCATCCCTCTGCCTGTTCTACAAGTATTTTAATGGTGAATGCTCTGACGAACTGCAGACACTTGTGCCCCCACGACGTAGACACCCTCGACAAACCCGACAGGCAGCTAAATCCCACCCCCACACAGTAGAGATCCCTAGATGTAAAAGCTCTTTCTACTCCAGTAGTTTCTTCCCAAGAAACGCTAAACTCTGGAATTCCATTCCAGGTCCCTGCTTCCCCAACTGTACTGACATGCAGAAGTTCAAGTGTAACGTGAACCGACATCTTGCTGCCCAAATTCCTACATAGTGCCCCAGTAGTTGCTGCCCCTGATAGTAGCCCCCTGCACCAAAGTGGCAATGTGCCTTGTTTGGGGTGAAAATGTAATAAAAAAAAAAAAAAAAGGAGAACAAGGGGTTTATAAGGTTGGGCGATTTGAAATATTATATTTCACCACACAAAGTACTTGATAGCTTTTTTTTTCTTTCATCTGGCCATATTTTGATTTCTGTCCACGGCTAGTCTAGACTTTGGCGTGGTTTATAACCCCCCTTTTTTTTTTAACTCTTCGGAAATTGATTAACACAAGATGCTTGGCGCCTTTGATGTAGGAGGAGGTTGATACACAACTTCAGTCTAAAAGCATTTGCGAAACGATTCATCTTCCAAGTTTATTCAAGATAAGTTGCAACGAGGGAAGTAGATCACGAATATACGCGATCGAATCTTGGATTTAGTTTTGAATTGTTGATGATTAAAGAAACCGCGACTTGTGCGAAATTGGAACTCTGTTCTACTGTTCGAATCACTAAAAGCTCATTGGAGATACACAAGATAAAAAGAACCGATGACGCAATTCTGTTTTGTACTATTTAAGACATCGAACTGTTTAAAAGCAGCACCGTCTGACACCACAGCATTCTTCACAATCTCGTGAAACGATACCATATCATCAAGAATATATGTAGAATCATACCAGTCGTTATAATAGCAACCGGGTTAATGAAAAAGAATTAAAAAAAAACAATCTGGCGAACATAACCGGTAACCCAAGTGCAAGAGAAATACAAACAATACCACTTAAAGGGACGGTTAGAATTTTAAAAAGATTTCTCGGTTGAAGTAACTAAACGAATGGAGAATGTTTGGCATCCGTAGAATACCCCATCCCCAGCAAAAACAAAGTGATAAAAAAATTAAAACAAAAAGTGTATATACGTGTGTATATATTTATATATATATATATATATGGGTATATATATATATATATATATATATATATATATATATATATATATATATATATATATGTGTGTGTGTGTGTGTGTGTGTGTGTATGTGTATATATTTATATATATATATGTGGGTATATATGTGTGACGGCGATCATCTGGAAAGTTGCAGCAATCCTCACATGAATATATATTTTTTTTTTTTTTTTTTTACACAGTGATCACCACTTATCAAGGCCCGGAAGCCACTCAGGGATAAGGGTTATTGTAAGTACATCACGTTAGTGAGGAGATTTTATGAAGTGTTTAATTAGGGGGGCGGTTCATTAGGAATTTGTTAACATTAGACTTGAAGACATCCAAGTTGTAGTCCGGAGGGAAGCAGGCAGACGGAACAGAGTTCCACAGGCGTGCAGTTCTAAGAAAGAAGCTTTGCTCATGAAATCCGCGTTTTGATTTAGGCACAAATATAGAGTGGGGGAAATTTTTCACAGTGGATTCAGCTAGACGGGTGTTTTTCGTGAAAGATTGGCGAGGGGGGACCAGGGATTGGAGTTCAGACGAGCACCTGCCATGAAAATAACGATAAAACAAGGATAGGCTCGCAACGTCTCTTCTGTGGGAGAGGGGTTGCAGGGTAGAGAAAAGGGCATCCCCCACTAAACCACGAAGTCTATTTTGTACTCTGTCAAGGCATGATAGGCTGTTTTTGGCAGCTCCTGCCCAGATATGGCAACAGTATTCCATCCTTGGCCGTACTTGACTTTTATATAGATAGAGAATTGCATCAGTAGTGAGATATCTTCTGGAGCGGTAGAAGGATCCCACCATCTTTCCTGCGACCTTGGCCACAGACTTGATGTACGTGTTCCATTTCAGATCAGGAGTAAAGGTCAAACCCAGAAGCTTGTCAAAACACGGGGCCTCACCCAGACGAGAGCCATCCATCACAATTGATGCCAGCTGGGGATCAGAGCGTTGATGATGTAAGGATAGGAGTTTGGTTTTGGATGCATTAAAGGTAACTAGCCACATCTTCCCCCACTGAACCACGCGCTCGAGATCAGAGGAGAGAGAATCCGAGAGAACTTCGTCATTTACAGCCTTTGATGTGTTGCCGTAGATGGTCGTGTCATCAGCATAGATGTCAACGAATGATTTAAGTATGTGTTTAGGGAGGTCATTGATGTAGATCAGGAAGAGAGTTGGGCCCAGGATTGACCCCTGAGGGACTCCAGCATTTATATTGCAGGCCTCCGATTTTTGTCCATCTACCACTACTCTTATGAGCCTATCAGAGAGAAATGATTTAATGATTGAGAAAACATTTCCAGTTATACCGTAGCTGGAAATCTTGTGAAGTAGACCCTTATGCCATACTTTGTCAAAGGCCTTTGATATGTCGAGAGCAATTGCCTTAGAAAGGAAGCCTTTGTCAAGAGATTCACTAATCCTGTGGGATATAACCGTCAGCACATCTGCGGTAGATCTTGCAGAGCGGAAACCATATTGTGTGTCACTAAAAAGGTTATTCCTGCTGAGGTGGTTTACTATTTCTCTATTTAATATTGATTCCAGTAACTTACTCATAACATATGTATAATATGTGTTTGAGTATATATATATGTATATATATATGTGCATATATATGCATATATATTTGTGTATATATGTGTATATATGTGTGTGACAGTATATATGTATATATATGTGTATATATATACATATATACATGTGTGTACATATGTGTGTATATATGTATATATGTGTGTATTACGGCTTAATCACAGTGACACACCGGTTCTCGTCATATCACCGAAGTTAAGCAATATTGAGTCTGGCTAGTAACGGATATAAGACCATTTGAGAAATCGAAAGGGCTGCATGTACTCTCCGCTTACCTCGGCATTATATATATATATATATATATATATATATATATATATATATATATATATATTTAAAAGAGTGTAGCCATCAACAATGGTGGGTTTTTTTTAAAGGTTTTCATCATATTTTTATTTTAAAATATTTTTATAACGCGTTTCGAGCTTAGGGTGTGCTCTCTTCAGAAGAGAGCACACCCTAAGCTCGAAACGCGAAATATATATATATATATATATATATATATATATATATATATATATATATATATATATATCGCGCTTGCATCTTTTTTCTTCCGAGTGACTCTCGTTTAATTGTTATGACCTTCCGCTTTTTTGTAAAAAATAATTTCACCAAGAATTTTTCGTAAGTTTTGATTTCGGTTTTGGTTATAGCTGAAGGCACCCAGGTTCTACATTTATACATATATAGTTTTCCATAAGTTTTGGTTTCGGTTTCAATTCCAACTGATGTACCCAAAACATATGGATATATATTTTTTAATAATCGATATTGTTTCTATAATATAATAAACTAGCTGAACGCCCAGCATTGCCAGGTCGCACAATACGTATGTCCATTATTATAGAATAATAAAAATACATAAATAAATAAACGAAATAAAATTAAGTAAAAATAAAAAAATAATGATAACGTCGCATATTTTTTATTTATTTTTTTTTACACGGTGGTCACCACTTATCAAGGCCCGGAAGCCACTCACGGATAATGGTTATTGCAAGTACAGTACGTTAGTGTGGAGATTTAATGAAGTGTTTACTTAAGAGGGCGGGTCATTAGGAATTTGTTAACGTTGGACTTAAAGACATCCAAGTTGTAGTCAGGGGGGAAACAGGCAGACAGAACAGAGTTCCACAGGCGTGCAGTTCTAAGAAAGAAGCTTTGTTCATGGAATCCACGTTTTGATTTAGGCACAGATAAAGAGTGGGGGAAATTTTTCACAGTGGATTCAGCTAGACAGGTGTTTTTCGTGAAAGATTGGCGAGGGGGGGACAAGAGATTGGAGTTCAGACGAGCACCTGTCATGGAAATAACGATAAAACAAGGATCGGCTCGCAGCGTTTCTTCTGTGGGAGAGAGGTTGCAGGGTAGAGAAAAGCGCATCCCCCACTAAGCCACGAAGTCTATTTTGTACTCTGTCAAGGCAGGATAGACTGTTTTTGGCAGCTCCTTCCCAGATATGGCAGCAGTATTCCATCCTTGGACGTAGTTGGCTTTTATATAGATTGAGAATTGCATCAGTAGTGAGATATCTTCTGAAGCTGTAGAAAGATCCCACCATCTTTCCAGTGACCTTGGCAACAGACTTGATGTACGTGTTCCATTTCTGATCAGGAGTAAAGGACAAATCCAGAAGCTTGTCAAAATACGGGGCTTCTCCTAGACGAGAGCCATCCATTTCAATTGATGCCAGATGGGGATCAGAGCGTTGATGATGTAAAGATAGGAGTTTGGTTTTAGATGCATTAAAGGTAACCAGCCACGTCTTCCCCACTGAACCACGCGAAGGCCGTTGGTATGTCAAGAGCAATTGCCCTAGAAAGAAAGCCTTTGTCAAGAGATTCACTAATCCTGTGAGATATAACCGTTAGCACATCTGCGGTAAATCTTGCAGAACGGAAACCATATTGTGTGTCACTAAGAAGATTGTATCTGCTGAGGTGGTTTACTATTTCTCTATTTAATATGGATTCCAGCAACTTACGCATACCACACAGGAGACGTATTGGTCTATACTGAGAGGGAGATGACTTATCACCTGAATTCTTAAATACAGGGCATACTGATGAGGTTTTCAGGGAGTCAGAAACACTTCTTAAGGCAACGTTTAAACAGTTTCGTAAGTATGGGAGCAAGTTCTGGTTGAAGCTTTTTTAACACTATAATTGGGATGCCGTCAGGGCCAGTTGCTTTACTAAATTTGTTAAATTCCGTCTGTGTTTGTTTACAATATCACGGCAGCTGATATTTTGTTTTGACGATGAATGCCCTGGAAATATCTCTTCTGATAATTGCAATGAGAAATTATATATATATATATATATATATATATATATATATATACACACACACACACACACACACACACATATATATATATATATATATATATATATATATATATATATATATATATATATATATATATATATATATATATATATATATAGAGAGAGAGAGAGAGAGAGAGAGAGAGAGAGAGAGAGAGAGCGCTTGCATCTTTTTTCTTCCGAGTGACTCTCGTTTAATTGTTATGACCTTCTGTTTTTTGTAAAAAATTAATTTCACCAAAAATCTTTCATAAGTTTGGATTTCGGTTTCGATTATAGCTGAAGGCACCCAAGTTCTACATTTATACATATATAGTTTTCCATAAGTTTTGGTTTCGGTTTCAATTCCAACTGATGTACCCAAAACATATGGATATATATTTTTTAATATTACAACTTTATAATATATAAGAATCGGTAGAAAATTGACTCTATAATAATATATACGAAATCTGCATAAATTGAAATATCATATTTAAGCGTATTTTTCGACCGGACTACGCTGGGCGTCCCTGACAGCTTAGATAAATACATTTTCAGTTTTAACAAAACAGTTACATTGTTACGAGATAAAGTCCCCTGTTCTTGTAAATAAGTAAAAATGAAATAGGATAGTATGAGAATTCGAACCTGGAAAGCTAGGTTTGGAATTAAGATTCAGGAGAGTTTTAAAATAAATAAGCAGATATGTTTGTTGAAAAGGAATTCGTTGTTTAGAAATGTTATTGTGAAAAAGGAATTTGAAAACGAACAATAGCAAATGTTAAACATATTGGCAAATAGGTTAGACCAAAAATAGGTTAGAGAATTTTTGTTGGAGATATGTGTGAACAGTGCACGTGAGTTCAGGACACGTGAGTCAAGCACATGCTCGGACATGGAGGAACGAGACACGTGAAGCATGTCCAGGCCATGGGATCGAGATGCACGTTGTTGGCCATGCAATGACGTCATGGCTAAGAGATTAGTTCTCAATATAGTTTGCAGTTTTAATGAGACAAATAGACAGAGTCAAGAGAGGGCCAGACAGAGTCGAACAGACACAGCTTACATTGGTCAAAAGGAATCCACCTTTGGAAGCGAAGGGTTAGAAGTTGAAATCATGTATGACTTTGAATTCCTTGATGTGAAATCATTAACCGGTCGAAGGAATAAAAGAAGCATCATCATTTTGTAACGTCCGTCTTGTGTTGTGTCATTCTACCAAAACAAAGGTAAAGTGAAATTGTATTAATAATGAACTTTGTGTATAAACCCATCTAAGTAATGTGTCACTCCATCATTTAAGAAATGTGTCGACTTTCCTATCATAAGAAATGACTGTTCCCCTTGTGTCATAAGAACCGATTCTCCTCTCTAAAATATATGTTATAGAAACATTTACAAACTGTATAAATGTCTCTCTTCTATCTCTGCCTCATCCAATTGTATTACATGTCTATTTAAAATGTACCCCGTCTCACTCTCCAAAATATGAACTCAACAACTAATAATATAATATAATATAATATAATATAATATCCGTCCAATATCTGTGCAACAACATAATATCAGGACGTCTCCATTTACGCTGAACATCCACAGAATGCCAACATCAATATATTACATATTAAAGAGTCCGTTGTGGATTTTCCACGGGTCTTGGTAGTGAAAGATTATTACCATAAACAAATAAATCGATCAAGAAATTAGTGTCGTATAAAAATATAAATACATATGTTATAGATTTTACAGTTTTCAATATAATCTAAGTAAATATATACATATTAATTATAAATAATAAATGAATAAAATATTAAAATATTTTTTATTAATGTACAGGGTGTAACGATAAAAGTGTCGCCTTAAAGAAAACAATATTTTTAATACTGTTATTGAAAAAATCAATTCAGATAACTTGATTATGTAAAAGAGCAGACATCTATTCAATGTAGCCGCCTTCAGTCTCAATCAACGCCTCGATACGCGGCCGGAACTTTTCCACAAGAAACGGTGTAAGTTGTGGCGGGGGAAGGAGGAATTAATTAGAAAGAAAAGATTTTACTACTTCCTTTGATTTTAACCGATTGTGGCAGTAAACTTTCAGCAGAAAAAATATAGGAATCTATGATTATCGAGGAAGTGGAGAGGTAATGGGCCTATAACACACCTCAGATATTGTGCTGCAGTTTGTGCATATTACATTTGCATGAAATGTCTTGATTTTTAATCCTATTAAGGTCAAAATCAATGGGTGAAAATGAGTTCATTTTATATATATATACATAGGGATAAATATATATATGTGTGTGTGTATGTGTGCTCATGACTGTGTAGCAACATATTACTGCTCATGTAAAAACAAATAAAAAGTATATATATATATATATATATATATATATATATATATATATATATAGGACAAGTGTATTTTGGTGTCTGATGAGTAGCTATTTTTGGAATATTTTTTATCAATATAATGTTTAAATTTGTCCAAATCGTTACGAAACAATTGTAACACATAAGGAAATACACCATATAATATTCTTTTTATATGTTGTGTTGATTTTTGCAAAGCTACATTATATATATATATATATATATATATATATATATATATATATATATATATATATATATATATACTTATATGTAATATACTGAGTTCCTGTAATTCAGTAAGTTTTCATATACCAATGAGTTTTAAGCCAATAAGAGTTGACTTAAGGAGTAACTAACATTATAATCAGCTCCAACAATAGAAAAATCAGCAAAATAAGGAACAATAACGAACTAGCATCAAACGAAAGTATCCTAAACAGAAAATGTAATTGCAGAATACCTAGAAATTGTCCGTTGGATGGGAAATGTCTAATCTCGGAAATAGTGTATAAATGCGGGATAAAAACCGACAACACTAAAAAGATATATCTGGGAGCCACGAGAACAGTGTTTAAGGACAGATATAGAAACCACATAGTATCATTTAAAAAGGAACCTGAGATAGAAACTAATAGGGATGGCGTAAACGATAGAAGGGGGGGGGTAAAAGAATCAGCATTAAAAATAAAAACAAAAAGAGGAATACAACTGCATTAGGTGATTGGGTCAGGGAACTTAATAGAAATAATAAAAATTTGGAATTGAAATGGTCAGTAGTGGACAGGGGGAGGAAGTACAGCCCCGGGAAATCAAAAAGGTACAATCTATGTTTATTGGAAGCCTTCCACATAGTGAATTCCAAAGAGGAAATTTTGAATAAAAGACTTGATGCCATACAGCGATGTCCTCACAGGAATAGATTTCTGCTATCACGCCTTAAATGTAACTGAGGTATAACTTTTTACAACAATGAGGATCATCGGATGCTAGGATTAAATTTTAATGTAGAGTTAAACAGCTAGAATTCTTATAATCTAAATGAAGGATCCAAATCTAACATGCGAATATATTTTGTATTATTCTAAGCCGGGTAAGAAATATAAATAAAGTATAAAGCTCATCTAAAAATGGAATTTTTCTCCATAACGATGAGCATTTTTGTATTCAGTTGTAGCAGTATTGACGGTGAAATAAATGATACCCTCTTCAAATCAATAAAACAACTTAACAATTAAACTATTTTTATTAAAAATTAAATTAGCAATATGGGAACTGAAAATTAATTTAATTGATTTTGTAATCTGATGTATTAAGTTGGAAGATTCCACGCTGATTTACTTATTTTCTTACTTTACTCCTTGTTCTAAATGTTTTTACACATAAATGCAGGAGTAGACATCTTCCCATCGGAGTGTAACACATTTGTAGCTAGTGGGTGGTTTTGCTGTCAGAATAATAATTAGTGGATATATAATGTTTTATTTAGATACCCAAGAATACAACACACGAATTATAAGACATGAGCAGCATAAGTGATTAATAACAGATGTGGGTTAAACTCATGGGTAAAAACCAATTTTTTAAGATTAAAAACATAATTTATATCCTTAATTTGTTAAATAAGCCATCGTAGCACGTTCTGGATCTGTCTGATTAAATTAATTATTAAATCACAGACGGCTTCTAGTAATCAATGAACCGAAAACATCAAACGGTCTGAACTATCTCCCTTTAGCTGTTACAGGAAATAAAAATCGACCCAGTTTCCAACAGAATCACCTAGTAGCAATTAAAAACATAATTGGATTATCTCCCTTCATAATTTTCTTTAGAAATGAGATGAAAACATTCAAGTAGAATGACAATAAATTTTAAAACATTAAATAATAATAAATAGATTAGAGAACCTCACTCGCAATGTTGTACAAGGATTTATATATATATATAATACAGCCTTTTTATTTATTCTCATATTCAATTAAACTTTAAACCTAAAATGGTCTTTAATCTAAGTACCACAATAACGATAATCTGTAAACATTACTTGTCACTAATACGAAACAAAAATTAACTGTAACGTTATTGCAAGGTTGTTACGGTCATACTATAAATATAGAAATAAACATTAAAAAACTCTTTTTATAAAAAAATTAATCATTGGGAAATAATGAAACAACGAGATCTAATTAAGGAACTCAACGAATGGGATATATAAAAGATTTTTTTAATGGCTTAGGGTTTTCTGTGAAAACATCTCATGACTGTTCTTAAATAAGGATACGAAAATTAGGTGATATATCAATATTTAAATGGGCTTTTCCGTAACTACAGCAAAGGTAAATGTTTCTCACATGCTTTTCCCGTTAAGGGAATTTTTCTTTTTTCTTTCTCTTCAAAAATATTCTATTGTCAAAAGTGTGTTTATTCATAAAGTTTGAAGAAATGCTAGTTTTTGAAAATTTTCAAACCATATAACGTTTGAAATTGTTCGACTGGACATGGAAACAATTGTAACGTAAAATGAAATACACTTTTTGTTGCCATCAACACTCTTTTTGAAGTCTTGATTTTGCTTCCACAGTATATATATATGAGCAAACAGTTAATAAAATATGTTAAAAACACTTTAAAATGAGTTAAAAACATATTTAATCTGAAAAGGAAACACTAGATAAATGGATAGTTTTTAATCCGCGGAGTTTCGAAGAAGTACTCTCCTTCTCATCAGAGGGTAGGAATTAAAAAAATGCGGGATCGGATTTTCCATGCAGAAGTATTTGATGAAACAACAAGTAAGTCCAATATCTTACTTGAAAACAAAATAAGTAATAATATATATATATATATATATATATATATATATATATATATATATATATATATATATATATATATATATAGAGAGAGAGAGAGAGAGAGAGAGAGAGAGAGAGAGAAAATAAAAACATATGGAAAGGATCTCCTTGAAAGTATTACTTTAAGTAATATCTATCAGGATTTTTCGTCTGAATTTCTATCAGTATCTTATCTCGTTTGATATATATATATATATATATATATATATATATATATATATATATATATATATATATATATATATATATACTCTAATAGTTTCTTCCTTAGGACTGCTAGGTTTGTGAATTCGCTTCCTGTTTCCTGCTTCCCTGTCTGTAATGGCATGCAGAAATTTAAGTGAAATATAAACACAAATTTTTCTGCTCAACTCCCTACATAGTATCTCTGCAAATTATGTCGCAGATAGTAGCCCCTTACTTCTAAGTGGAACTGTGCCTTGTTTGGGGTGAAAATGCATTAATAAAAAAGGGTTAAAGAGCAATATCTAAAAATCATCAAGGAAAAGAATGCGAACGTTGCTAAAACACTTGATCTGGGTTAAAATGAAAAGAATAATAGAAATATTTTAAAGAAGGCAGGTCAAAAATAAGTATTGGAGTGTGTAGGAACGTTATTGTCAAATATCCCAATCGTTAGGTAATTAACGCCAACGGTATATCTGTTATTGAATACTGTTTATGATGAAATTTGAACGTTTGTTTTTCCATTTCGTTAGTATTTTGGTACAAAATTCATAATTATTAGAATTTAGAGTGTCAAGTAAAGTTTAGTTAGAGAGAAAAAAATTAAAAGAAATTAAAAAAAAAATTTAATATGCAAATTAGACAAAGGCAGTCGTCGTGGAGGTAAGGTATATATTGAATATACGTAGCATGTATGTATGTATGATTTCTAAATTAAAAATGGCATAGTATAAACATATAAGGTATTTACAGTTTCCCTGTCTAATTTTCGGATTTTTAATCATGTCAAACGCACTTTATCTCCTTTTGATGTATTGATTGTTGCTATTTTTATGATGAGTTAAGAGCAAAATAGATCCACTAATTTATATAATAATTATGTGATTGATTTTGTGCTACGAGACAGATACTGTCAAGAATTGTAAATGTCAACTGAATTAAAGGATTAAATTGTAAGATGAACTTTGTTATTTTATTGAATTAATTTTGAATTATTTTTGAGAGGAGTAAATTTGTATAATTTATTTTTATTTAATTATTTGCAGACTATTATCTTCATTTTCTAGTTGTTATTCTGACGTTTTCGGCCAATTATACTTCCGGCCTTCGTCAAGTAAAAAAAGTGGTAGAAGGCAGGCAGGCTCGAACCCGTACCGCGAAAGAGGAAAAGAACGTGACGTGTTTACTGTTGCGCCCATCGCTAAACCGGAAGTGACGTAGGTTTAAATCAAGGCTAGAAAATCGAAAAGAGAAGATGACATTCGAAAATATCGGCGAAAAAAGCGACCCCTTTCTGTAGATAAGTGCCTAGTTGAGGGTGAGGAATTAATGTTTTTGACCAAAGAGTCGAGCTTCATAATGATACCGATCTCGTTAAATCCGGTGCCTCTGTCAAAAGTTTTACACATACATACATACATACATACATACATACATAGATACATACATACATACATACATACATGATGGCAGCAAATTCGCTTTCGAACATTGCCAAAATTATAAAGATAAACGAGATGGTAAAAAAGTGTATCTAATTTATATCGAGCAATGCCGGTGCATGAGGATTGTTATAGTAGTGAAATACTTTGCATCGAGACAATCCCACTCTATAAACAACTGCCACATTGATCCAAAAAGAAGAGCAAGTCAACATCATTGGATGGAGCAGTCATCGCAGGTTTTATATCAGAGTTTTCCTTCTCCTAGGGAGGTTGCCTTCACTACGGCTTACAGAGGCCTCTCTATCCACCATACCATTTGATCCATGACTGGAACTTAGGTTGCTGGGCACCAGAGCATATTCCACACGCCGGTGGGTCATATATGCCGCAGCTTACAGGGCCTAAGCTCCTCTGGAGGTTTCTGTCAGGGTTACCTCACCTTTGGCCTTTGGTTAAATAACCTTGGCCCACAAGGCAGTGGAGGTCCAGTTATACGGCGCAGGATACTCGCCGTTCATCAGAGCCCCGTCTGCGTGGCAGTGGTCACGACGTACACGTGGCGTTGATTTGTCTGGGAGAAGCACAGAAAGACGCTAAGACATCTGTGTGCTTTTAACACACGTCCACACCAGACCTTGATAACTACATACATACATACATACATACATACATACATTTAAACAGACAGGTGAGATTTATATTATAGATAAAAGTGAGACTGGGTGTAGTATTCAGACACGTGGAAAACTTTTTAATCGGTTTTCATCCTGAAAAAAGGGTGGTGGTGGTGGTGACGACGACGACGACGACGATGATGATGATGATGATGAGCGTCAATGGATTGCAGAGATGACCGTAATAATTCAATTGTTCTCTGTGTTCAGAGATGGCTCGTCAGACCGATTTGAGCTCGGAAGTATCTTACGCATGCAGTACACCTGTGGGATGTTTCTGTAGCAGAGATACTGACTGCTCAGTCTTTTCTAATCGTACCGTTCATCTAAGGTTCTTCAAAGGATGCACATTTCGCACTGGTGGCTCCTTAAGGCTTGGGATACGCCTAAATCATCTATTCACACGAATTGGAATTAAAACCGAACTGTTTCAGCGAGACTTCAATCTGTCCTTGTTATGTAGGGGTTATATTATGTGAGATGCTTGTTATGTAGGGGTTATATTAGATGAGATGACGCATATTATATATTTGTTGTGGCATGTTCCTCTTAGAGTGTTCGTATTAGTGAGATAGAGACAGGGTACATTTTTAATACAGACGGTGACATGTATTAGGCATTGAGAGGGGATGGGTATATGAATAGAAGAGAGATTGACATTTATACTTTCACACAGTTTTGGGAGTATTCCTATAAACATTATCTTTTTCGTAACCCATATATTTTTGAGATGATGATTCTCAGTTCTTTTATCATAAAGAAGGAACCAGCCATTACTTATAATAGCTGAGAGGGGAAACATTCTTAAGATGATAGACACATTACTTATATGAATTTTATACACAGAGTTCTTTATGCAGATGAGTTGAACACAAGTTCTTATAATACAAATTCAACATACCTTTGTCTGTTGAATGACATAACACAAGACAGTTGCTACAAAATGATGATGACGTCCTTATTTCTTGACCGGTCAATGATTCCGCATCAAGGAATTCAAAGTTTTACATTATTTCAATTTGCAACCTTTCGCCTCCAAAGGTGGGTTCCTTCTGACTCATGTCAGCTCTGTCCGACCCTCTTTCGACCCTGCCTCGGCACTGAATGGCACTCTGACTCACTGACTCTCTCTAAAGCTCTAACTATATTGAGAACTCATCTCTTAGCCATGACGTCACTGCATGCCCAAAACACGTGCATCGTTGACACATGCTTGCAAAGAAGAATTCTCTAACCTAATTTTCGAATAACCTATTTTACAATAATGTTTAACATTTTCTATTGTTCGGATCTAGATAACCTCAATTAAATTCCTTTTTCACATAAACAGAATTGAATCATCAAATTCCTTTTTCACAAAATCAGAATTGAATCATTAAATTCCTTCTGAGCCATATATCAACTATTTTATGTGAAACTAAACAATGGATAATTCTACATTCCATTTTCAATAACATATCTGTATTATTTATTTTAAACTCATGATCGGAATTCTCCTGAATCTTAATTCAGAACCTATTTCTAAACCTAGATTACCAAATTGGGCAGGAGCTGCTAAAAACAGCCTATCCTGCCTTGACAGAGTACAAAATAGACTTCGTGGCTTGGTGGGGATACCCTTTTCTCTTCCCTGCAGCCTCTCTCTCACAGAAGAGACGTTGCGAGCCTGTCTTTGTTTTATCGTTATTTCCATGGCAGGTGCTCGTCTGAGCTCCCATCTCTGGTCCCCCCCTCGCCAATCTTTCACGAGAACCACCCGTCTGGCTGAAACTACCGTCAATAATTTTCCCCAATCCAAACGTAGATTCCATGAGCAGAGCTTCTTTCCCAGAAGTGCACGACTGTGGAACTCTCTTCCGTTTGCCTGTTTCCCACCTGACTACAACTTCAAGTCCAACATAAACAAGTCCAACATAAACAAATTTCTGACAAACCGCCCCCTTAAGTAAGACACTCTATCAAATCTCCAATACTAATGATTACTATAATACTATTATTTTTATTAATGTACACGCAATAACCCTTATCCCTGAGTGGCCTCCGAGCCTTGATAAGTGGTGACCTCCATGTAAAAAAAAAACCAACCAAAAAAAAACAGGCGCCTTGTTCTCGTAACATCTGACTGCTCAGTCTTTTCTAATCGTACCGTTCATCTCAGGTTTTCAAAGGATGCACATTTCGTACTGGTGGCTTTTTAAGGCTTGAGATGCGCCTAGAGCATCTATTCCCACGAATTAGAATTAAAACCGAACTGTTTGAACGAGACTTCAATCTGTCCTTGACCCGTTTCCGTTGTTCTCCTATAGTTCTTTGTCCTTTGGACAGCTCAGCCTAAAGTAGCTGTTTTGGGTTCTTTGACGTTACTGCTGCTGTTACTGTTGAGCATCATTATTAATACCGATTTTGTTGGCATTCTTTTTCCCGATATCTTTCTATTAAGAATTCTTTCTAGAAGGATATCAGATACTTATGAAAGGGACCGCATAAAGGTTTCCAACATCCTTAAGTAAAAGTGGAACGAACTGGATTTGAACTCGACATATAAAGGATGTCAGCACAAGTTTGTTAACCACCGAGCCACCGTCACTCCCTTGACGCTGCTGGCAAGGGAAAGGGGGCTTACATTGAGCTTTTTAAATAAGGATTCGTATATATTATGAGGAGATAAGATATATTTTCACAGAAATATATATATATATATATATATATATATATATATATATATATATATATATATAGTGGAGATGGTAATTAATAAAAACTGAAAGAAGTGTTTCCTGTAAAAGTCTGAGGACGCTACAGACGGCAAAAAAAAAAACGGCCGTGTAGCCGAAACAATAATGTAACTTAACAGAAAGATACGGTAATAAAAAATAAAACGTATATATATATATATATATATATATATATATATATATATATATATATATATATATATATATATATATATATATATATATATATATATAACGTTTATTGATAGAAGTAGGACTTATAGGAAACGTTTCGGATACTTATAAAGTAAGTAATAGTAATTTAGATAGCATTATTTTTAATAATAGTATTATTAGTGAAAAAGTAGAATTAAAGTTAGAAGACAAACACAAAAATCTTCCATGTATGTATACCACAAACACAAAAATCTTCCATGTATGTATACCTAAAATGCATAAAAATCCAGTTGGTGCTAGATTTATTGTAGGTTCAAAGACGTGCATCACTAAACCTTTAAGTAAAGCTATATCTAAAATATTTAAAATAATTATAAATCAAATAAATAATTTTCACCTGAAAAGTAAATTCTATAGTAATATAAATCTATTTTGGGTAGTAAATAATTTCCAACCAGTGAAAGAAAAATTAGATAAAATAAATTCCAGAATAAAAACAAAATCTAAAGCTACTTATGATTTTAGTACGCTATATACTAAAATTCCGCACGAAAAACTTATAAAAGAGTTAAATGATACTGTAGATTTAGCTTTTGAAGGTGGAAAAGGTGAATATATAGACTTTTCAAACTGTAAAGCTTTCTGGTGTAAAAATAAAAATATCAAAACTAGTGTTTCTAAAGGTATTTTAAAAATACTTGTAAGTCATCTTATTAAAGAATGCTATTTTCAAATAGGAAATAAAATATTACTCCAAACGATAGGTATCCCAATGGGATTGGATCCTGCACCATTTTGGGCAAATTTGTATTTACATAGACTCGAGTATATATATATATATATATATATATATATATATATATATATATATATATATATATATATATATATATATATATGTCATCACTATTAAAAACAGATATATCTAAAACATATAACTTTCATGGGTGTAGGAGATTATAGATGACCTTATATGTATAAACGATAATGATGAATTCGAAAAAAATAAACATCTTATATATCCAAACGAATTAAAATTAAATTGTGAACATAGAGGACAACAGGCTACATTTCTGGATTTAGATATAAAAATTGAGGATGGGATTTTTCTTTATAAAATATTTGATAAAAGAAACGCTTTCCCCTTTAAAATAGTACGTATGCCCCATAAAGATAGCACCTGCTCTGTTTTTATGTTTTATGGAACCATTATGTCAGAGTTTTTTTAGAATAGCTCGCGTTACTTTAAAATTAACAGATTTTATACCACCAGTTTCTAGTTTAGTAATAAGGATGATAAAACAAGGTGGGGATAAAAATAAAATATTTAAACAGTTAAATAAAGCATTTGTTCGTTATCCTGATGCTTTTGAATCGTTTAAGATAAACCAGACTATATTAATAAAGGAAATCCAAAACTATATTAGCAATGTATAAAATGTATTTATAATTACATATAATAAATTTATATATATATAAAAAAAATGTATATATGTAAAAATATTTTTAACCTTTATATATCTAATTTTAAATAAATAAGAATGTAAATATACTAAATACTAACCATAGTGGGGTGATAAGTAGTTAAATGGATTAATCCTAATCTTATAAATACAAGACTGATAAATTAAAAAATTAAAAAATGTATCCATTTTAAATGTGGAAATTGATGAATCGCACAGGTAAGAAATTCATTTTTATAGTATGAAAAGGTTAGTAATTGCAATTAAGAATAGGAAATTGGATCAAATGTTTGTAACATGTCTTCTTCCTAAGATTAAGGGTGGTGGTGTTGATCAACACTGCTGGGGAGCCATGATGTAATATACTGTTTTGTTTTTAAATCCCCGAAACAGTGTTTCATGGTAAACAACTGATGGTCCCTTGAAAAATAAATTGTTGGTATTATAGTAAATCCGAGAGCGAGTTGATGCAGTGATTGCAGGTGATTAAATGACTTACTGACTAGATGGTTTTCTAACGAATGATAAAAAATATTTTTTGTACAGTTTTAAAGTTTAAAAACTTCAAAGACTATATATATATATATATATATATATATATGATTAGTTTTTTTTTGGAAAAAGAATTCCAGCAGAGTGCTCAATTAAAAGGAAAATCCAAATTTTAAGAGCGTACTTATATTTTGTGTACAGAAAGTTGTTAGTTGAGACAGGTCATTGGTACCGTCGGTTTCAAGCCCGATAATAAGGCCCGTTTAAGGTATCCTTTTTTCACATTCTCTTGGATGTTTGTTTCGTTTATAACCTTCCATCTCATCCTCTGAATTACATCTTCAATTTTCGATAGTAGGATTCTTGTATACAGCTGGTTACTTGGTGTTGGTATATTTTTAGTGGGGTAATTTAAGGTATATTGTTCCATCTCCGGTTGTTTTTAAAGAAGGTGGTCTTTACTTCCTGTTTTGTGGTGTTCTTTCCCGATAGTGCTCAACCACTAGGCTATTGGTATTTACCGTAAATTCCTGGTGGGGGCGAATATGATTAGTTTTTTTTGGAAAAAGAATTCCAGCAGAGTGCTCAATTAAAAGGAAAATCCAAATTTTAAGAGCGCACTTATATTTTGTGTACAGAAAGTTGTTAGTTGAGACAGGTCATTGGTACCGTCGGTTTCTAGCCCGATAATAAGGCCCGTTTAAGGTATCCTTATATAGACGAATATTGGCTGAAGAGAGCTTGATAAGGATACCTTAAACGGGCCTTATTATCGGGCTTGAAACCGACGGTACCAATGACCTGTCTCAACTAACAACTTTCTGTACACAAAATAAATAAATATATATATATATATATATATATATATATATATATATATATATATATATATATATATATATATATATATATATATATATATATATATATATATATATATATATATATATAAGTAAAAATTAAGTTTATAAGCCAAAAGCTTCTGTACACTTACAGCGAATATAAATACTAACATAAATAATAAATATAAATCACCTGTATGATCACGGTCAATAAATATTAAATAAATTACATCCATTTACTGCTGAGATTTTTTCTGGGTCCCTGTTCATAATTGCAATCTAAAGATTGTAAATACCGTTAATTATAGAAAGAGGATTTTCCTCGAAATATATTATGGAACACTGTCACACACAATTCATCACTGTTTAGAAGTTTGACTTTTCAAGTAAGTCTTATTATCGACAAGAAATCACTAAATAAATATATATGTATATTTGTGCATACATATTTATTTATAGATTTAAATAAATATGTATATTTGTGCATACATATTTATTTATAGATTTAAATAAATATGTATATTTGTGCATACATATTTATTTATAGATTTAAATAAATATGTATATTTGTGCATACATATTTATTTATAGATTTAAATAAATATGTATATTTGTGCATACATATTTATTTATAGATTTAAATAAATATGTATATTTGTGCATACATATTTATTTATAGATTTAAATAAATATGTATATTTGTGCATACATATTTATTTATAGATTTAAATAAATATGTATATTTGTGCATACATATTTATTTATAGATTTAAATAAATATGTATATTTGTGCATACATATTTATTTATAGATTTAAATAAATATGTATATTTGTGCATACATATTTATTTATAGATTTAAATAAATATGTATATTTGTGCATACATATTTATTTATAGATTTAAATAAATATGTATATTTGTGCATACATATTTATTTATAGATTTAAATAAATATGTATATTTGTGCATACATATTTATTTATAGATTTAAATATATATGTATATTTGTGCATACATATTTATTTATAGATTTAAATATATATGTATATTTGTGCATACATATTTATTTATAGATTTAAATAAATATGTATATTTGTGCATACATATTTATTTATAGATTTAAATAAATCACTAGTTTTTTATCTTCCTTCCTCAACTCCGACGTCATTCTTTGTATTGTGATAGCTTTCTAATACTTACCGTTATATATAGCTCACACAATGCTTCAAGCGAACTACATTTCATTATAAATATTAATGTTTATATAGTAGTCCCAACTAAATAAAAAAAGCTCAATGCAACCAAAATAGGAAAAAGAGCTTTCATAAAACAACACAATTAAAGACTGTAAATTATAATTTACAAGAATGTATTGTTCGACAGGATACTCAAAAAGAAATATGAACAAATAATTATTATAGCGAAGCTATAAATTTTCTAGTACTGGTATAAATGGAAACTGCATTATATGAAAACTAATCATATATGCAAAAAAACAAAAACAAAAAAAAAACAACAAAAAACAAAAAAGAGTTAAAATGGAGAAAAGAAATGGAAAAATGAAAAAAAAAGTGAATGAAAAATTTTATTAGTGTTGTGGAGACGCCCACTAATTAGCATACGTGGGTGAACAAGATATAGATAAAGGTATCAAGTCAGCAAGACCGGAGAGCTGTGTTCGAACGCCGGATAGGCAAGACGCATGTGCCGGTTGCTCCATGAAAGACTTTAACACGCCCTCTGCCGGACAATCTTCCAACTGCAGTACAACTGCACCTTTGTAAATATGTATTATATTTTCGTCTTAATATATTTGTTTTACCTTTACTTTCTGCGTTCGTGTTGTTATTGATACAGACACAACAATTAGTTTTCTTTTCTTTTTTTAATTTTCAATTTTCTACATTTTATAAATTCTTTACACTTACATTTTTTCTTGCATATATTACTTAAAAATCGTATGCTAATATCTTTCATCTTTATGAAAAGTACGCATTCTTTGAAACTCCACGGATTAAGGAAATCTTTATATTTTTTTCTGAGTATCCTGTTGATAATATTTTAATTTTCAGTTTTAAATTGTGTTCTTAGAGAAAGAGAGAGAGAGAGAGAGAGAGAGAGAGAGGTAGATATAGATATATAATTATTTATTATAATAATTACAGACACTGGTGTTTCACCCTTTCGGGAATCATCAGTGCGGGATGTCACAACTACCAATCGATAAATTCGAACCCGGCGACAAAAGCCATCTCTGGTTTCATGAGCAAGGACCTAATCCATTCAGCTACCGTTATCCGCGAGAAATGCTGTTGAATTTAAACATTTATTTTTTAATGCTTGTGTGTGTGTGTGTATGTGTGTGTGTGTGTGTGTGTGTACATGCGTGTGTGTGTGTGTGGCGAAGAATATATAAACACGAAACAGACGGCTAGACACCTGAGAACTAGTAGACGACCCGTGATGCAAGTAACTTAGTAAAAGAACCCTTCCGACTCTCTTATTTGACAGATGACGTCATCCAATGTAGATGGGTTTTCTGGATCGATTTTGGGTCTAGTATTATTAAAAAAAAAAAAAAAAAAAATGTTTCAATTTCATTTGTAGCGTTTTTACCTGAGGTGGAGTTTGATTACATTTCGGTAAAGAGTTTGATGTCAGCCACAGGTGTGCGTTTTCGAAGGTGCTTCATACGAATGAAATGATTGTAATAATTGGCAAGGGAAGACGTGAAAGAAAGAGGAAAATAGAGAGAGAGAGAGAGAGAGAGAGAGAGAGAGAGAGACAGGATAAACAGATAGAGGGAGAGAGAGGAACAGAGAGTGGGGGACAGAGAGAGAAATAGAAACGGCGATTAGAGATTTAAAAAGAAAGAGAGAAAGAGAGAGAGAGAGAGAGAGAGAGGTAAGAGAGGGAGGTCAA